>NW_015660885.1:251461-261273 GCF_001515625.1 Sinocyclocheilus rhinocerous
ACCGTGTCTACGGACGTGAGCGGCGCGGTGCAACAAATCCCCGACAGAAAACTGGATCAGCGCTGGAAAGCTGATCCGATATTTACACGTGTCCTACTTCTTGCCTTATCGTTCCGCAGACGTTTTCCTCTTTTGTTTTTTATCCGCCATCTCTATCTTTCTGTCGCTCGGCTCGGCTAATGTCCGTCCCATGCACTGAACGCGCTCTCCTCCACATCACGAGTAGACACGCCCCTTATTGCTGATTGGCTACAAGTTTGTTTTGCGATTCGGCCCGAATCAGTTTTTAAAGCGTTTTTGAAAAATCACTTACTCTGCCTTTAACTGAAGACTCACAAACTTAGTCAAATTTCAACCTGAACCAATCTAGTGTTAATAATCGGAGTGAAGCCTCATGGGATGTCTGAGGCATTCTGGGAGTTGTAGTTGCTTATACAGACCTGACATCAGCATGAGTGATTGACAGCTGTCACAGAGCTGTCATTGTGCTGCTGTCCTGTAGAATAACAGACTGTTACCTACGGCAACATCTGCTGAATGTGATTGGTTGTGCTGTCAGTGCTGACTAATGTGAGACACACACACACACACACACACACACACACTGATATATGAGCTTCAGTACAGAACATACGACACATTCAGAGGTCAAGGACGGATATCGATTGGTAAGCAAATCAATGAAGGCAAATCGATGATAAATCTCTCTTTTATTTCCTGCCCTGGTCAAACAAACAAACAAACAGCACTGCAGCTCCAGCAACACCAACTTTATTGGTTATTTTGATAAGGAATAAATATTGTAACAAACTCTTACAGTCATTCTTATGGAATGTTCCGGGTTTAATTCTATAAACGGCATATGCTGCCTAATATCCATTAACACAGAAAATAATTTCGACTTGCTCTTCAGTTTTTTAGAACGACAGTGCAGTTCAAATACTTTGAAAACATTGTGTATTTTAATGTTTGCTGCTACTTTTATGTTTACTATATAAATTTTTTTTTTTTTTTATTGCTGTTGATAAAACTTGCATTGAACCCAGAGCCTTACTTTTAAGTTTCATTGTGTTTAGCAAGGTTATTTTAATTTTTTTTAAATTTCATAATCACTTATTTTATTTCTGTAATTTTTCTGTAATATTTTATTTATTAATTTAATTGTTATATTTTTCTTAATGAACATGTTTAGTTGTTATAGTTAGAGAAAAATTAACTGAATTTATTTTAGTTATCAAGCACAAATTTTGCTGAATTTATTTTATTTTTTAAGTTTAGTTAAAGAAAATGGGCTTTTTTATATTTATTATTATTTTTTTTACATTTAGTTGTTATAGTTAAAGAACAAAATTGAGTTTGATTTTTGCATTTAGTTGTTAAAGAACCAACTTTGTGCTGAATTTATTTGATTAAGTTTAATTGTTAAAGAACAAAATTAGCTGAATTAGATTTTTAAGTTTAGTTATAGTTAACAATTTATTTTTATTTCTAAGTTGAGTTTTTAACATTTACTGAATTTTTTATATTTAGTTGTTATAGTTAAAGAGCAAAATTAGCTGAACTTAAATTAATTTTTAAGTTTAGATACAATTAGCTGAATTTGATTTTTACATTTTAGTTGTTAACACATTTTTTTTTTGAATTTAAAGAACATAATTTGCTGGATTTATTTGATTTTTTTACGTTTAGTTGTTATAGTTAAGAGCAAAATTTATTGAATTTCTCTCTTAATATTCCATATGTGTTGTCAGGTGCTGAAGTTTTCTCCAGGTCCGAATTTCTACAAGAAGAAAACACGTGCTCACTGGGCTCTAGAGGAGATTTACCTGCAGCATCATGAGAGATGTGACTGTGTGTGTCAGTCCAGACCACCGCGATGAACGCGCACACACACACACACACTGTACTCCATTCAGACATACATCTTCAGGTCATACTTCCACATAAACAAAAACCATATTAACAACACAAGACACACACACTCGTCTTCAGTTTTCTGTCCAGCGTTGGGAGACTCTCTGACATGTAGCTTCTCTGTTTCCGTTTTATTTTTATGGTTTAGATGTTATTGTGTCCAGTAAAGTCACATGGAACTCACCAATGGAATGTAAATTAATATTAATGAGGCTTTTGCTCTCTGAGACCAATTAGAAGTCAGAGCTCCCTGAGGGGGCGGATCCTCCACCAATCTGATCCAATCCAGTGTTATTTATTAAAAGAACTGTCTTTGTCTTTTTATATCTGTGATCATGCTGTTGTATGTGGCTTTTGTTTTCATATTCTCTTTCTTGTCTGAGCATATTGGAATGAATCTCATAAAAACTCATTTCAAAATTAATTTCACCCCAAAATTAAAAGAAAAAAACATTGTTTAAATTAGATTTAAAAAAGCCTACTTTTAGGTCTGATATTTTTTGTTTGCATTAATTTATGACAAATAAACTCATTTAACCACTATGGAAGCCTGTTTCCACCTTAAAGACATGATTCTGTAAGTTTTGACGAAACTTTCTCAATGGATTAGCATGTCATATTAATCAGAAATTTTCTCATGATTGAGTTACTGTTGTAAACATGAAATTTCTCAAGTCATTATTATGAGAAAGTTTAGAATTTTTAAGGAAAACTAAGTCATTATTACATAAACATTTCTCAAGTCGTTATGAGAAAGTTTTGAATTTTTAGGGAAAACTAAATCATTACATGAAATTTCTCAAGTCGTTATTATGAGAAAGTTTTGAATTTTTACGGAAAACGAAGTCATTATTACATGAAATTTCTCAAGTCGTTGTTATGAGAAAGTTTAGAATTTTTAAGGAAAACAGTCATTACTACATAAAAATTTCTCTCGTCGTTATGAGAAAGGTTTGAATTTTTATGGAAAACTAAGTCATTATTACATGAAATTTCTCAAGTCGTTATGAGAAAGTTTAGAATTTTTAAGGAAAACAGTCATTACTACATAAAAATTTCTCAAGTCGTTATGAGAAAGGTTTGAATTTTTATGGAAAACTAAGTCATTATTACATAAAAATTTCTCAAGTCGTTATGAGAAAGGTTTGAATTTTTATGGAAAACTAAGTCATTATTACATAAAAATTTCTCAAGTCGTTATTATGAGAAAGTTTTGACATTTTTACAGGAAACTGTCATTATGTGATTTTTTTCTCAAGTCATTATTATGAGAAATATTTGAATTTTTACGAGAAACCAAGTCATTACATAAAATTTTCTCATAAAGTCATCATGAGAAAGGTTTTTATTATTATGATACAGAATCATATTTTTTTTACTCAACTGAGGCAGAAACATTACTGAATTTTTGAGTTTTTCATTCTCAGTGGTGGCTCTTTTTTGATTCTCATTTCTCTATTTTTACTCAGAAAAGTAGTTCTATTATTATTTAAATAGGCATAATGGCAGTGAATAAATATTACCATTTTCTTATATAATTTTTTTTTCTTCATTACAGTATTTTTTTTCTTCTAAGAGCTTTGTTTTTTTCTAAATGGACCTAAAAAAGGACTAATTTCTTCCATCAAAATATTTTATTATTATTTTTTTAAATATGGCCTGGACATGTTCTTGTCAGATCCCCCACACCCCCCTGTAGGTGAAGATGAAATGTGAGCCTGGAGCACAAAAGCAGTCTTAAGTCGCTGGGGTATATTTGTAGCAATAGCCAACAATACATTGTATGGGTCAAAATTATCGGTTTTTCTTTTATGCCAAAAATTATTAGGATATTAAGTAAAGATCATGTTCCATGAAGATATTTTGTAAATTTCCTACCATAAATGTTAAAATGTAAAATAAATAGTAATATACATTGCTGAGAGCTTCATTTGGACAACTTTAAATGCGATTTTCTCAACATTTAGATTTTTTTGCACCCTCAGATTCCAGATTTTCAAATAGTTGCATCTCGGCCAAATATTGTCAAACCATACATCAATGGAAAGCTTATTTATTAATTTAGCAGCGGCGCACAGTCCCTGCGGGACTCGTTCATTCTGCTGTAAGCCGCACCGCAGGGACGGATGTTGACAGTGTGGATTTAGCCTTTAATTGCGAGGCTTTAAAGTGCTTTTATTAAACTTTAAGACACAAAATGAAACCAATGATTCTTTCTCCTCTGTGGAGAAGAGAGTGTTTCTCGTGCCATTGAGTCTGTCAGACCAACGTGCATGTCTGAACCCTGATAGCACACGTACATCACGGAGACGTCTATTTGACGTCTGTATTTACATCTGCAAGACATATTTTTTAGAGCGTTTGCTCATCTGCAATACGTCTATAGGACGTTTCCTATCAGATGTCAAATAGACGTTTATGGTTTAGAATGCATGTAAAACTGACATCTTACAGACGTCTCTCAGATGTTTGTACACAGCAGATGCTTTCCAGATGAAGCGATCTTTAACAGACATCTTGCAGACGTGTGTGTTCTATCTGAGAAGTCTGTCAGCTCGACCGTCTTCAACATGTATCGTGTCATAAAAGCACCAAAATAAATTAACTTTGTCATGCTTGTCTGAGGTTTGTTTGTCTTTTTTGAAATAGAATATTCATGCTATAATTTAAGTTCCTTTATCTTCCGTTCTGGCCTTTCTTTGAGGTTCACAAATGTCAGTACTGATGCGTTCATTTACGAGTTGAACGCACGTGAATGGCACCAGAAAGTCGTTAAGTATGAGTGGCAAATTTGGCATTTTCTTTGCGAGAGTTGGGGGAGTGTCAGTAGCTGGGTTTTCATCCAAACGTGAAGCGAATCTTTTCTGTCAGAATGTATTTTGTATACAAATTTAGTATTTTATATATTTTGTGTTTTTGCGTGGTTATGTGTATTATTGTAGTTTTAACTGTACTTTGACAGTGTTCAGTGGTTGAAGTTTAATAAAAATAAATAAATACATACATACATACAGTGCCAGCCCTACCTAATAAGCGATATAAGCGGTTGCATAGGGCTGGGCGGTATATCGAGTTTGTACGATATATCGATATTTTCTTTATAAGCGATTCGATATGATCCAATAACGTTTATATCGATATACTGTAGTTTGATACGAGCGCATCTGAAAATATAGCGGAGGACACAGACTGAGCTGCAATATTTGTAGTTGGACAATAAATGTGACATGTAGAATTTTAAAGTCTATTTTTATGATAGCACTGACTGTAAAGTGACTGTAATGGGCTAATCAAAATAGCCTAACACAACTCTGTGCTTTTGTTCTCATTTATTTTCAGTTTTAGTTTAGTGAGTTTAATGGGCGGTAAGTGAAATACATATATATTAAATACAGATTTTTTAATCCAAATACAAAAACGAAAATACCGATATATATACCATATATCGCAAATCGGCCAAAAAATACCGAGATATGAATTTTTGACCATATCGCCCAGCCCTACCTGGGGGCCCCCTGCCAGGGATTCAGACAGTAATGCCCGGTAATATTAATTTTGATAAAGTTTGCTTGTGTCAGTCATGTGCGATAATGTTTGAAAATGAAGCGGCCACACTATCAATCTGGTGCAGAGAAGAGGAAATAGGAAAGAAATTGAATTTCTAAAAGATGTCGAAATGGCGGTTTGATTCGGCATCCGCGAGAGCTTTAAAGACGCTGTGTCAATGTAACACTGTGTTATCGTGGGCACTTCAATATACCTGAATAATTCTAGATACTTTATTATCTAAATTGTTTGGATTTTTTAAATATACTGGTCAAACATGTGTTTACACTTAGACATTTTTGAATATTCATCTGGATTAAACATGCCAGCCAGGAAAAGAGATTATTCTCTATTTTTATTATTAATAATATATTATTCTCTGTTGTAATTTTCATAACCCATTGGCAGGTGTTTTTGCTTTATTAAAGCATTAATCTCACAAAAATTGTGATACATTGCTCTAAAAGTGATGGTTAAAGTTTTTAAAATGTTAAAGTTTGCTTAAGTAAATATATCTTCATATTTATATCTTGAAAGTTGGTAAAACTTTACAATAAGGTGTTATTGTAGGATGTATACATTGGGGGATGGTAGGTAGTGGGGGCCCCTTTTGAAAATCTGCTTAGGGGCCCACAATGCTTGGGTCAGCCCTGCATACATACACACACACAGACAAACATACGTACATACCCAAAACTGCCGTAAATTGTTTCGACATACTTCAAAATAGAAGTAGACGTATTTTTGCACATGCGCAGTACAAATCGTGTTTCCGGTACGGATCGAGTAGTGACACTAATAACCAAAAGTAAATAAAAATTTAAAAAAATGGAAAGACACTATCAGCGGAAACTGCAGATTAGTCGCGTGGGTTTAATGTTCACTACATTTGAATTTATTCGGCAAATGTGTTTCCATTTCCCATTATTCGCATGAACTCTTTTTCATACAAGCCAAAAATCACCTCACGCAAGCGTAAAAACTTTTTTGCGAATGGATTTAATTTTTTTTATTTTATTTCCAAAATGTGGCATTTCCATCACTCGTTTCTGATGTGATACTTCAAAATGCACATAAAAAAGGTGATGGAAACATAGCTAGTGAGAAAACATGGTGGACGCATTGACAGTAAATTTGTTGAAATAAAATAATTTTTTTTTCATTTCCAATAAACTAAGTTGCATGTACAAAATACAAGTATTGTAAATTATATAACGATTCAGTTTACGACACTTCATATAAACTGAATAAAAATTCAGCGGAAACACCTGATGCACAGTCTGTATTCATCATTTTGTAGCTTTAAAAAAAAGAAAAAGAAAAAACTATCGCCATCTTGCACCAGTTTTAATAATTTTGTTGTTTTGTCATTTTTTTATGTCTATATCATTTTTAAGTTTTCAGTTTTTATTTAGCTTTATGTTAGTACATCAACTTTAAATGAAAGTGAAATAAAAAATAAGTTGAAGGTTTTTATGTTTTATTTCAGTTAATGTTTATTAGATATTTTAAGTGATGCTTTTAAGTTTTTAGTTTTAGTAAATGATAATGACCCTGCACCTGACGCCGTGATTATGACTCTCCAACTTGCAAAAATTATGCACAATCAGTTTTAGACATTTTACATCATAAATAATAATTTCGTGTGGAAGAATTAACCCTCTGGGGTCGATGGAGGCGCTTTCACAAAAATACAAGCTTTACTTCTGTTTTTAAACCATTCACAGGGTTATTATAGTAAACTAATACCATTACTATTGTATACTATTGTAATACTATTGTATAAACTAATACAATATTTCCATGAAAATATTTTTTTTTAATGATTTCAGCCAGTTGTCAAAGCATCATTTCAATTTTTTTCTCAGTTTAACTTGACTAAAACTACTAAAACTAAAATGAAATTAAGAAAAAAATATATAGACATATGTTAAAAATTAATAAAAATTGCAAAAACAAAAAACAAACAAAAAAATGAAAGCAGAAAATATAAAAATTCACAATATTAATAAAAACTATAATAAGCTGCATGATACTAAAACAATCTCCTCTACACTTTCCCCATAGACTTCCATTATAATTTTTCATTACTGTAAACAGGTTTTTTGCTTGTCTTTACAAGCTGATATAAGAGTAAATTATTTTCACTGGTAATAAACAGCATCTGATATGCTGATGTATTGAACTTTAAGGAATTCATTTGAACAAAGTTGTGCATGTGCTAATGAGTATAAAAGCACCGAATAAGAAGTATTTCCACAGCTTTTTTATCATTACGGTTTGCCACACGAAAGGATGAGAGAAATCACACTAATATTTTCACATGAACGAGTGAGCGGTTCAAGGCGTGCGGCGTTTCTTTGCTCGCTGCAGACAGATAGTCTGTATTCATCATTTTGTAGCTTTAAAAAAAAAGAAAAAGAAAAAACTGTATCGCCATCTTGCACCAGTTTTAATAATTTTGTTGTTTTGTCATTTTTTTATGTCTATATCATTTTTAAGTTTTCAGTTTTTATTTAGCTTTATGTTAGTACATCAACTTTAAATGAAAGTGAAATAAAAAATAAGTTGAAGGTTTTTATGTTTTATTTCAGTTAATGTTTATTAGATATTTTAAGTAATGCTTTTAAGTTTTTAGTTTTAGTAAATGATAATGACCCTGCACCTGACGCCGTGATTATGACTCTCCAACTTGCAAAAATTATGCACAATCAGTTTTAGACATTTTACATCATAAATAATAATTTCGTGTGGAAGAATTAACCCTCTGGGGTCGATGGAGGCGCTTTCACAAAAATACAAGCTTTACTTCTGTTTTTAAACCATTCACAGGGTTATTATAGTAAACTAATACCATTACTATTGTATACTATTGTAATACTATTGTATAAACTAATACAATATTTCCATGAAAATATTTTTTTTTAATGATTTCAGCCAGTTGTCAAAGCATCATTTCAATTTTTTTCTCAGTTTAACTTGACTAAAACTACTAAAACTAAAATGAAATTAAGAAAAAAATATATAGACATATGTTAAAAATTAATAAAAATTGCAAAAACAAAAAACAAACAAAAAAATGAAAGCAGAAAATATAAAAATTCACAATATTAATAAAAACTATAATAAGCTGCATGATACTAAAACAATCTCCTCTACACTTTCCCCATAGACTTCCATTATAATTTTTCATTACTGTAAACAGGTTTTTTGCTTGTCTTTACAAGCTGATATAAGAGTAAATTATTTTCACTGGTAATAAACAGCATCTGATATGCTGATGTATTGAACTTTAAGGAATTCATTTGAACAAAGTTGTGCATGTGCTAATGAGTATAAAAGCACCGAATAAGAAGTATTTCCACAGCTTTTTTATCATTACGGTTTGCCACACGAAAGGATAAGAGAAATCACACTAATATTTTCACATGAACGAGTGAGCGGTTCAAGGCGTGCGGCGTTTCTTTGCTCGCTGCAGACAGATGGAGAAATTGAGGTCAGGTGTGGGTGGATGTGACCTCTGACCTCTGCAGGGAAGCAGCGGGGGAGGAGACCGTCACATCACGGCTGCACGCTGCCACTCACACACACATTAAACTTTCATCTGAGACTCTGCAGTTCAGCATTTCAGCCAGAATTCCCTGTGAAACTGAGAGCTTTTCAGCCGTTTACATCACTGTGTGTGTGAGCGAGAGAAACCGTGCGTTAGATTTCATCAGCGTTGCATCAACGGTGAAAATAAGCAGCGATGGAGCGATAAAATGGCGAGAGGGGTGATGACACACTCACATCAGGCCCCGCGAGACACACATTAAACACACACACACACACTTGACAATCCGACACATTTCTGCTGAAGAATTCATTACAGTCATCATGAAACAGCGTTTTACTTCTGTACTGTGACACATTTCCAGGATGCAAGATATGCAATGTATAAAACTGTACTGCAAACCTGGAATAATAAGCTGCATTATTCATTTATTTATTTATTTTTACATCATCTTGACTCATTATTTGATCGGACTGCCAATAGTTCAGACATTAACATTTCAAATTGATGTATTAAAAATGTAAAATAATCTTTTTTTCTGAGATCAAAACTACAACATAATGAGGTCATGTGGCAACTAAACTATTAAGGTCAGCATGAAAAAAAAAAATCACCCTATTTTCTAAATATATTACCATTGTACATTTTATTATTTTAACAGTTGGCATTAACTTACCACAAAGTACAAAAAGTACCCCGGTGCTACCATTATATATTTTTCAAAATACCATAGTATTACCATCTGATACAATCACTGAATCACATTACAAAAATCGTAAGTATTTACCAAAAAAAAAAA
>NW_015660885.1:261283-277447 GCF_001515625.1 Sinocyclocheilus rhinocerous
AAAAAAAAAAAGCGTACTGAAAAAAAAAGTAATATATAAAATATAAATTATAGATAAAATATTATAATATAAATGCTATATAAACAAGTAAAAATATAAATATATTAAAAATGTAAATAATATATCAAATATTGACCTCACAATGTTTAATCAGAATGTCATAATTGGATCTTCCAGTGAAAACATTAGACATCGGTCTTGTGAAGTATGCAAGACTTCTCCAAACATGAAGCCAACTGCTGAAACCCCGCCCCTGCATTTGCATACACTGATTTGCCACGCCCACATCTCAACATCCAATCAACAACCATTATAAATGTAAATCATATATAAATGAATGATTTATATATTATTGTTTATATATATCCTTTTTTATATTTGATATTATTTGATATATTTCATCATGTTTTTATCACATATACACAGATTCCCGCACATGACACACAGGGAAAAAATATATTGTGGCCACAAAGAATTAGTTCCTACAACTAAATTTGTTCCCTTGTTTTAGTTATATATACTATATATATATATATATGCATACATATAGTAAATATAGAAAATATTAAAAAAATAAATAAAACATAAAACATGCGTGCCTTCATTGTAAAGAACATCTGATTGCCTGTCACGATGACAACTTTTTGTTGTGCGATATATTGCCCCAGAAATAATTGCGATAAGTGATATTATTGTCATTTTAAAGACCATTTTATGCCACTGAATATATAATCATAATGTAACAGCATAATAATGCAAGAAGGCCTACACACTTCCAAATGACAACAAACTTTTCATTTTTAAGAATATTTAGATCATGGAAATTAAGTATCAAAATATTAGATACCTTAAAAAACCTGAATAAATAGTAAATAAACATTTCCTAACAAAAAGTGCAAACAAGTACAAAAAAAGATAAATGCACAAAGAACTTGTATGGAGATTTTTCCCGGACCTTCTTTTCTCTGTAAATGCTTTCTCTGTAAATTAAGGGTGCACACTATTGCTGAAAAACACAATCACTACTCAGCAGTCAGATGTCCGCATGCACAAAGGCACAGATCCCTAAACAAGACCATATCTGCAGATGAAACTCTTTTTTACACTTACAATTATCATAGAAATACCTTTTTTTTTTACACTTCATGGAAGTACCGTGTTTTTTTTACATTTACCATGTTTAGTGTAAAGAACATCTGAATAATCTGAAGAACCATTTTTCCACTATAAAGAACCTTTTGTGCAATAGAAAGTTTCCATGGACGTTAAAGGTTCTGCAGGGAACCATCAATGCAAATAAAGAACACTTATCTTTGTAAATCTGCATACTGCTCACAACGTCACATACTAAATACACGATGGCATCCTCTGACAGGGAGACTTTCCATCTTTAAAACAGTCGTGCGATTACACAAGCAGAGACACACACAGTTAATCGAACTCGCCTTTCCATCTGTTTGTGTCTTTCTCTCTCGATTTCTTCATGTGACATCTCATTTCTCATTTTCTTTCCATCTGTGAACATTACATAAAGATCCTGCAGCTAAACAAGCGTGGAATAATTCACTCTCAAATGACGGATCTGATCATCTTCTCACCGTCGTTCTAAACCTCTAGGAGCTCCTCTGAGGTACATGAAAGGAGATGTTGAGCTACCCGTCCAGTAGGAAAGAGAGCAGCGTGAACATTCAGCTCAACATCTTCTTTTGTGGGTTTAGAATGACGTTAAGGTGAGGAAATTATGATTTCTGGCTCTAAACACACGTCTCTGTGGTGTATTTAAATCAGAGGCGCTGCGGGCGTCCGCTGACAGACAACCATGAGAGAAATGAACTATGACAGGAAGAGGGAAATTAATGAAGAAAATCAATCAAAATCACCTCACACACACACACACACATGCTCAGGTTCAATTCCAGTCCAATTAGACAATCACAAACTTATACAACAATTATCACTTCTATAAAAGCACTGAAAAGTACCATGTTTTTTTTTAAACCATTTTTTACATTAACCATTGAACTACCATGTTTTTTTTTTTACATTTACCATGGAAATATTGTTTTTTATATTTGCCAAAGAACTACAATGTTTTTTTTTTATTATTATATATAGGTGCGTCTCGATAAATTAGAATGTCGTGGAAAAGTTCATTTATTTCAGTAATTCAACTCAAATTGTGAAACTCGTGTATTAAATAAATTCAATGCACACAGACTGAAGTAGTTTAAGTCTTTGGTTCTTTTAATTGTGATGATTTTCCTACTAAGTATTGAGTACATGTACAGTAAATGAACATATTTTCCAGAAGGCCAACAATTCACTAATTTTTTTTTTTTATTGGTCTTATGAAGTATTCTAATTTGTTGAGAGTGAATTGGTGGGTTTTTGTTAAATGTGAGCCAAAATCATCACAATTAAAAGAACCAAAGACTTAAACTACTTCAGTCTGTGTGCATTGAATTTATTTAATACACGAGTTTCACAATTTGAGTTGAATTACTGAAATGAACTTTTCCATGACATTCTAATTTATTGAGATGCACCTGTATTTACATTTACCATGGAAGTACTGTTTTTTTCTTTTACGTGTCATGGAAGATTACATTTAACATGGAAATACCACGTTTTAGTATATTTATCATGGAACTAACATTTTTATTTTATTTTATTATTTTCTTTTACATTTACCATGGAAATACCAAATGTTTTGTATATATCATGGAAGTACCGTGATTTTTTACAATTATATTTACATTTATCATGGAAGTACCATGTTTTTTTGTTTGTTTTTACATTTTTATGAAACCATAATGTTTTCTTTACATTTACATTTCATGTTAATTATCATGTTGTTTTTTACATTATTAATGGAAATACCCTGTTTCTTTTACTATGGATCTACCTTGTTTTTTTTTTTCATTTGAATTTATACTTCATGTAACTACTACCATGTTTTTTTTTTACATTTACTATTGATCAGCCATGTATTTACCATGGTAATAGTGTTTTTCGGGGTATTATAATTTATTTTTTAGTACCTCTGAAGTACTGCTGTCTAGTTACAGGTGGACGCTGTCTGTGTGTGTGTGTGTTTTTGTGTGTGTGTGGGATTAAAGGTCAGCATTTTGATTTATGTTGCAGTTTGGATTTGAAATTCCACAAACACCAAAATCCAGTATTCTCTCTCTCTCTCTCTCTCTCTCACACACACACACACACACTGACCTTTTATGTGCGGATAAAAAGCCTCTCCATCTGAAAAGTCAAGAAGTTCCAAAACTCTGAGTGTGTGTTTGTGAAAAGCCTCCACCAAAAGGGCAACTAATCAGATCTCACGACTCACCCTCAAGAAAAGAGACACGGAAACAGGATAATGTCAGTCTAAATGAGTGTGTGTGTGTGTGTGTGTGTGTGTGTGTGTAATAGCATGGAGAAATTCCTCAGGAGTGAATGAGGATGTTTCTGTTCCTCTGTAAAGGAAAAGGAGGATCAGAGGAGACACCACGCCCATCATCTGCATCCTGATCGCACACGCATCACAGAGGTCAAAGGTCACGCATCATACCTGCTGCTGTACAGATGAGTCCAGAGGGCAGGTGACCTCTTTAACATGAGTGCAGGTCAAAGGTCGTCACTGGAAGCCGCTGACGTTCAGATGCACTGAAAGATGAATACTAATGTACTGCACACTCACGACTGCTTTTACTAACCAGTATGTCAAACAGTATGCTAAAATAAAGCTTTCAGACAGCAGTATGTTACAGCCGGAGCAAATGGACACTAATATAAATATAGATATAGAAATATGTTTACCATGTGTACCATAAAATTACCATCACTATACTATAGTAATACCACAGTACTGCTTGTTAAGAGTACAAGATTAAAGATGATGTAGATGGTATTACGATTAAAAATTACAAATATAAATAATAATAAAAAATATAAAAACATATTCAAACATAAATTCCATATAAAAATAATGTATAAAATATTAAAATATAAACAATATATAAAATTATATAAATTATTATATAAATGATAAAATATAAATTCTACATAAAAATTTTAACTAATGTATAAACATAAAAAATATAAACAATATATCAAATATTAAAATTATAAATAAAATATGAATATATTTTAAAGACTATTTTATACAAGAAAAAATAAAAATGTATTACAACAAAAAATATTACAAATATAAATAACAAAATAAAAAAAAATCATACATAAAATATTAAAATATAAATTCTATATAAAACAGAACTAATATAGAAATAAAGTTTTTTTATGGTTTCAGCCATTTTTCTTGTATCGCTAAATGGTTTCCATGGTAACAGTGAGAGTCTGATGCAGCCAATGAGGACAGAATGTTTGGTGATGACCACACACACACACACACACACTTCTCCATCCTAACGCTGTGTTTGTGCTGAAGGTGAGACAGCAGTGAGATTCTTAAACAGGACGCGGCTGGCAGAATGAAACTTAACAAAATATTCATCACTAATGTAAATAATTCAGACAAACAAACCCCTTCAGTCTCAGCAGAGACAGTCTGTTCAGATCAGCATACAGGCGTACTGTACTTCTCTCTCTGTTACTGTAGTATGGATACTGAGCACAGTACAAAACCCAGATGATTAACTACATTTGTCAAAATGTGCAGCAAACAGCCAGCGTGACATACCGTATCCCACAATGCAATGTGCTCGACTTCAGCTTTCATTTCCAGTGTGACAAAAATCCACAATCTTCTTTTTGACTCATTCACAAAATGAGCAAAACCATAAGGAAAGACACTTAGGTTTGGCTGCCAAAGTGTTCTGAGTTGTTGCTATGTGGTTTCTAACTGTCTCATGTCAAACAGCCCAACAACCTAAGTGTCTTAACAATGTTTGAATAAGAGACAGTGTTATTTTAACATCACTGAGATATTTTTCAGTTTTCATTCATATTTTGAATTTGTATTTTTTCCCGTTTTCATTTTCATTTTAGTTAAAGTTTTAGCAATTTTGTTGTTTTTGCCATTTTTATTTAATTTTTAATATGTCTATAGTTTTTATTCATTTTCATTTCAGTTTTAGTTATTTTAGTGCATCAAATTAAATTAAATGAAAATGTGAAAAGTTGCCTTCGCAACTACATGAAATTTTTTTTAATTTTTTTTATTTTAGTTCATATTTATGAAAATTTTATGGTTTTAATTTTAGTTAATATAACACTAATAAGATAAAGAATATTAAATAAGAAACACACATCATCTTTGAAATTATTTCCTGTTTGTTAAATTCATGAATTTATTTTATTTTTCCCTTTTTATTTGTATTCGTATTAAATATGTGTATTTTCTACTATTTTTTTTCTGTCTCTTTCATTACTGATTTTATTTGGTTTTTAATTATTTGTTTAATTTGTTCAATTTTGCATGGATTTCTCACTGTACACAGCCGAGTTGCAGTTGCATCGATATATGCACGTACAGTTTTTGCTGCAATGTCAAGTACTAAAATTGCACTGAAATTAAATGGAGAGAGAGGGATGGATCTTGATGAAAAACTCTTTTATTTAATAATATAAATACCTGCAACAAGACTGATTAAAACTATCGTCTCACAGCAGCTTTAGTGCAGTGATCATGACAAAAACACCACGATATGCAGCCAAAGACAAGCAGGGCGAGCATATAAAGCGCTCACATTATAAATGGATTGTGTAAATGCCACAGTGTGTGTGTGTGTGTGTTACTGCTGTTTGAGGAAGAGCGCCGCTCCGCTCTGGATCCATGTGTCATGATCTCCAGCACACGGCAGCTGCACGCTTGTCACCACACGCTGACGCTCGGCGCTGCTGTACACAGGCAGAGAGATGCACTCGTCCAGAGAATAACTTCCCACGGCGCTCTGAAACACACACACACACACTCTATAACGCACAGCCTTCACTAGAAACATCAGAGGAGAAAGTGTGTGTGTGTGTGTGTGTTACCTGCGGGATCCAGGCCATGTAACATGCAGGGACAGCAGACACACTGGGAGAGTCATGATGGCTCTCAGCCAGACGCTTTCCATCAAAAGCACAACCTTCCAACTGCAAGCCGCCAACCTACAGACAGAGAGAGTTCAGTTAACACGGACCGGCAGAGTTCAGTTCAATCCTGTTAAACATGAGCTTCTGTACCTTCACTTGTAGTTTAGCTTCAGTAATCTGACCCCTCCAGGACGTGACAAACTTCAGACTGTCCATAGAGCAGCTCATCAACCTAACAGAAAGACATAAAGACCACATCAAAACAAAGCATTTCATCCCCCCCCCCGAAGTTCACTTATGATAGCTGTAATTTTATTTTTTAATAATCATTTTCACGATATGATTTCTGCAATGCACAAAACACTGGTGGAATCGCAGAATCGGGATCTAAAAATGGAATTTACCGTATAGCATTTAACAAATTTTCGATGAATTAATCAAAATTAGGGCTGTAAAATTAATTCAGTTCAAACAGCGATGTGGACTAGCATCAGTCATTATTAAACCACATAAATGTACTTCTCAAAGTAATAATAATAGTAATATTATTAATGCTGCTACTACTAATAATAACAACTGATTTTATGAAAAATAATTGAAATATATTACTATTGTATAATAAAATGTACTTCTCAAAGTAATAATTGAAATAACAACAACAACATTGATTTTATGGAAATGATATGACATGAAATATATTAGTATTGTGTAGTAAAATGAAATTCTCTAAGTAGTAATAATAACAATATAGATTAATATTTAATATTATTATATTATTATTACTATTAAATCAATAAATTTTTTACATCCAAGTTTTAATATATACAATTAAGTTTTATTTTCATTTAATTCATTTGAAATGTTTTCATTTGAAACTTTTTTTTTTAATTATTCAGTAGTTATGTTTTATAAATTCATGAGATCAGACCGTCTCTGTTTACTGACCAAAATGTAATCAAACCATTAAAATAGAATCCAGAAAAATGAAAACGAAAAACACAGAATTTAGGAAAAAAAATATTTTTCCCCCAAATTCCCCTTCAAACATTGAAATGTGTGGGAATTTAGGCTCTTTTTGTAAAGACTTCTTTATGTAAATGAGCTCATTTTAGTGCAGCAGGAGTATGTGATTTAGTTTAGTAGTTGTGAGTTTAGTTTAACAGGTGTGCAGGTGATGTAAGTTACCTCAAGGTTTCAGTTTAGCAGGTGTTTGTTACATAAGAAACTATAAGTTCAGTTTAGTAGGTGTATGAGAAATAAATCAACTCGAGTTTATCAGCTGTACTGTATGTGACCTGAGGAAACTTGTGTGACCCCAAGTTTGGTTTAGCAGGTGTTTATTCTGTAAATGACCTTTTATCACGTTTATTTTAGTATGTGTAGGTGACGACTCCAGTCCATCAATTCATTATTTAACTTAACTTTAAACCATTGTTTCTGGCTAAAATATGAGTCCATAATCCATAATAACACTTCCTCCAGTAAAAAAGTCCATCTCCTGTTGTCTCTCACATCAAAATTCACCCCATATTTGTTTAGAGCTGTTTTGGCTTGTAAACGGTGCTTGATCTGTGCAGATTTCTCTCCTGATTCAGACAAGACCACTTTTACACTGGAGGAAGTGTTATTATGGACTCGTAAATTATAGTTAAAAACATCTTAATGCTGGATTAGTTTCAGCTTTTGTCTTCTCCAAATCTGGTGAAGAAACAAACTCAAGAGTACATTTCAGCATATTTTCATTCTGGGTGAACTATTTCTTTAAATTTAGTTTAGTAGGCAGTGTTATTTTAGTATCAAGATAGTATTATTTCATTAATATTTTGAATTGTAATATTTTTTGTTTTCATTTTAATTTTAAGGTTTTTGCAGTTCTGTTGTTGTAGTTTTGTCATTTTTATTAGTTTTTTTTTAATGTCTACATAGTTAATTTTTATTTCTGTTTCAGCTTTAGTTATTTTAGTACATGAAGTTAAACTAAATGAAAATGAGAAAAAAATATTTCAGTTAAACTTAATTTCATTTTTTTTTTTTATAGTTTTAGTTAAGTATAATAACCCGGGCATAAGTCTCCTCAGTTCACTTCAGAAACGTGTGTTTCTCAGGTGTGTGTTCAGTTCATCACCTGGCGGTCTCCTGTCTCAGTGCGTTCAGGAAAGTGTCCGGGTGGAAGAGCTCCGACAGATCCAGCATCTCCGACAGCAGTCCACCCCTCTCTGCCCTCTCCACCCATCCCTGCGCACACACACACACACACACACACACAGAGCAGTGATTGGTCGTGGAGATCAGTGTGTGTGATGACTGAAGTGATTGGAGTGCTGCTGGTGTCTGTTGTACAGTAACAATCGCCGTTTCCTTCTCAAATCTCTCCCTGCACCTGCTGCTTCTCCTCACAGGACTTCACGCTTCAGAACGGCAGAGATTCACATGCTGCGTCTTTCTAAGAACGTCAGCAGACAGTTTCTGTATGCGTCCGTCTTTATATGTTTAGCAGTAGCACATTTAAGACATCAACATACGCTCTGCGTGTTTTTGTGCAACTGTTGCAGTAATAAAACTCAGTATTGATGAACAATAAAAACTAATTTTGTGCTTAGAATGAACAGAACATTATCATCTGTTTGTGTGAAAATTAATATATACTTCTGTAAGTTTGGGGTCGCTGAGATATTTTAATGTTTTTTAAACATTTCAGTTTTTTGAAGTCTCTTCTGTTTACCAAGGCTGCATTTATTTTAGCAAAAATATAGTAAAAACAGTAATTTTGTGAAATATTATTACAATTTCAAATAGCTGTTTTTTATGTGAATATATTGTAAAGTGTAATTTATTTCTGTGATGCGCAGCTGTATTTTCAGCATCATTACTCCAGTCTTCAGTCACATGATCTTCAGAAATCATTCTAATATGCTGATTTGCTGCTCGAGAAACATTTCTGATTATTATCAATGTTGAAAACAGTTGTGCTGCCCAATATTTTTGTGGAAACTGTGATACATTTTATTTTTCAGGATTCTTTGATGAATAGAAAGTTCAAAAGAACTTAGTTTATTTGAAATAGAAATCTTCTGTAACATTATAAATATCTTTACTGACACCTTTGATCAATTTAATGCATCTTTGATGAAAAACATTCATTTTTGTTTAAAAAAAAAACTTTTAAAAACAGTAGTGTAGTGTATGAATTGGCCTTTATATAACATATTATTAAGCTGTAATATTATAAATAAAATAAAATAAATAATTAATTAAAAATAATTATTAAATAAACAAACAGTTTACATTTATTAATTTAATAATACTAATAGCGAACAATCTGCATCTAAAATTACAATTAATTTCTGTTACTTCCAGCCGAATTAACTCAGAAACACATAACAGATTCTATTATATTTCATCCAAGTGGATGCTGCACACTGGTGGTGGTTGAGGAGAGACCCCCCCACATGATTGTAAAGCGCTTTGGGTGTACAGCAATACACAATAAAGCGCTATATAAATGCATCATTCATTCATTCATTCATTCAAGGTCACTTCAGCAAGATCTGTGTTCAGGAACTAGCAGAACACTTTCCCACACAAACACGCTCGATTTCCTGTTTATTGGAGTCGGTGCGTTTCTGCAGGTGTGTGTTGTGCTCAGATCTGTTCGTCGGCTCACATTTACAGATTTCACAGATCTCTGTAAACAGCTGCTGCTGTGGAAATTCGACTCACTGGAGCAGGTGTGCGTCATAACAGCGCTGACGGATAAGATACAATTATCTGTTAGAGGAGCCGTCCTGAGGTCGATTACAGTCCATCTCGGGGTGAGTTTCGGCACGCGGACCTCGATGACCTTCATTTTGGTCAGTCTGTACGTTCGCAAACCTGTTTCATAAGCATTTTAGGGGCCAAATTTGACCCTTAAGGCCCACAGCAGTCAGTTTCTTGGAACAAAAAACAATCATAATTTAGTTTTCAGGATCATTTCGGACCCTTAAAATGCTGTTTTTGCTACTGCAAGACTTTCAGACTTGTTCTGGATGGACTGTGGAGGAAGTCTGAACTCAGAATTGCTATAATAGTGTAAAGCTCTGACACTCTTTCACCTAAATTCTCCCGCTCGAGAACACTCAACCTTCATCCTTCATTAGTTTACAAGGCTGTTTGGTTCAGTTCAGTGCCTGAGGGAGCAGCTCAAATCACCATCACCATCATCATCCCAGCTGAAGAAACACATTCATCATGAGGAGTGTTTCTGTGGGATCGCTCCGCAGGACTGCTTACAGTCAAACTGACTCACATCAGCAGCGGTGGACGGATCGGACACGAGTGACAGGTGTTTTGTGGACACTGTGGCTCATTTCCAGCTCACACACACACTGTGGCTCTCGTCTCAGACTCGGCCTGCGAGTGAACCTCATGAAAACATGTCCAGCTCACATTTCACCACACAATCTAAAGAAACTAGATATATATTCTGCATAAAGAATATGCAGCCTATTTTTTTTTACCAAGAGTTTCAGTCGTTTTTTTTAATAATAATTCTCATTCACATATTCATAATTGATGTAATAAAGTTAACTTTCTACTATATTATAGTAAAACAATAAAAAAAATTGAAAGAAATAACTACAAATACAATCATGATGTATATATTTTTATTTAAATACTACTTCTATTATTAATAATATATAACACTAATAATTATAATTATTATCATTTTAAATGATTTAAAAATTTAATTATTGCTGTTATGGTATAAAAACAACAATAAGATCAGACTGTTATTGTTTTAAATGTATAAAATTACAATATTATATTTTAATATTACTGCTGTAATGCAATAATAATAATAATAATAATTATTATTATTATTATGTTGTTGTAATTGTATAAAAAATATATTTTATAATTATTCTTAATAATAAATATAATAATAATAATAATTATAATAATAATTAGAGGTCAACCGATTTATCGGTTTTGCCGATTAATCGACACCAAGAGTTGATTGCTGTAACTATCGGTTATCGGCAAAACCCCATGCCGATAGTTTTCCCATCCGTTGCTGGAGCGGCTGAGTAGTTTTTGTTTGTTTTGACACGTGACACTGAGCACTGCACAGAGCAGGACACTTCAGATGCGGATTTAAAACATCGACAATGAAATGGAGCGTATACAGAATAGGCTACTATAGTGCATGTTTTCATATCATTATAAAGTAATTAATTTGTTGACTAGATGCTGCATTAGTGGAGAAAGTGAAATAGTATGTTTGCCATGAAGGCTGAGAGGACGCAAACCTCAAGCGGTTAACAGTGTGACCAAAACACACCCAAGTCCGACCCAAATGTTTAATGTCACGACTGTTACCATCTATTAGTGTCAGTTTATATCCAGCTGGTCACGTTAATGCATTTGTAAGCCAGCGAAGATGCAGATTTAAAGCTGTGATGTGAGAAAAATGTGTTCATTCAGTGACAGAAATCCTGCCGCGCTGCAGAGCGCCACTCATTACATTATATTTGTCCCAAATCGTTGTTAATGTGCATAACGACTTCATCCTAGGCTGTAAAATTGTGTATTGTGCATTTTTCAGCAAAACGTTTGTCTTTCTGTGGCTCTAATAAAGTCTGTATGCTTCATATGGAGAGCTATAATATAGATCGCGTTTGGGTTTATATGAAATGCTTTCACTTCACAATACTGTATGATTCCATTTGTAACATTAACTGAGGTTAATGAAGATGTATTTGAAGTGATAATAAAAAAAATACATTTTTAAATTTTAAAGTTGCATCTGTTAACATTAGTTGATGAACTATGAACTAACATTAATGATCAATGTATAATTAATATTTAATATGAATATTTTTATTCCATATGAAAAGTATGCTTCTGTACTTTGGTGAGTGTGTGTGTGTGTGTGTGTGTGTGTGTGTAATAAAGTTCAGCACTATTTTAGTTTCCATACAGTATTCATTTTAAAAACTATCGGTTGATTAATAAGTTATCGGCCAGTGCGGTTTAACCTAGCCATCGGTATCGGTAAAGTCCACTATCAGTCGACCTCTAATAATAATAATAATAATTGTAATAAAAACACATTATTGTTATTGTTTTAAATTTATAAAAATACAGAATCATATTTTAATATTACTGCTGCTATGTAGTAGCAGTAATAATAATAATAATAATAATAAAAACAACAACAACAATAATAATAATATTTCAGCAATAAAAAAATATTAATGAGAATTCTGAGGTGAAAATGTGAAATGAAAATATTGTCAAAATGCAACAAACACAAATCTTAACCGTTCTGCTGCAGGCTTTAATTTTTGGTGCGAAATATATTTTATTTTTTCAGCCCCACATCAGAACGCAATAAATGTTACCCAGACATGTTTTTGAGACTCTCATGTGCATAGAAAGATTGTCTCTCTGAAAGTCACGCTCCCACAGTTCTCTATACACACGTCAGCAGATGACAAACACAAAACACACCTGCTAACATTTACTGCTTTAGTGTTTACAGTAGGCTGGGGTTTCAGGAGCACTAATGTCTAAACAAACAGATTCTCATAATCACACATACACACACCATCACAATATTACATGATGTCAGTCATGTAATTAATGTACATGATAATACACACGCTGCTGTTTGTGTGTGTTCAGCTGTAATGAACTCTCCCTCAGGTGATGCTGGTGCGCTCATGTATTATTCATGAGTCCCTGTCTGACGACTTTAATATTCACGCAACGTAGCTCCTCCTCCTTCCTGCACTCAAGGTCTATCTATCTATCTATCTGTGTGTGTGTCTATCTTTCTATCTAAAGCACTAACTTTATTTATGTTGATTTTAAGTAATTTTCCTAGTGAATAAATATATTAAAAATAAATATGAAAAAACATAAAATGTTGAATGAATATATATATATATATATATATATATATATATAATTAAATATAAAAAAAAGTTGGTAGGTGGGTTTTGGCATGACAAATTATATGTACACTAAATATAAAATCACAATAAATATATATTTAATGTTTATATAATTTGTCATGCCCAAAAACACTACATTTATTTATTTATATCTATTTTACTGTTTCATCTTCAAGAGAATGATAGTCTATAATATGATATATAATACGTAATATATAATGATATATATCATATACAATGATATATATATTATATACATATGACATATATTTATTTATTTGACAACAGTAACACCCAGTTAATGTGGCTTTATTGCAGTAACAATACAATAAAGTCAATAACCTACCATTGTCAATTTTTGTATGGCTACATGAATGCTTCACAGAAAAGTTGTTCAATCACCAAACTGCATTGTGGAATATGGGCATTGGAGCGCTGAGACCCCATGTTATCAGAAACGGTACGTCACGAGCTTCGCAGAGCTGGAATTTATGGCAGGGCTGCTATTCAGAAAGCGCTTTTATCCGAAGCCAAAGCACAAAAGAGAGTAAAGCGCATAAAAGCACAGAAGAACCCTCATATGATCAGATGAGTCACTGCGGCCTACATTCCGATGGCTTTACGCTCGGAAAACAACGAGAGATGCCTCGACACACGCAGCGGCGTCTGCTGGCAGCTGTTGAGCCTGACGGGAGACCTGTGGCGGTGCGGGTAAACGTCTCCAGAGACTCATTAGGTCAGATGATCGCTCTGCGTGGCCCTATTACAGCAGGAAAACATGCGAGCGATTTATAAAGCCAGGTGCATCCTGAACAAACACGGCTCCTTCGTGGCATTCCTGCATTCTAGGATCATAACGCTCCCACAGACACGGCTAAACAAACTGGAGAACACCTGGAGGAGGTCAAACACATTCCACGACCTCTGGATCAACAGCAGGAGTTTGTTTACCTGAATCGCAAGCGCTCGGGACACGACGGCTCGCAAATACTGCATCGGGTCTTCAGGGCCTTCCCATTTATTCTGCCAACTCAACGGACACTGAGAGAGAGAGAGAGAAAGTCAGCTCTGATTACATCGCCTGCATCCTGAAAACAATTATCTGCTGATTTGCAAAAAAGGCCTAATATTGCATAATTTTATGATGCGGAGCTAAAAATGTCAATAAAACTTTCCATCAGAGTTTTTTTTCCCACAAAATAAGTGGGAAAATATATATGTATCAGCTTTAATGCACTTATCAATAAGCAGTGCACATATTTTTATTTACTCAAAATTACTAAAAATGAAATAAAATTAATAGAAAGTAAAAAGAAACAAGGGGAAAAAAGTAATACAAAATAATACAAACACAACATAATTACTTAAAACATTTTTATACTTTATATTTCATTTTAATTTCAATTTTTTTTCTCACTAATCAGTACGATTTTGCAACATCTTTTTTTTCCCTTTAATACAATAAAATGCTGTTTCATACGTGTGTATTTTCCCACAAGATGATCCAGCATTGTTATCGTTAACTAAAATGAAAACCAAAAATATAAAAATAACATCTGCGTTAATTAAAATAAAATAAAGCATAAAAATTGACTAAAATAAAAATAGTCTGAAACTGAAATAAAATTAATAAAAAACAAATAAACAAAAAAAGACAAGAACAAACAACAAAATTACTAACATATATATATATATATATGTATATTTCACTAATCAGTAGAATATTGAGCCATCTTTTTTTTATCTGGCTCATGTTTGCATTTTCTTCTGTCACTGGTCATAATTCTAACCTTAAAATCAGAATTATGCATAAAATAATGTCATGCATGTGAACATGGTCTGAGAATTGGACAAACTTCAGCATCACAAAATTAGTAAAACACAAGGATTTCATTCAGCAAATATATGGTGTAATTTAGCCCAGCATATCATACTGTATTGCTTCATTAATCAAGCAGGTGCCGGCGTTCACTCTCACCTCTTGGTTCAGGAGTGCAGTGGCCAGTTTGTGTACGTCAGCGGTCAGGAGGGACGTGCCTCTGATGGCCTTACTGAGCGAGGCCAGCGATTGGTGAATGCTGTGGACCAATCGCACCGCATTAAACTGCTCCAGCTGGACGAATGAGAGAATGGGAGAGCCGACGCCCTCGCTGGGCGGAGCCACCTTCTGATGGATCAATGAGGAACCCTGAAAAAGAGGCAAAAGCCAATCAGAGCGCGGCAGGAATCAATAACCAATCAAAATCTAGACTCAGCATAAAGGACACGCCTACGGACTGTTTAATGCATATTGCACACGAAACAGCTGGTGGAAACTGACTGTTGCATATCAAATTGGCAAAAGTCTGTCTACCCGGAGATAAAATTGTGTTTACGAGTTCACAGGATGCTACAACATTTGAGTGGCACATTTCAGCTCTGCTTGTTTTATGAATCTGTCACGATAGGCTGTTATTGAAGGATGAGCGGTTAAAAACAAGACTGAACTGACAGAAAACTCACAGAAAAGTGCTGTAATGCAATGCGAAGAGGCTTTTACACAGACATCTTTCAGTACAGGTACAGTAGCAAAAAAACAGCCCATTTATACACTATTATAGTATTTATTTATATTTTGAGTTATTTTCACTCTTAATTTTTTTTTGTAAATTTATGTGCTTTTGTCATTGTTATTAGTTTTTTATATTTCTATTTTGCTTTAATATATTTTTTATTTCTATTTTAGTTTTAGTAATTTTAGTACTTCAATGTAGGGCTGGACGATATGGCCAAAATGTATATCACGATATATTTCTTAATTTCGGTCGATACGATATAATTCCGATATCGATATGAACACTATTAAAAAAAGCCTCGTAAAAACTGCCAAAAACACTCATAACAGATGTCTGTGCATACAAACTTATGAAAAATTAATTTGCCAAGTCTATGACACCTCATATAAAACAATATAATATTTTAGAGAAAAAAAACAGCACAAATAAATTCATGTTCACCTTTTATTTGTATTTAGCCTTCATACAAACAAGAAATGTGAAATCACTGTCATATAATCGTCTCAGACTCACCTAATTAATATTAATATCTTTAACTTCAAACTATAGGCTAACATACACTACCAGTCAAAAGTTTTTGAACAGTAAGATTTTTATTGTTTTTAAAGAAGTCTCTTCTGCTCACCAAGCCT
>NW_015660885.1:279208-279561 GCF_001515625.1 Sinocyclocheilus rhinocerous
TTCAAAAACTTTTGACTGGTAGTGTAGGCTGATTATTCTTATAGATTGAAACAAATGTGCTTCAGCCAGTATAAAGAGTATGAAAAGTGCTCTGAGTTGCTGCAGGGAAAGAAAAAATAAAGAGCAACAACAAAAACATGCTGCTGGAGACGGGCTTATAGAAAATGCAGACGGATTGTCTGCCAGCAGGAGGTGCTGTGAGAGCGGAAGAACTAGCGGTTTCTCCAGTAACGGCTGTAATCAAATCAGCTCCGCTCATGAACGCTTCTTTATCAGATCAAATGAAAATGCCATCGAAACTTTTCTGAAGACAGTCGGTTCCCTTCACCTATACATTTATATAAAACACCCGC
>NW_015660885.1:279663-280227 GCF_001515625.1 Sinocyclocheilus rhinocerous
AAAAATTATATATATAAAAATATATTAAATATAAAAATTATGTTGTACTATATATAAAAATATATATAAAATTGTAATAATTATATTATGGCACTAAAATGCAGATGCGTTACCTGGTTGAGACGTTTCCACAGGTTGAGCACAGGTGAGAGTGCATTAGACCAGATCTCTCTGTCGAATTTGGAGCCAGCTGCTACAGACCTGCTCAGAATCCTCAACTGAGAGATCACCTGCACACACACACACACAGCTGAGGTGAGCGCAGTACATCTCACCGTACACTATCCTCCATCTCTCTGTGATTGGGGCAAACTGCAAGGAAGGTGCAGGTGACTCTTACACATGATCAATTGGTCTCATTACAAGAGCTAAACACACACACGCAGTCTCTACAGCACTCTCTCATAGAAGGAAAATAAATTATGAATTACTATGAATTTTTATTATTAAAAAAACTAAAATACGGCTGTATATGGTGCAAAAAAAAACATTAAAACATTTTACATGGATTATTGGACAAAAGACAATTATATATAAATATATATATAAAAATTATATATATAA
>NW_015660885.1:280237-286812 GCF_001515625.1 Sinocyclocheilus rhinocerous
ACTGGTAATGTATATGGAAATATCGGAAATGAGTTTAAAAATCATATCACCGTTATTGAACAAAATTATATCGCGATACATATTGATATTGAAGTATTGTCCAGCCCTACTTCAATGTGAACCTATTTATTCCAGTTAGTTAGCAAGGCAACATTTCTAGTTTCAAAATAATTACATTTTTAAATTTTATTTTAGATTTATTTAAATTACTGAAATCATTTTTAACAGTTTTAATTTAACAATAACAACACTGCAAAAATAGAAGGAAAATAAATTATGAATTACTATGAATTTTTATTATTAAAAATCCTCCATCTCTCTGTGATTGGGGCAAACTGCAGTGAAGATGTGGGCGACTCTTACACATGATAAATTGGTCTCATTACAAGAGCTAAACACACACACACACACACACACACACACACACACGCGCAGTCTCTACAGCACTGTGTGTGTGTGTGTGTGAGAGTGTGGCAAAGATCAGTCTAAACCTGACAATGACAAATAGGAGTGCAGCGTAACAGTCTGAACACACAAAGAGAGAGTGTGTGTGTGTGTGTGTGTGAATGAGTGTGTTTGTTCATGAGTGTGTGTGTGTGTGTGTGTATGTGAGTGTGTGTGTGTGAGTGTGTGTGAGTGAGTGAGTGAGTGAGTGAGTGAGTGAGTGAGTGAGTGAGTGTGTGTGTTCATGAGTGTGTGTGTGTGTGTGTGTGTGTGTGTGTGAAGTCAAGAGAGCGACAGTGAGCTGAATGAGGGTGATTCACGTATTTCATTCAGTAAAAAGCAGGATATTCATGCAGCCAGTAGCAACCGCATAGCGACGCCCTGGCAACAGCTCTGAACACAGCTTTATGGTGGTGAGTTTTGCACAGTCAATCATCGCAAGCATAAAATTTATTATTTTTTATTATTTCACAAGGATAAAACCACAATTAACACCATAAGTAATTCAGCTTGAGCCACTTAACCTGAAGAATCCATTCAAACTTTGTTCTGGTGTTTGAAAACTTTATAGTTGAATTTTGTTAGCATGTGACAACGACAGCGATGACATCATCATGCGGTTTCATATTTGCATATTGGTCATTGGTCATCTTTTTTGCATGTAATCACATACAAAATAGCAAAGTTGCTGCATTTCATTTACACATTTCAGTTTTAGTTTTAGTAATTTTAGCAGTTCAAGTTGGCAAGGCAACATTTCTAATATTCTAATTTCAAACATTTCTTTATAATAATTCAATTTTTTTTAAATTTTATTTTAGATTTTTTCAAATGCTGAAAACCATTTTTAATATTTTAGTTTTAGTTAATAACAACATTGCAAAAATAGAAGGAAATTAAACTGTGAATTCTTATGAATTATTATTTAATTAATATTATTTTAAAAAACTAAAATACGGCTGTGATTACATATATATATATTATTATTATTATTATTATAGCTAAATTTAGCCAAACACCTAAATTTTGCTAAAACTTCTCATTCGCTACCTCGCAAACTGCTGCTTGCTTCAATAAATGCGAATCTACTTGAAAAAATAGAGTACAAATACAGTAAAAACTGACTGAGAACATTTCAAGATAATCTAATTGATTAAAAATAATGTCTAAAGTAAGGTGTAAAAAGTCAATGAGACGTCGTCAGAAATATGGTGAAACAAACGCATGTGCGTGAATGTGCTTTGTCTGTCAGCGCATTATGATCTCCACCCCACAGGAAAGAACATCACACACACACACACACACACACACACACACACTCCTTTGATGTTGAGGAATGTCCTGCTCAGCACAATGTTCTCAAAACACCTCTGACCCTTCATGACCTCTGCAGAAACACACACACTCACTCACTCACTCACCACACACACAGAGGGGAGACTTTAATCCACTAGTGCAAAGGACTGTGGGTAGTATCAGTCCAAAAGCATGCACAATTAGTAGATCAGAATTCTTGTGAACTATACAGCACAGAGAGTAGTCTGTATACAATCACTAACCACTATGCTGCAGGAGTTGGGCAGGTGTATCTGAGCCGGGAAAGCGTGAGTTTTCTTGACACGTGAGTGTGTGTGTGACTGCGAGAGGAGCTGAGCGTTAAAGAACTGCTGTAGGTACGAGCGAAGGACTCGCAGGTCGCACACGTTATCGATGCGGCCGCCGTAGATGGCGTTTTCCAAGAGACCATGCACGAATTCCCACTGAAACGCCTTCCCACCTGAAAAACACACGCACAAAGAAAATACTATAGTACAATCTCAAACCAAAACATGTAAATACATGCAAATATAAAAACATACAAACCCTCAGATGACGAGTTCATGTAGATTACATAGAGATAAACACACACACACACACACACACATCTACCTTCAAACAGACGGTCAATGATCTCAAAGCCGGCTCTCAGGTCTGACAGAGAGAACTCGTAGAACTTCGTCCAACCCTGTGCAACACAAACACATCCTCATCATCATCATCAGTTCAATTCAACTTCATACATTTAGCCAATGCAACAGAAACTCAGACTCAAAGTCTCATAATCATGATTAAATATGGAGTCGTTTTTCAAAAGCTTGACATGAATTTCCATGGATTTATAAGTTTATAATACTTTATTTTATATACTTACTTGATTTATTATATTTAATTTACAATATAAATAATATAATTTATGTAATAATTAAAATAATAAATTATAATATTTCGACACCTATTATAAATTATATATACATATATATATATATACACACACACATAATGTATTACATTTTTGTACAGAGACAGCACTAGTGAAATCTGACTAAAGTAGTATCACTGTAAAATCTAACGAACAGAAAAGTCCCATGATTCCTGGAGAAGCAGAAATCTGCACGCCTGCTGTGATGACTGGGTGTCGAGATGCCTGGTGAAAATAACACCATGTTTTCCAATAATGGCTGTTATAAAGCTTTGATTTCCATTTCCTTCAAAAGGCACACAATCGACACTTCTGTAGCGTTTCATTTTCCACTCTGAAGTCCACAAACATTGTTAGTCAACATCTCTTGCACCAAAAAAAAGAGTCTGACTCTTCTCTTCTTTGCTGCTGTATCTTTGAGACCTATTTATGTAAATGACCTTTGCTAATTGCCTGACCTCTATGTACAGTTCATAGTCACATCAAGTCACTGAGTAAGAGTTAATGTGGCCATATGTTAATGAGCCTATGTGACGTCATAATCATAAAAATAATGCAATTTTATAGTTTAACTGCGGAGCAAGAAACTTCCTGTTTCTTTCACAAAACCCTTTCAAGAGACACCATGAATTAGTTTTCTCCTACGCAGCTTATTAGACTTTAGGAGAGAGAGACATTACAAAAGAGAAAAGCAAAAGCTTCAGTTAATTAAATGGAGCTCTTCAAAGGCCTGACGCGCAGTATTTTAATTCAGAGTCTGAATTAATTGCCCAAACAGATCCAAGAGTTCCTGTCTGAATTCCAGCAATGGTTTGAGTGTATATCGTGTCTGCTGTCATGTGACCGGTGTGTGTACCTGTGGAATGTAGTTGCGTCTCTCCTGACAGACGGCGTGGAACCAGGCCAGACATAAGAGCGACTGAGCTCGAGTCAGGTGACCACCTTTACTGATCTGCTCCGCACTCCAAAACTCATACGTCCGCTTCAGGTTCTTCTTGAGGCCTGGAGGAGCCTGAACACACACACACACACACACGTAACGTTATCGTTAATGGATGTGCAGTCTGAGATGCACCTCTGTTGACATAAATTTCACAATTCGATTCGATTTCAAACAACAAGTTTTGATTCGATTCAATGATTCAATATGGATTTGATTTGGACACTGAGTGTCTTTCCTGAGGTTAATGTGATGTTACGTGACGTATTGTTTACCAGCTGCTTTATTGACGTCTTTCCGGGGTTGAAACACTGATTTTTGATTACAGGAGACATGAATCATTTCAGTAAGTTTCTTTCAGCACCTTCTGATGTTCATTCATGTTTATTTGGTGCTTTAACTAGTAGTAAAGAGGAAGACAAGATCGGTTCACGGCTACAGTGATCTGTTACACCACATTAAAGAGGGTTTCTGCAGTTTGTATGAAGGTAAATTTAAAGCTTTTTAAGACCTTATTAAAACCAGCTAAAGAAAATTAAAGGAAACACAATACATAAATGTTCTCTAAATGCAAACGTCTACAATGAGAATCCAGCTTCCAACCAGTGTTACACTATTATAGTTTTTATTACTATTTTGAATTAGTTTTTATTTGTATATTGTCTGTTTTCATTTTAATTTTAGTTCAAATGTAAGTCATTTCATTGTGTTTTTGTCAGTTGTATTCGTTTTTGTTTTTTAATGTCTGTTTAATCTGTTAAATTTTTACTTCAGTTTAAGTTTTAGTTATTTTAATACATTAAGTTGAAGTAAATCAAAATAAGAAATACTGAATAAAATAAGTTTACTTTTTCATATCTTCATTTTAAGTTAAAGTTTATTTTTATTTAAGTAACTCTTTTTATGGTTTAATCTTAGTTTTCTATTTCTTAATGTCTTCAATTTGCATCTCAAGTATATGTATCTTGATTTAAGGATATTCAGATATTATTTGTATTGGAAAACAAGACAAAAATATGGAGGAAGATAATCTTTTTTTGCAGTGCACGCAACATTTAATGCCATCTGAAGACTTTCTGCTCTGATTTAAGACGTTTGTAAGGCCTGGAAGGGCAAATTAAGATTTTAAGACCTTTTAAGGCCCCCAGAAACTTTGATTAAAGAGCATCAAAATGACATTTTTTGAAATTTGAAAGCTCTGACTTTGTTTGATATCAAAAGTAATGAGTACAAAGCTTATTGCGATTATTGAATAAGAAGCATGCTAAAAATAATGTTTAATGAAGTTTTGTTGATGCAGCAACTGAAAACAGCAGAGATTAAAAGTTCAGGCTTGGGATTTAAGAATCAATAACGGTTCATTAAAAAGAGAATACATTACATTTGACACACACTGACCTCATAGGTGACCTTCAGGCTGGACTGGAGCAGTATGGGAGTGAACTTTGCATGAACCTCAGCAGTCAACCAGACTCTGAAGCCGGCTTTGGGCTTCATACTGTTGAGCTCCTGCACACACACACACACACACACACATTAGATGTCACACTACAATGAATTAAATCGATAAATGCAAAGCATCAAACCAATAACAATCTCTCCTGTGTGTGCGTGCATGTGTTTCATTCTCTCACAGCCTCATCTCATCGACTCCAAACCCATTACAGATCTGCAGCGCTACACAACACACACACTTACATTTTGAGAATGAGCAGAGAAATGAAAACAAAAAGCAATTAATGTATCTGCACGTAATCTTCCTCACACAGATTCACTCTCACTTTGCAACAACAGTCATTTCAGCTATAATTAATTCCACAGCACAGATTATAAGAGAAGACAGATATCTGACAGAGAGACAGAACTTCACAATGAAACAGAAGACAGACAGAGAGTTCAGACCTTCTCCAGCAGGGGGAGCCACGCCGTGACCAGGTGCAGGTTTTTCAAGCACAGCCATTCACCGGAGCGAACGCACTCTCTGAGCGTCTGTAGAGCCAAGTCAGCCTGACCTTGACCCATCGCCAGCTTTATTACAGAAATGAATACTTTTAGTCAAAAACGATTCATTAAATTGATCAAAAGTGACAGTAAAGACATGTATAATGTTTCAAAAGATTTCTATTTCTATTCAACAAAGAATATCAGTTCAATTCAACTTCATACATTTAGCCAATGCAACAGAAACTCAGACTCAAAGTCTCATAATCATGATTAAATATGGAGTCGTTTTTCAAAAGCTTGACATGAATTTCCATGGACACAGTGAAGTCATTCATCTTTTCTTTGGCTCTAAATTATTCCCAGTCTTTTCACAACAGGCATTATTCAATAGAAGCAAATGTTTGAAAGAAAACCTTTTTAAACACCTGACATCTGAAAAAAGATTTCTATTTCTATTCAACAAAGAATCCTGAAAAATAAAATGTATCACATTTTCCTCAAGAATATTCAGCAGCACAACTGTTTTCAACATTGATAATAATCAGAAATGTTTCTCGAGCAGCAAATCAGCATATTAGAATGATTTCTGAAGATCATGTGACACTGAAGACTGGAGTAATGTTGCTGAAAATATAGCTTTGATCACAGCAAAAAATTACATTTTAATATATATTCACATAGAAAACAGCTATTTGAAAAAGTTTTTTTTTGAGCAGAAGAGACTTCTTTCAAAGTCATTTAAAAATCTTACCGCCCCCATATATTTTGAATTAGATTTAATTTTCATATTTTAAGGTTTAATTTTAATTTTATTCAAAGTTTTAGTAATTTTGATGCTTTTGTTTTTTTTATTATATTTTAATGTCTACATATTTATTTTAATTTTATTAAATTTTAGTTATTTTAGTACATCAACTTAAAGGGATAGTTCACCATATAACTCCGATTGGATTCGTCTGAAAGAAGAAAGTCATATACACCTAGGATGGCTTGAGGATGAGTAAATCA
>NW_015660885.1:286846-287535 GCF_001515625.1 Sinocyclocheilus rhinocerous
GGGTGAGTAAATCATGGGCTAATTTTCATTTTTGGGTGAACTATCCCTTTAAACTAAAAGAAAATGTCACCTTGGCAAGTAGCTGAAATAAAATTAAGTTTCATTTATATATATATATATTAAAAAAAAATTTTTTTTTCAGTTAATGTTTATTTTATTTAAAGTAATGACTTTTTTATAGTTTTAGTTAACAATAATAATCCCTCTTTCTATCAGGTGTGTGTAGTGTAATATGTCTGATTATACAACAGTTCGTTCTGGTTCTCAAATCTGATTGGTTGAGGTGGGACCTAAATTGAGATCACCATGGGTACAAAAGCTTATAAATCATACAGATTTAGTTTTTTTGAGATTGTAAAAATGCAGAAAGTTTCCTGTGAGGGGTAGGTTTAGGTGTAGGGTTGGTGTAGGGCGAAAGAAAATACAGTTTGTACAGTATAAAAACAATTACGCCTATGGAGAGTCCCCACAAAGACAGTGAACCAGACGTGTGTGTGTGTGTGTGCATTTTTGTGACATATGAGGACACAAATTTGTATAATAACATGGGTATGACATAGGTATTACAGGGAGAAGGTGACTTATGGGGATAATACCCCATGTGCCCATTTTTCAAAACGCTTATAAATCATACAGAGTGAGTTTTTTTGAGAAAGTAAAAATGCACAAAGTTTCCTGTAAGGGGTAGG
>NW_015660885.1:287560-295343 GCF_001515625.1 Sinocyclocheilus rhinocerous
TCTCCATACAGACGCTTCAGATTCAGCGGAGGAGGAGACAGTTCCCTCATCCCTACACAAACACAAACACACACATGTTAGTTCACAGACAGACTGGCAAACTGAAGCAGACAGACAGGCTGACAGGCAGACTTGTTGTCCTCTAGGTAACCCAGGTGCAGACAGACAGGTACTTCATTGATCCTGTGTGGGAGATTGATTTGCATCGTCAGATGACACTGCACACAGATGATGATATTCAGATGCATTTTTGGTATTTGGTGAGATCCAGCCCTTCTCTCCACATGACCGGGAGCTTCTGCAGGGTTTCCACAAGAACAATTATCCAGCCCAGTGTGATGAAGGCAAGTTATTAATACAGCACATTTCAGGCACACTGGTGAGTCAAAGTGTTTTAAATGGCCACCATAAAGAGAAAAATAAAGGAAAAAACGTAAAAATAATAGATTTTTTAGTATTTTTATTAATTAATTATTTTATTCTTTTAACACATCAATGTTGTCATTGTTAACCAAAACTGAAACTATAGAAAATTATTTTTGGTAATTGAAACAAAGCTGAAAAAAAAACAAAGTTTAAATATTAGATGAAAAATGGCAACAATTTGAAATGTTGAAGTACTAAAATTAATTAAATTAAATTAAAAAAAGATCAATTAAATGACACGTACACAATAAAATTACTAAAACTCATAGCAAAATTAAAATGAAAAGTGAAAATATAAAAATGAAGCCAACTCAAAATATTAATAAATATTAGCAAAATAAACAGTGTTTATTAATATTATTCATTAGAATCTATTTAGGCAGCCATTCCAACTTAAAAAGGGATTCAAATGGATAAAATGTTCATAAAGTATGTTTACCTAACTGTAAACGAGCACATATCATAGACATTGGTTATTTTATATAAAGATGACTACAGTCTAACCTAGGGCTGAACGATTAATTGCATTTGTGATAATATCAATCGTTCAGCCCTAGTCTAACCCAAACACTGAGAGAACATTTTTAGAGGAAAAAAAAAAATTACATTTAATCGTGAATCATTTTTCTAAAAGTACAGTCTAACCCAAACCCTGAGAGAAAACGTTTTATGGTATTATAATTTAATTATGAATAATTTTAATCACAGTCTAACCCAAACCCTGAGAGAACATTTAAAAAAAAATATTTAAAAAAAATTTAATTTAAATGTGAATAATTTTTTAAAACTAGTCTAACCCAAACCCTGAGAGAAAACGTTTTATAGAAAAAAATATATATAATTATGAATAATTTTTCTAAACTAACTTTTCCTAATACAGTCTAACCCGGTTCCTGAGAGCAAACTTTTTAAAGAAAAAACAACAACCTTGTTTTTAAACTACAGTCTATCCTAAACCCTGAGAGAAAACTTTTTAGAGAAAACAAAATATATTTTGTTTAATTATGAATCATTTTTCTAAATGAGGACATTCCCTCACAACTTCTCAGGACAATTTGTTTGCAAACTAAAGCTATGCACACACACACACACACACACACACACACACACACTCGTTGTCATTATCGTCGAGCTTTGCACTCTTGAGAGCGACCGAATATCTTCAAGCGACCTTATATTTCATTTCCATAGCAACCACGAGAACACGCCAGCGCACAGCTATTGTAACCTGGACAACACACACACACACACACACAGTCTCAGACAGCGGGTCCGGCCCATAACAGCCGTTAAATGACTCTGTAGCTTAGCGTCACTTGTAAGCGGGATTAGAAACAAAGATCCATTAGCATTTTGAGTAGGTGTACACACAGTGACTCAGCATTAGACATCAAACTCTGCGCTAACCGAGACACAGCCGCCTCTCTCTCTCTCTCTTTCTCTGAGGAACACCGTTAAGACTCTGGAAAGCATCCGAAAGTCTTTCAACTGGATACAACATGAACACCCGCCAAACAGCCAATGAGAGTGAAAGTAAATAAAAACGTAGGTAGCGGCCAGTTGGAACTGCAGCATAAGAAGAAGAGCGTGACCTTCAGTAAATCAGAACTACAGCAGACAACTGAAGAAAAGACCAGAGACTGAGAAAATACAAACTCAACTGCTCTCATTACCATCAGCGAAGCGTCTGTGAGACATAGTTTACTGCGGTAAATACCACGGTATTAATGCTAAAATGTTTATACACCTTGAAATGTTAAATGTTATAATAAGGTTCATAATAAAAAATAAAAATATATGTATTTTAATCAAGACAACTCTCGGAAGATTTTAGCATGGTGATGGATATGACAATGTTAATGTATTTGATCTTGGTGGAACAGATCTGCTACGCTGCTGCTGAATTGCTGCTGCTGTTGGTTGTTGCTGTAGTTGTAGATTATTGCTGCTGCGGCAAGCAAGTACAGGAACTTGCTACTGCCAATGCATATGGCGATACGGTGCCGTGAGTATTTAAGACATGCTGCTGCTGCACAAATAGCATATAACCCGTAGCAGATCTATACAGGTGGAGCTGGGGAAGGTGGAGGGTGTCATAGAAACTGTAAAAGCGCGCTGCAGGAATCTCTAGTGAATGCTAGCCAGCCATATAAATGCAAGACAGTAAGCTCATTGGCTGCATATGCAGCATGAACCAATCAGCGTGTGCCAAGTCATTTAACTCTCTGAATATCATCAGTTACATTAACAAACCGTCAGCCTGCACCATCTAGAGTTTCATGACTGAACTATATATTCAAATAAAATAAAATTAAAACAAAATCAATTAATTTATACAATTTGAAATGTTAAATGTTACTAAAACCTAAAATTAAAATTAAAGAATGAACATATAAAAATAAAAGATAACTCAAAATATTACTAAATACTTTAATAGTATTTATTAATAATGTTTATTACAATTTATTAACAAGTCTCAGACAGCCAGTCCAGCCGTTAAATTGACTATGAAAGTTGAATGTAATTTAAAAATAAATTAAAATGTATAAAAACAGAAAGAAAATGTATTTGTAAGCATCATATAAATGAGCTTCAGTATTCCAGTCTGCTGTAATATGGTAGGTGGAGCTCAGTCACATGACACTGACAGCTCAGGTGATTGGCCGATGAACAGATCTCTCTCCAGGTATATCAGACCTCTGTGGGCATAAAGTTCAATTCAGACCCTTCAAACCGCAGAGCTTTCCTACAGCGGGAGTCTGTCGTAATTCTTCAGGACACACCGGTGGCAGGGGAAAAGGTTTTCTGCAAGTCAGGACGCATTTAAAGATTTACTGAGCTCTGCTTTAATTCCTAATGACACGGCCTCAGAGTTAATGGCAGCAGAGCGGACATTACTATTCATGAGGAATGTTATTATTGAGTTTAGTGTTGGAATAATTAACCTTCAAAGCCATTCGATAATTATATAAAATAAAATAAAAAAGGGTAACTCATATAACTTGAAATATTAAATGTTATAATGTGGTTCATATAAAAAAAATTTTTTAATTAAATAAAAAATAAAATGTCATTTATATAACGAAATGGTAAATGTTATAATATGGCTAATAATTTAAAAAGAAATAATAAACAATAAAATAAAATGTGTTCATTTACATAACTTGAAATGGTAAGTGTTATAATAAGGTTCATAATAAAAAAAATTGTACAACTCAAAACATTAAATGTAATAATATGGTTCATAATAAAAAATAAAATACAATAAAAAAGCACTATAATAATTATAGCATCAGTGTAACCCTACAAACCCATTCGATTGTACAGTAAATACAAATATATTAAATTTAGTATATAAAATAATAAAATGTTAATTTATGTCAATTAACTTGAAATGTTTAATGTTATAATAAGGTTCATAATAAAAAATGAAATAAATATTTACAATTTGAAATGTGAAATGTTATAATATGGTTCATAAAAAATTAATAAAATAATATAAAATGCAATAAAATAGTATACATTAATCAAATTAAATTAAAAAGTTAATTTACTTCCATAGAAAAATTACCACCAGAAGATTAACTAGGAAAAACAAGTTTTTTCCCCCTTTTATTGTGGCTCGGATGTATTTAAAGATTTAGTGAGTTCTGCTTCAGTTCAGTTAATGGCAGCGCAACGGACATTACTATTCATGAGGAATGTTATTTATTTTAGTGTGGTATTATAGCATCAGCGTGACCCTCTGAACCCATTCAATCAAACCATCTACAGTCTATGTGCGATAAAAGAGCAAACGGTGTGACGCAGCGTCTTCAGACAAGCTGGTCTTCCCATTAACAGCTCATTTACTATGAGTCGAAAAGCAGAAAAACAGTGAGCAGGTAGAAAAAGAGAAAAAAAAAGACAAAAACAGACGAGAGAGGGACAGAAGGCCCTCTGTGTGAAGGGTAATTGACACCGTAAGGTGTTTTGAGCACAGAAGAACGTCCTGTAAGAGAGTGTGCATGTGTGAGCCTCGGGGGAGTGTGTGTGTGTGTGTGTGTGTGTGTGTTGTCTCAGACCTCGAGCCTCTGCCGACTCTTCATGAGAAAACTGTGTGTCGGTGTTGTTTACGGGAAAATCTACAGTTCTGATTATCTCCACAGAAGCGAGACGGAAAACCATCAGGAGATCTGCCAGCCTCCATCAGCCACACACACACACACACACACACACACACAACCTGCATTCCCCATCAAACACTGAGTATCAGCCAAGTAGAACTATTAGGAACTCATGCTAACTTATTCTACAACCCAGAGCCAGTTCTTAAAGGAACAGACACTCAAAATTAGATTAGAATTTTTGAATGTTTTTTAAAGAAGTCTCTTCTGCTCACCAAAGCTGCATTTTTTTTTTGACAATTTGAAAAATACAGTAAAAATATTGATATATTTTTAGAATTTAAAATAACTGTTTTCTATGTGAATATATAGTAAAATGTAATTTATTGCTGTGATCAAAGCTCTATTTTCAGCATCATTACTCCAGTCTTCAGTGTCACATGATCTTCAGAAATCATTCTAATATGCTGATTTGCTGCTCAGGAAACATTTCTGTTGAAAACAGTTGTGCTGCTTCATATTTTTGTGGAAACCGTGATGCATTTTATTTTTCAGGATTCACAGATGAATAGAAAGTTCAAAAGAACAGTTTTTATTTGAAGTAGAAATCTTTTGTAACATTATAAATGTCTATATTGTCACTTTTGATCAATTTAATGCGTCCTTGATGAATACAAGTATTAATTTCTTTAAAAACCCTGGCATCATTACCGCGGTCAACTACATCAAAGCAAGACCGCAGACAGCCGGACTCTTGTCAATAACAGTTAAAAATGTATCGCAGGCTCTCCTTCCTCATTTCGTTCTTGTCCTCCTCCTCTCTTCCTCCACTAAAATCAATAGTGTTGGAAAAATGAATTATAGTGTACACTGGAAATGCTAATCACAGACTAACCGATGGTTCGCCCTTGGACTAAATGTCTTGCATACTAAACCACAGTCGCTGGCAAACAAGCCATTTTATTTGCTAATTAGGCAATTAATTTTACTGAATGTGGCTGCGGAAGCGCTGGTGTTGGCAAAACTGCTGTATTATCAGTAATGACATCCGTCCGCGCACACGCGTGTGTGTGTGTGTGTGTGTGTGTGTGTGAGAGAGAGAGAGAGAGAGAGAGAGAAAAAAGGTAGAGACGGAGACGGTGGGAGTGTTTGGAAACGAGGGCTGCTGTTCACACTGATGATTTGTGAGCTCAAAGCGCTGCTGGTTGTTACACATCACCTACCATGAACCCTAAACACAGTGTTTCTGCCAGCTGTCTGAGAGTTTGGGTAACATCGACCCAGCACTGAAAACAAACAGTCCATGAGTTTCACCAGAACCAAGGTCAAAAATGTACACACCTGCCAATGGTAACAAATTCCAGAAATATTTCCTGTTGGCCATGAAATTTTGTATTATTTTTTATGTATGCTTGTATATTTCTGTGTCATATGTATATATGTATATATATATATATATATATATATATATGTGTGAAACTTTATAACATTTATTAATATTATTATTATTTCTGTTTTCTATAAATAATGCATATATATTACATTATTAAAATATAATATGAAACTATATTATGTATTATTTTTTATTTATGCCTCTAACCTTCTGTATCCTTCATGACTGGAGAAACACACCAAGTGTAAAATCAGATCGATCAGCACAAACAGGTAGTGGAGTGAGTCAGGGCTTTGGCTCAGGACTGATTCGATTTGATACTGAATTGTACAAATAGCCAAATCGATCAGAACAACTTCATCTTCTGTCTGAATTCAGACTAGCTAGGGGAAGTCGTGGCCTAATGGTTAGAGAGTCGGACTCGTAACCCAAAGGTTGTGGGTTCGAGTCTCGTACCGGCAGGGATTGTAGGGGGGGGGAGTGAATGTACAGCGCTCTCTCCCACCTTCAATACCACGACTGAGGTGCCCTTGAGCAAGGCACCGAACCCCCAACTGCTCCCCGGGCACCGCAGCATAAATGGCTGCCCACTGCTCCGGGTGTGTGTTCACGGTGTGTGTGTGTTCACTGCTGTGTGTGTGCACTTTGGATGGGTTAAATGCAGAGCACTAATTCCAAGTATGGGTCACCATACTTGGCCACATGTCACATCACTTTTTTCACTTTTTAGTGCTCTGCTGACGGAAGGGCTGCTGCCTGCTGACATGATCTAAACTAAAACCGTAAAGTTATTAGATTAATAAATCTTTACAAGCATTACTTAAGACAGCTTAAATGTTTAGCGCCGAGAGTATTAGACTCACAGCTGATGAATTGAAAGAGAAAAGTAGAGGATTTTAAAAACACATTTCTGTCCAGAGTTCAATTGCTAGTCCACCAATAAATCTCTACAAATGAGATAAACTGCTGTTTGAGTACATCAGAAATAAAGTCCAAGCATGAGTCGATAATTGTAATGGATATCCCCAAAAAAACAAAAAAAACACCATCAGCCCATCAAGTTCCTCAAAACCAAGAGCTGAAGAGAGACATCAGCGTCTCCCTCTGCTGGCAGAGCCTCACACTGACCCTCAACAATGTCAAAAACACTCTTCTTCTCTTTGTGGATAGTATCAGCCCAAAAGCGCACTATAGTGGAGTGATATGATGTGAATTGGGACACGGCCTACATCTCAGATTCACAGAGACACGTCTGGGAGCCCAGCTGATGCTCATTACCTCATCATAAAGACCTGAAACACGACACTTGTCTCCATCACTGCTGTACTGACACACGTCTCACATCTGTGAGCGGCTGCTTTATGTGCCTGACGCTACAGTCCCACCTGAGCTCATCAGTGCAACTGCTGTGATTCACTGGAATCATTAGACGAGCTAATAAAACACCAATAAAAGAACAAATGAACTGAAATAAATCTAGAGAGGACGAGGAGAGAGAAAGACAAACTCCATACACATGCAGCATTTCAGTGCTTGAGAAACTGAAACATCATCAGCTCAAACAATTTCTATCTATCCATCAATCCATCTATCTATTGAGCCATCTATCGATCTGTCCATTCATGCATCCATCATCTATCTTTCCATCCATCCATCCATCATCTATCTTTCTATCCATCCATCCATCCATCCATCATCTATCTTTCTATCTATCCATCCATCCATCCATCTATCTGTCTATCTATCCATCCATCATCTATCTTTCTATCCATCCATCCATCATCTGTCTTTCTATCTATCCATCCATCTATCTTTCTTTCCATCCATCTATCTATCTATCTATCTATCTATCTATCTA
>NW_015660885.1:295860-297457 GCF_001515625.1 Sinocyclocheilus rhinocerous
ACACGCGTGTGTGTGTGTGTGTGTGTGTGTGTGAGAGAGAGAGAGAGAGAGAGAGAAAAAAGGTAGAGACGGAGACGGTGGGAGTGTTTGGAAACGAGGGCTGCTGTTCACACTGATGATTTGTGAGCTCAAAGCGCTGCTGGTTGTTACACATCACCTACCATGAACCCTAAACACAGTGTTTCTGCCAGCTGTCTGAGAGTTTGGGTAACATCGACCCAGCACTGAAAACAAACAGTCCATGAGTTTCACCAGAACCAAGGTCAAAAATGTACACACCTGCCAATGGTAACAAATTCCAGAAATATTTCCTGTTGGCCATGAAATTTTGTATTATTTTTTATGTATGCTTGTATATTTCTGTGTCATATGTATATATGTATATATATATATATATATATATATATATGTGTGAAACTTTATAACATTTATTAATATTATTATTATTTCTGTTTTCTATAAATAATGCATATATATTACATTTTATATATTACATATATTACATTTTAATATAAAAAATATATAAACCATGTGATGTAATTATGAAGTATATGAAACTACATTGTTTAAAATTTCTCTCTCTCTATATATATAAATAGATAGATAGATAGATAGATATTACTGTTTTACAAAAATATTAAAGTATTATTTTAATGAATTAAACATAAAAAAATATATAAACCATGTCATATGTATTATGAAGTTATGAAGTATATGAAATTGCACTGTATATATAAAAATGTAAAAAAATGTATACACACACAAATTAAGTCATAAATAATATGAAATACATGAAATGATACTTTGCCATTTCATTTAATGTATTTCATATTTATATAAAAGTAATTATTTTTACAGAAAAGATTGTATAGAAAAATATTTGAAATAAAAATAAATTATTTTGAATAAAAAATAAGAAATATTTGAAACTACATTTTGCAATGTTTCTTATAAACAACAAAAACAACAACAACGACAATAATAATAATAAATTTTATTTAAAATTCTATAAATTATATTTTATATATAAAATTATTATTATAATTACAGTATATATTATAAATTAATTAGGGATGCACCGATACCGATACTGGTATCGGTATCGGGCCCGATACTGGCCTCCTGTACTCGTACTCGTACTCGTTAAAATGCCCCGATACCAAACGCCGATACCACACAGCATGTGATAAGCGCCATATTTAAACAAAGAAACACTGACAACAGACAGCAGAAAGGAGTTATGGATGTCTACTACGAAGTATATGTATGCAATGAATATAATGTTAAACATTCAGTATTAACGCCTGTATAGCTGATGTGCGCGAGCTGATTAACAAAGCCATCCATCCATCCATCATCTATCTTTCTATCTATCCATCCATCCATCCATCTATCTGTCTATCTATCCATCCATCATCTATCTTTCTATCCATCCATCCATCATCTGTCTTTCTATCTATCCATCCATCTATCTTTCTATCCATCCATCCATCCATCATCTATCTTTCTATCTATCCATCCATCCATCCATCTATCTTTCTATCCATCTGTAAACACAGTTCTTAGTCACGGGAAGAAGGAGGCGGGAACCGGCGAA
>NW_015660885.1:297506-299388 GCF_001515625.1 Sinocyclocheilus rhinocerous
CCTCGCTCCGTTCCCATGGCTCTCGGCCCCGCCCGCACTCGTCACACCATCCATCCATCATCTATCTTTCTATCCATCCATCCATCATTTATCTTTTTATCTATCCATCCATCCATCTATCAATCCGTACATCCATCCATCATCTATCTTTTTATCTATCCAACCATCCATCCATCCATCCATCCAACTGTTAATCCATATATATATCGATCCATCCATCTATCTATTAATCCATCCATCCATCCATCTCTCAATCTCTCAATCTATCTATCTCATTCATCCCTCCATCCATCCATCCATCCATCTATTGATCCGTCCATCCATCTCTCAATCCATCTATCCATCTATCCATCTATCTATCCTCCATCCATCCCTACATCAATCAATCAATCAATCAATCAATCAATCCATCCATCCATCGACAGTCTTATAAACCTACTCGTGTTTATTTGTGTGTGCTGATTTTGTAGTATTAGGTCTTGTGTATGTGTGTGTGTGTGTGTGTTGCAGGTAAAGGAGATGAATGTTGTGTTTGCGGTTTTAATTGTGTCTCATTGCAAGTGGCCCTAGAGAGCATCAATCAGCACTAATTGTGTGTGTGTGGTTTTACACTTGACTGATTTGAAAGTTATAATAAGCTGATGACTAAACCTAAATCAATATCCCTGTATCGACCACACACACATACGCGTTGAGTTCACTCTGTGAATCATAATTAAGCTCCAGAGAAAAGCTCGACACAAACTGATGACAAAGAGTGAGAGTCAGCCGTCAGATATCTTATCCATGCCTGACTCTGAGCTGTGTGTGTGTGTGCCGTCGCTCTCTGAACTTACCCAAAGCTTGAGATGCAAACGCTGCCATCGCACTCTGTAAGCGATCCGGCCGTAAAGCCTGAACCACCAAAACCTGTGAAAGAGACAGAAATAAAGAGTCAGTACTCTGTGAGTACTCTGATTGGTGCAGACTGTTGATTGACAGCTCACCTGCTGAAAGAGGGAGATCTTCTTGGCAATGGGGGGCGGGATTTCCTGTTCGCAGCAGGAACTGTGTGAGAACGTGAGCCATAGGTCTGAGTCGTTCAGACAGAGAGACTGATACAGCACTGGAAATGTGCTCTGGAGACACAGACAAAACCGATTGGTCAACATACTAGAGAAAGACAGTAAAACCAATGCTAATAGTCATTTACATGCATTTAGCAGACACTCTAATCCAAATTGACTTGCACTGCATTCAAGCTACACATTTTATATTTGATCAGTTCTTGCTTCCCATAGTAATGCTCTACTGTTTGAGCTACAGGAAAGCCCTGGTTCGACTAGTTGACAAAGTCAAACGTCTGGCTCAGTTTGATTAGCTAGGACCCAATGAAACCCAATTTATTTCTGGATTACATTTTTCTGGATTCTGTTTTACCGTTTAAACAAAATTTTCATTAAAAGGTAAATTCGTTTCTTTAATTTAGAGTAAATTAAATAATAAATAAATAATAGTCATTTTCTGGATTCCATTTTCATAATTTTCTGTTTATTTTTGTTTCTGGTTTTTAACGGCAAAATTAAATTTTAGTAATCAAAAATCATAATATTATAACACTTATATTTTATAAAAAATGGTGGCAATCAAATGAAGGCATATAACAATTATACATTATAAACATTTCATGCGAAAATACATATAATAAATTCACATAAAAAAATTAATTAATATTTACAATTGTAACCAAATGGAATTTTTTTTAATTTTTTTTATTAATTTATTTTAATTTCTTTTGGCAAACAATTCTGCACAACAGAGGTTTACTGTTAAAATTAAAACTAAATAAAATATTATATATATATATATATATATATATTTTATATATCTAATATTATCAGGT
>NW_015660885.1:299685-324569 GCF_001515625.1 Sinocyclocheilus rhinocerous
AATGGAATTTTTTTTATTTTTTTTTATTAATTTATTTTAATTTATTTTGGCAAACAATTCTGCACAACAGAGGTTTACTGTTAAAATTAAAACTAAATAAAATATTATATATATATATATATATATATATATACGTATAACGAATATGTGTGTATATATTTATATTTAATTATATTTTGTTTTCATTTTATATATATATTAAAATATAAAAATATATTAAATATTATACATTATAAAAAATAAAGTTTTAATTTATTATTATTATTCCTTTGAGAAGTACATTCTTCTGCACAATAGTAATATATTTCTGTCACAATTTCTTCATGTTAAACTGAACTTTTATTTTGGCGGGTTGCCATGAAGTTTCTGCCCTGAGTTTCTGTGTGTATGTGATATGATGATAGCTTTTCTCAAATGAAATTGTGAAATGCTGGTGAAGTGACTCTCAGAGCAGCTCCGGATTTATTCATTTGGATTTATTCATCAAATCCACATTTTTATTCTGCAATTCTGTTCACGTTTTCCACATTGTGGACATCATAAGGCCCTTATTACCTTGAGCAGAGCCACGGCTATCAGCCTCTCCTGATCAATCCAAGATGGAAACTGTTCTCGCAGAGACTTCTGGGAGTCCTGAGGAAAGACAGAGAGAGTTTCTACAACTGAAGAGAAGAGATGAGTGTTATTTTATGGAGAAAAGATTGAAGACATTCATACTGTCTTGCGAACCATGTCTCCAACGATCAGGCCAGTGAACACGTCCCATTCCTGCATGAGACACAAACAAACACGAGTGATTTGGTTTCATTGTGCTTTACTGGCAGGACTAATAACAGCACATTTGTCTTGTCAGAGCCGCTGGGGTAGCTGTAGACGACCCGAAATAGAAACGTCATCATTCATTCAGGATCGGTTATGAGAGTTTAGCGCTCACACACACTTACGTTCTCCTGGAAGAGTTCTGGGTTCATTCCCTTCACAAAGTGCAGCGCAAACATCAACTGATCCGCCTGTAAACGCACACACAGATTCAGCATTTTAGATGAGAACAGCACTAGCATATGCAGGGATAATGATGAGGAAATTAACATCCAAAGTTATTCTGCCAGCTAGCAAATGAAGCAACCCTAAAAAACTGCTTTCCAAACAGCCTTTTTTAAATAAATAATTTTATAATAGTAAAATGTAGTGTTATACAAAACTTTTAGCAATATCTATGTAGTATTATAGTGTTTATTAATATTTTAAATTAGCTTTTATTTTTATATTTCATTTTAATTTTATAATTTTAATTTTATGTCACTTTCATTATTTTTTATTATATTACTATATTATTATATTTTATTTAAAATGTATTACTTTAAACTTTATTTATTCATTTTATAAAAATGTATTTATATTTTTTATATTTTATACAAAGTGCAGCGCAAACATCAACTGATCCGCCTGTAAACGCACACACAGATTCAGCATTTTAGATGAGAACAGCACTAGCATAGCAAAGATCACGGGTTCGATTCCCAGGGAATGCATGAACTGAGAAAACGTGTACCTTGAATGCAATGCAAATCACTTTGGATACAAGTGTCTGCCAAATGCATAAATGAATGAATATGAGACAGTGCCAGTGCTGGAGGCTCGTTCATGATTTGCACCTCAAGTCATGTGAACAAATCATTTGCTCAGAGCACGTTACTCTGGTCATTACAAAAACCTGTCATCAAAAAGATGATCGATGCTGTATGGTTTTAAGTGGGCAGAGTCATTCCTATGGGAACATAACAAGGGCTCTGATTGGTGCTGGTGTTTTTAGGTGGGCGGTGGCATCTCTATGACAATGTAATGAGGGGTTCAGTGTGTGTTACCTTGAAAAGTGAGCGGCAGATATACTCGTACACCATGTTCTTCAGACGGCTCTCCAGCGTGGAGATCCTTACATCGGTGCTCTCGCTTTCCTGCATCACACACACAGTTAGCTTCACTAACTCATTATTTTGTCAGTGCGTGACGAGTGTGTGCTTCCACGTCACCTGTTCGGTCTGCAGCGCTCTGTGGAAGAGTCGCAGGAACGAGGCCAGACTGAATCTGTACATGTTATTAATCTTGGACAGATCCGTGATCACAAAGTACATCTTGCTGGCCGTCTCGGCTAGAGGCAGGTACGCATCTCTTTCCTACAGACACACGGAGAGACTGATGTTACACTGGTGCCACCTGCTGTTTCATTCATCCCTACTATCTTGTTCATAATCGCACTCTTTCCCAGCATCACCTGGTCGAGTGACATCTGCAGGCGGTGCGATTCAGTCAGTGATTGCTGGATCAGAGCGCTGCTGGCTTTAGTCTGGTTCAGAGACTCAATCAGCTCCTTATTCTCCAGGATATTCCCTTGAGCGGTCGCTAAAGTCTACACACACACAAAACACAGTATATGGAGAACAAACCTCCAGTAAACTACAGTAAAAGAGCATTCTGGGATTGGTGCCTCGGTACCTCCAGCAGCGACTCCTCCAACTGAGCGAGCTGAATCTTCTTCTCCTCTTCCTGTTGCAGGAGCTTGGTTTTTTCGCTCTCCAGCTCTGGTTTCTCCTGCTGGATGGTCAATGCTAGCAGCTGAACACGCACATATGTGATGATGATGAGCTTTATGGGGCCAGAGCAGTTGGTTTGTGATAAGTGAGTGTGCGGGTGTTACCTGTCCTCGCAGTCCTGCTCTAGTGGTGGTGAAGTTCACCTCTGTGATGACAGACTTGGCGTCAGGAGGGATGAAGGGACTGGGGTTACGGGTTGCCAGAAACAGACGGAAATCCTCGTTATAGTCGATGACTTTGTCTCCGATCTGCACCACGTATCGCGGCCCTGACACACGCAGACACGCACACACACACACACACACACACACACACAAACAGCACAATGAATCAGGTTCAGAATGAAATACTAGAGTACTGCTAACTGAAAAATAGTACGCTACATTTTATTGGCAAATGACTTTATAGCATTATATGAATAATTCAATGAATGGCAGCCAGTTACAAATAAAATAAATAAAATAAAATAAAATAAAATAAAAAAATAAAATAAAATAAAAGATTTCTATTCAAATAAAATAAAATAACAGCCAATCAGAACATTATTGTTTAAAAGTTTGGGGTCAGTATGATTTTTTTTTTTAAAGAAATTAATATTTTTATTTAGCAAGGATACATTAAATTGACAGTAAAGACATACAAAAGATTTCTATTAAAATAAAATAAAATATAAAATATCTTCATTTGATAGTAGGATTGAAAAATGAGTTGAGGAGATGTTAGAACAAAAAAAATCAGTTGAAATTGCTTTTGAATTGCATTGAAATTCATTTGTCTCGCTGGAAATAAAAAGACAAGTTGAGTGCACTGCATTGTGGGATACAGCATTACATGCAGTGTGTTCTGCAGTGTTTTTAACAGACACTAAAACAAAATTAAATATAAATATTAGATGAAAAACCTAAACTTAAGTTTCGAAACTGAGTTTAAGCTAAAGTACTAAAAACTGAAATAAAAAAATAAGGCTAAAAAAATGACAAAAGCATATAACAAAATTACTAATATGAAAACTATAAATATAAAAATAAAAGATATTTCAAAATATTAATACATACTCTAACAGTATACAAATAATACTAAAATAACACTGATTCTATGCAAACCTCAAATCCTCAAACTCAGCACAGTATGTAGCAGTGTGAAAACAGCATTAATGAATGCAGCCCAGATTGGTGTGGAATCCCTCCTTTCATAAGAGGAGGATTTGTGGGGTTGCCAGATTGGATGCTACAGAACACAACATCGTGTGTGTGTGTGTGTCGTCTCTTCTGTATGTCTGCAATGCAGCAGTCTGAGCACACACTTTAATTTCCCTCTCTCTTTCTCTCCTCATCCAAGCACTGAAAAGCTCTTGGTTTATCTGCCTCCCACCGGTCCCTGATAGACTCAGCCGTATCTGCTCCACACACACACACACACACACACACACACACACACACACACACACACAGAGCAGCATATGGAGGAGGCTTCGGAGATGCCCGCGGGTCTTATTTCATACACACAGCTGGGTCAGGAGGATAAACATACTACAAGCGCAGTGTGTGTGTGTGTGTGCGTGTGTTTCCTAAAGGAGCATCTAACTTCGCGTTCATGTGTGACACGACACGTTTCCAGCGTCAATTAATTATTCTGTTCTCACTGAAAGTTAAATCATAGTGAAATGACAAAATCACAACCAATCAGAACAAACACTCCCATTCTAAAGTTTGTGATCAATATGATTTTTTTTTAAGTAATTAATCTTTTCATTCAGCAATGATACATTAAATTAATAAAAGGTGCCAGTAAAGACATTTATAATGTTACAAATAATTTCAATTTCAAATAAATGCTGTTCTTTTGAACTTTCTATTCATCTGTGAATCCTGAAAAATTAAATGTATCACGGTTTCCACAAAAATATTCAGCAGCACAACTGTTTTCAACATTGCTAATAATCAGAAATGTTTCTCGAGCAGCAAATCAGCATATTAGAATGATTTCTGAAGATCATGTGACACTGAAGACTGGAGTAATGGTGCTGAAAATTCAGCTTTGATCACAGAAATAAATTACATTTTTACTATATATTCACATAGAAAACAGTTATTTTGAATTGTAATAATATTTCACAATTTTTAGTGTATTTTTGGACCAAGATGTATGTCAGTTTTAGTTCCTGTGTAAATCTGGCATTGTTTGCCTTCAGAAACTCCCTGAGGTGACTGAACTTCTATCGTTGGCTATGTTTATATGCAACCTAATAATCCGTTAATAATGACTGAAAAGCCTGCATGTAAACACCTCAATCAATCCGACTGAACTCAATCCAAATGAAGGGATGGTGGAGATAATCTGTTAAATGGCAAAATATTAGCCATGTAAACCAAATCTGACTGCTTTCTCAATCGGATTCAATGCATGTGCTGAAATTTTGCGTTTGCAAATTAATATTTGAATTAGACTGCAAAATTTAGGTTACTTTCAGTATCTGAAAACCGTTTAAAGAAAACAGTGGCCAAATATGTGAACTGTATAAATAATCTGTTAGCATTTCACAACTGTAACTGATGTTAATATGAATAATTAACATCTGCATCTCAAATCAAAACCACTGATTTACTGTCAAATGTGTATTTTATTGCACTAAATTCTGACTATTATTATTGCTATTATTTGATACAGATTTAGTGTGCTCACTAGGGTTGTGACGGTGAGGAAATTTTCCCACCGGTTAATCGACGTGTGACAACACAGGTAATGTACCGGTATCACTGTTGGGGTGGGGGGTGTTAGTTCGTTTGAGTTTCCCTCTTTTCTTCGGATTTCTTGGCTTTCAAATAGCTTGAAAAAGCACCGTGCGCGTTTTACTTTCACTTTCAAATTAGCGGCAATTCGGCATTGATTCAATTCAAGCAACAACAACGTCAAACTCATAGAACGTTTATTAACAAAACGAATAAAAATACACCATATATGGCTAATAAAATAACAAATTACTTGGGCTACACAAAGTTTAAATAGGTAAAACACTGTGGAACGAAATAAATAAGAAACGAATGTTTAAAAAAAACTTCCAGTCAATAGGCTTTTCAAAATCTAAAATATTGCCAAACAGGCACCTTTGCATTTCCTTTCTAAACAATCTTCTGCCATCGTCTCGTCTTTCTCACCTCTCTCTTGTCAGTCAGCTCGACTCACTCTCCTCACGTGATAAATCAAATCTGACTCCTGCTCCGTGGTTCACTGTTGTTCGCGCATGGTTCGGCACGCTGCATTGAGTGTTTAGTTTTTTAAAGTGTCTGTCCTCTAACTGAACTAAGCTAATTGATTTTTGTTACTATAAAAAAAATCAAAACGACGGTGGGGGTGGGGGGGGGGGCGGGCGGTGCCGCGGTAGGCAAATGACGTATCCGGTGTTGCAGCTTAACACCGGTATAACCGAAAACACCGTCTATCGCAGCAAGCCTAGTACTCACCCTGTGCGATAAGATCTCGCCGCAGCAGCGGGTACAGCACGGGTTCAACGCCGTCCATCTCCTGAATGATCAAAGTCTTACCGAAGCGCACGGCTAACTCCAACACCGTCATGAAGTTAGCATCCTGAGACAGAGAACCAGATCAAATAAGCATGGACATGAGTGGCTTCAGGGGTTCTGACATGACATGACATAAAATAAATAAAATAAATGTTTATTTTATATTATTAATCAAATTTTGTGTAAAAAAAAAAAAAAAACGTCTTAATATTTGCCAAAACAATACCAAAATGAGTTGGAAACTAAAATTGAAAATTGCAAATGTAACTAAAATTGGAAAATGAAAACTGAATTGGAATTGAATAGCGCGTACACTGCATTGTGGGATATAGTATTACAGTTCTGACACGCAGCCCAGACGGTGTGTTTTTACCTGTTGGTTTATGACCTCCAGACGATGCGCTTTCAGATGAGTTCGCAACCACTCTGTCGCACGAGAGGACGGATCGATCAAGAATGGACAAGAAGCACTCTAGAGAAAAGAAGAGAAGATTATGTATTTATTAATTATGAGATAAATCACAAACAGTGACAGTATACCTCCCACAAAACCAGATCAGGAACCTGTCAGGAACATATCTAGATCATATTCAACCCAAACAATGAGAAACTGGAGAGAAAATGCGTTTGCCCTAAAAATAATGTCGGAATTCATTCAATCTTAAACTTGATTTCTTTATGCAAAATATAATTTGTTATGTGCAGACGTGTTCCTGACAGCTTTCATCAGATTCTATTTCCTGTTCTTTTGTTTCACTCGTTCTCCTAGCAACATCACAGTGGGTCGCCATAGAAACCAGACTCCATAAGAACGCTAATTATAAACTTCTCACACACACGTCAAAGGGTTCAGTCAGTTCAGATGAGATCATACATCCCAAAAAATCAGCTATACAAGGGGAAATGTTTCAAAAATTAAGACGTAGTTAATAAGACGTTCACAGCAACAGTTTTATTTTAAGGCCTGTTCACACAATGAAACTCTGCTTGCGATCAAGTCCCATTTTTTCCGTTGTTTAAGTCAGGTTTTGCTATATAAACTCACAGATCAATAAGAAGCAAGTTCCTTTCCACATATGACAAGATGTTTTATTTTTGCTTTAAAGATAAAAATGTTCCCATTTATTTTCTTAATGCATGTTACTGGTCTTGTGTGCATTTATTTTTGATTCATCCAATAAAGCCTACTGTATCATATTTGATACGCAAATTTCTAAGGCCTCTAAATGATCAGCAAGATCAAAACTTTGCTGAAAAACACAATCTACTCCATGTCTTCTGTCGTCTGATTGAGAGTTTAGAGTTTTTTTATCCAGTAAAAATTTTAGTGTAATTGTAAGCTTTTACAATTTTACAAAAAAAGCTTTTAGTGTAAAAGCTATTTTAGTGTAATTGTAGAAACGTCCAGCTTCAGCTGGTGCTTCTCGTGTCAAATCCTGACTGATTTTGATCAAGTAAAGGTCAGAATAACTGCAGTAATATCTCCAGATGAACACTTACTGGACTGAAGCAGCTGGGCTTTACTTGATTCTCCATCAATCATGTTTTAGAGTCTCAAATCTGATCCTCAGGATCTTTTGAGGAGCGTTTGTTTCCAGAAGCTTTACTTTCACTGTTCCTCAGCGGAGGAATGATCTTCACAAGCCTCCAGAACATCTCACATCTTCTGAGGAGCCTTTATTTCTTCAGCTCTCAATCACTGCATTATATGTTTGAATCATTTCAATCTCATCATATTATTGGAGATATAGAGCGACAACTGATATTTAGATCATTTTATGTCAGTATCTGCTGAACTGTTATAAAGATCTTACTGATTTACATCACAAGCATCAGAATTTCATCATATAAATATCAGCATCTGCACTAAATTGCATATTTTTGCTCAGTTTGAGTCTCTGAATAAAACTGAGCTGTTTTTCCTCCATATTCTCACTACATCAGACTACATGAGCCATAAAAGCATGATGGATCAAATATGCATGTGTGACATAGTTTTGATGTGGAATTTGTGGCTCTTTGTCAGATGTCTCCTGATGTGAACAGGCCTCTGGGGTTTGGGTGGGTTAAAGCTGAGTTAGGACTAGTTGATAGTATAGTATAGTACAGTATAGTATAGTATAGAAAAGTACGGAAAGTGAAGACTTCTAAGTAAACATCCATGTGTGTAATCTTACCCGTGACCTGATTTCATTAATCTGATGTCAGCATGAGGACAGACAGATGAATGAGTGAACGCTGGGAACACCGATGAACAGAGCGGTCTGTGTGTGTGTGTGTGTGTTACCTGCAGGATGACCAGAGCGTTCTCCATCGACAGGTCGTCAGACGGCAAGCCTTCGCTCTTCCAGATCAGCTGCTCACTCTCAGAACACAGGAAGTGACGCAGATCGAACTCTGCCAATCAGAGAACACAGCTGTTAAAGCCTCGGCCAATCAGAGGAAGAGTTCAAAATCACGGCAAACATACTCATACAAGTTTTCAAAGTCACATGTTGTGTGTTTATTGATTGGTTCATGTGTTCCTGTTTACTGACAGTGTTGTTATTGTTAACTAAAACTAAAATTAAATACATTACTTTTTTTTTTCTTGGTCAGTGACATAAAATAAAATATATTAGACGAAAAACTTCAACTTTCAACACTTAAAATCTTTTTTTTTTTTTTTTTTGGTAATTTAAAAAAAGCACTGTCCAGAGAATCTTTCTGCACTGGTTTGGTTCCGATTGGGCGAAAAACCTAGTAGTTCGCAAAAGTAGGTTATCAAAATAAAGGTGAAATAAAATGTAAATATCAGATGAAAGACTTATTTTATTTCAGTTAGGTGAAGTTTTTTTAAGTTTAAGTTTTATAGTACAAAAACAACTAAAAATAAACTGAAATAAAAATAAAGCTAAGTAAAAAAATATATATATAAATCACAACAAAATTACAAAACTAAAATTAAAACAATACCTGGAAATATAAAATGAACAGCTAAATATTTTAAATATATATAACAGATAAATATTATAATATAAATAATACTAAAAACACTGTTCCCTGATTGGTCAAAGATTTCTGTCTGCCTGTTAAAGCTGTGTCATTTTCTGGATGTTCACCGAGTTTGTGGTGTCTGTGTAATGTTCAGAGTCACAATAAGTCAGTAATTAGTATTGTGACTTACTAAAGAGTGAAACACTGCGACATTTTCACAAAACATTGATCTGTTAGTTTGAGTGGCGTGACGTGTCAACTTCTGACCAATGACGTGAGTTTGGAGGCGGGACTATCTGTTTGACTGACATGTGACAGCACAAGTGTGCTGATTTCGTCACTGTTTTAACTTATTAATGTGTGTATAAGTAGTCTTAAACTAAATAAAATAAAACAAAAAGAAATTAAAATAAAACTGATAAAAATATAATTAAAATGTTTCAATTGAAAGTTTCAATAAAGTCTTATTAAACTAAATAAAAAATTAAAATAAAATAATATAATAAAAATAATCTATAATCTTAGTAATATAATTAAAAGTGGATTATTTTGAGTGCATGAAAACTTTCAAATAAAAGATTGTGTTCTAGTTTAGCCAAATGCTAATATCAAACTCGGAATCAAGTGTCTTACTTCTCCTTCAGCTCCAGAACTTTCTCTCCTACAGAGTTCAGCTCTTTTTCCAGCCTGTTCTTACGGTTCTCCGTCTTCCGCAGGTTTCTGGACAGAACACAGAGACACAGTGTGAGAGCGAGAATCTCGCTGTGAGCAGAGCTTTGCTGATGTGTGTACTGACTCCATCAGTCGGGCGTGCTCCGTCTCCAGCGGCTGGATCTTCTCCAGAACGTGAGAGTACTGGACGTTGGCCTTCACCCACGCGGCCAGAGGAGCGGCGGCTGCACTCGCGCGCTTGGCGTTCTGCAACAAAACAGTGATGTTAGATGACCGTTCACCGTAAAGTGTTGTTGAGTTTGAGTGTTAGTTGGATGAACCTTTCTGAAAAGCGTTATTTATGACTACAGGGCATGAATATTATTTTATTTTAAATCGAATATGTGTGAATCTCATGTACACATTTCTGGATTAAAGGGATAGTTCACCCAAAAATGAAGGTTCTGTCAACATTTTCTCACCCTCAAATTGTTCCAAACCTGTACGAGTTTCTTTTTTTGAATGTTAGTAACCAAACAGTTGTTGGTCCCCATTGACTTCCATAATATGAAAAAAAAAATACTATGGAAATCAATGGGGACCAGAAACTGTTTGGTTACTAACATTCATCAAAATATCTTATTTTGTGTTCAGCAGAAGAAAGAAATTCATTGATGGTGAGTAAATGATGACAGAATTCATTTTTGGGTGAACTATCCCTTTAAATTTTCCCCTGCAATCAAAATAAAAAATAAAAATACATTTGTATATTAAACATGAATGCATTTGAATAAATTCTCATTACAAAACAACACTACGTTTTTTTTTTTTTCATTAATTGAGATTCTAATTAGAGTCTCATTACTCTATTAGAATTTTTTTTTTTTTACTGTTTTTCTTTTACAATTTCATTTTTTTATATAAATGTAAACTGAATTCATGCAAATTAAATTCAAAGACAGTTCAATAGACAATACGTACCAATACTTTTATTACTTTTTACAAAAAAATTTTATTACATGTATATCTATATCTATCTATCTATCTATCTATATAATTTTAATTTAATTGCATTAAAAAAATATTTGTGTGTGTGTGTGTATATATATATATATATACAGTGCCGTGAAAAGGTTTTTGCCCCCTTCCGGTTTTTTTTTTTTTTATATTAAACATGAATGCATTTGAATAAATTCTCATTACAAAACAACACTACGTTTTTTTTTTTTTCATTAATTGAGATTCTAATTAGAGTCTCATTACTCTATTAGAATTTTTTTTTTTTTACTGTTTTTCTTTTACAATTTCATTTTTTTATATAAATGTAAACTGAATTCATGCAAATTAAATTCAAAGACAGTTCAATAGACAATACGTACCAATACTTTTATTACTTTTTACAAAAAAATTTTATTACATGTATATCTATATCTATCTATCTATCTATCTATATAATTTTAATTTAATTGCATTAAAAAAATATTTGTGTGTGTGTGTGTATATATATATATATATACAGTGCCGTGAAAAGGTTTTTGCCCCCTTCCGGTTTTTTTTTTTTTTTTTTTTTTTTCCCACTTTAAATCACACTTAAAAGATTCAGATCATCAAACCAATTTTAATATTACGATGAAATCATAATTTCAAAACTGCAGTTTGTATTTACTCATGTTATCTTCGTGTAATATTAAAATTAGTTTGATGATCTGAATCTTTTAAGTGTGACAAATATGCAAACAATTAAAAAAACAGGAAGGGGGCAAAAACTTTTTCACAGCACTGTATATATAATTTAATTCTGCTATTTATATTTTAATAGTATTATAAAACACACACACACACACATATATACAGTATATATTACACTTAGAAAACTGTTGATGTGTGCCAAGTGAAAAGAAATGGTGGAGAAATGCATTACACTGCATTAAATAATTAATTCAAAATTACATGTTTTTAACAGTTTTTGTGAGATTCACCCAAGTAGTGCAAAAAGTGTAATTTTCAGCATAAATTAGGTCTGTATGTACAATGTGAAATTGAGTTTTGTATCGTGTGTGTGTGTGTGTGTCTGACCTTGGGGTCAAACGATGCCTTGTTTCTCTGCAGCAGCTCCTCGACGCTCTGTCGTATTTCGTGAGTGATACTGCGCACGTCAAACGTGGCGATGTCTTCCCTCACTCCTCGCTTGGCTAAGAAACTGCCGTTTATAAACACTCCATTAGCTCTTCAATTATTCAACTAATTTAATGTTTTTAACCAAAAGCAAATGACCTAACGTCTCCGCACGCCTATTTGCAATGAAAATGTGCTAAATTAAAAGCATTAATTAGTCTAGAATGAGATTGGATTAATTTAGCCTGAAGAGTGTGAAGGTGTAATAAGCAGTATGACAGTTTAATTTCCCGGCAAGAGATAAACACCATAAATAAAGGCAGAATTCATTCGGTTACGGCTGTTAGAGGCTAATATAAAGCATGAATGATGACAGAGCGGCTCCCACTCCCATCACCGTCTGTCTCTCTCACCTCTTCATGCTGACCCAGGACGTGTCAAATATTCCCATGAGCCTCAGCACCCCCTCCAGGATGTCTCTGATGACGTCAGGCGGCATGCGCAGCGAGCGGATCTCAGACAGGGACTCCGGTTTAATGTTCCCCACCGCCTGCTTTGCCTCGTCCACCAGGGGCTGAGCACACATAAACACACAACACACACACAAAGAACATGTTTTATGTGAGTTTTAAAAACACCAGACAGACAACTGTGTGTTCATACGATCAGGACTGATGTTATAAAAAAAAATGAAACACAGATTAAATAAAAACATGGGGGGAAAAAAATCTCAAACTGAAAATAAAATACACTTCATGACTTCAAAACTAAAATTAATTCAAATGAATTAAAATGCCACAAGAGATGACTCGACAGCCCTGATACATTTAATATTGTTAAAGATTTGTTTAAATTCTATCAATTAATGCACTAACTTTGGCAGATATAAAAAACTAAAATAAAAGCTAAATAAAATTAAAAACTAAAATTAACAGTGATATAGTCAACACCAATGAAGAATAAATTAAAAGTGCAAACTGAAAGAAAAAAAATTTAAAAATGTAAATATGAATGCATTATTTTAAATACTATTAAATATAAAACAGTTAAAAAAAACTATAATAATCCTGGATGAGGACAGATCTATGTGATCAGATTCATATAAAAATATATTATTTTTATTTATAAATATATTATTATTATTAAACATTACAATATTTTAAAAATATTATATTATTAAATATTTAAAGAATATATAGTGTTGTCACGGTACCAACATTTCAGTATTCGGTACCAATACCAGTGAAAATCCACGGTTCTCTGAACTTGTCAGTGAACTACGTCTATGTGTAGTAAATTCTGCTCAATCTGAAAGCACGTGATGATGATTTCCTGCTGATTACAGAACCTGCATTACTATCAAAATGCGCATGACAATCGCATTCGATTAATCGTGCAGCCCTAATCTGCGCACCTTTCGGATAGCGCATCAAGAACCAGGTTAACCGGGTACTCGGTACCACCGGTACTTAAAAAAACCTGGTACCGTAACGTTTTCATTTTTTTAGTACCAACTTGGTACCGAAGTACCGGGCCTTTTGACAACACTATATTACATTATTTTAAATATTATTAAATATTAATTATCAAAATTATTATTTTTTTTTTTTTCAAACAAATTTTCACTTTAATTTTAGCTGAAGTTTTATTAATTTTGTTGTGTTTTTGTCATTTTTATCCGTCTTCTTTTTTAAAATGTCTATAAATTTTTTTATTCGTTTTTATTTATTAGTTTCAGTTATTTTGGTACATGCTGGCAACATGCTGAAATAAAAGCTGAAATATATATTTTTTAATATTTAATTTTATTTCAGTTAACCTTTATTTTGTTTTATGGTTTTACTTTTAGTTTTGGTTGACTGATAATGGCTCAGCTCAACCAGACAGGAGTGTTTAGTCGTGCTCACCTGAACCTCTCGGAGCTCCTCGTCTATTTTCTTCTTCCTCTCTTCAATCTTGGAGACCTCGTGTGCCATTCTCTCTTTGATCTTCTCCATCTCTGTCTTCTGGTCGCTGGCGTTCTGAAACGCACCACATGTAAATACACTTCACGCTGCGTGTTCGTTTCCACACGCATCTCGAACACACACACACACCTGCATCGATGTGGTGATTTCCTGCAGGGCGGCGTCCGCCTCGGCCTGTTTGGTCTTCAGTAAGCTGCTCTGCTCGGCCGCCCGCCTCTTTAGCTCATCCACCAATGCCTTCGCTTCATTCAGCTTGGCCACGCCCGCCTGCGGTCACATGAGTACAGAAATCAATTCAAACGTGACGATTCAAATCGGTTGAGATGCCAAACAAATCTCGATTCAGTTAGGTGTAGGAGTTTATATGAATGTATGTCTGAGGGGAACTTACTGTCTTTAATCGTGAATCGAATCGAGAGTCGAGTGAATCATTACATCCCTATTAGCATGTGTGTTCATTGTGAATTTAAACTCGTCTTCATCAGTGACGGGGTTGACCTGTAGGTGCTGCTGTTTATGGGTCAGCTCTTTCCGTTTGGAGCTGTAGATGGTCTGGTACACCTGCAGGAAGCTCAGGTATTGACTAGGTGTGGCGCTGAATTCCCGACATGACTCGTGAATCGCCAGGAAGGAGCGATAGAGCTCTGCGTGCACAGATCCTGAAACACAACCAATCACAGAGCAGTTTAACATCCACGTACAGCCATACTAAAACTACACACACTTCTCTTCAACATCGTACCAGATTTCTTCTCCTTCTTCTGTTTGCCTCCATCTTTCTCGTCTTCTCCTTCCATCCTTGACAGCAGCATCTCTGGGATCTAACGGAGAGTCACATGATCATAGAGATGGTGCTAAATGAATAAGCTGTGACTCAAACGTCGCTCACCTTCTTCATGCTGCTGTCAGACCAGCCCTCCATCCACTGGACTGAGCACTTCCTGTAGAGGGCGGGGTTACTCTCACAGTTAATGGTGAAGTGCTCGTTAGTGCAGTCCAGGATCAAAACCACATGGAGGTTCTGCTGAACGCCTGCACAAACACACACAAAACAGGGTTATTTCTATATCATTTAATTAGCTTTTATTTTTATACTTTCAGTTTGTTATCATTTTAGTTTTAGTAAATTCATTATTTGTCATTTTTAGTTTTGTATTTATTTTATTTTTTTATTTTTAGAATTAATTTTAATTCAGTTTTAGTTTTAATGATTTTAATCCTTCAACTTACACATTTTATTTCAGGCAACATTTAAAATTTTCATTTAAGTTTAAGTTTTTCATCTAATATTTATATTTTTTTTATTTCAGCTTTATTTCAATTAAGAAAAACAATTTCTTTTTTGGTTTTAATTAACCATGCCAATACTCACACAAACACACACATGATGAAAGTATTAGTTTGGCGGCAGGTTTTAGTGCTTGTTTATTAGCTTTGGAGTAATCTTTATGTTCAACAGAAAGACAACATAAACTTTTAGCAGATTTACACATTTTAAAATATATTTTAGTCTTGCTCTCCTGAGAAAATGGACCAAAAATAATGACATCTTGCACCTGTATACCAATTTTGGTTTGGAGACCACAATCAGCCTCTGACTAGAGTATTTAAAATAAAATATTAAATATGTAAGAATTAAATATGATGTAAATTAAAGTCTATTGACATTTATTTGGAAAAAAAAAAAGAAAGAAAAGGAAAGCAACTTCTTCCACCCGAATATTTACATTTATGCATTTGCCAGACGATTTTATCCAAAGACACCTATATTGAAAATAAAATAAAATAATAAATACATTTATCAAATGTAATAAATTAAATAAAACAATAATGAATAGAATTATATAATGTAATATAAGATTAGTTAAAAAGCAATGTCTCCCACCTAAACATTTACATTTATGCATTTGACAGATGCTTTTATCCAAAATGACCTATATTGCATTAAAGGCATATATTAATAAATAATATAAAACAATAAAATTAAATATTTGTAATTAAATGTAACAATAAAATCAAATTTAACAATAAAAAATACAATAATATTTAATTAAATTATCAAATTTATTAAAACATAATGATCAAAGAATAATATATAGCCAATGTCTCATACCTAAACATTTATAGTTATGCATATGACAGATGCGTTTATCCACAGAGACTTTATATTGCATTCATGGTATGCAATTTATCAGTTCATGACCTTGGTTGTGCTCGTCATCATATGAGCAATAGGAACGTTGCAATATGAAATACATCAATACGGAAAAGCAAAATGTGATTGTCAAGATATTTTATGAAACATCAAAGCAATAGTGTGTGTGTGTGTGTGTGTGTGTGTGAGTACTTACGGTGGGAGAAATAGTTAAGAACTGGCCCGGTGAATCCATCCTGTGATGCCTGATCTTTCAGAGATGACAGAAGAGGCTCCAACTCTTCAGTGGAGTACAAACCCGGAACTTCACCTGTTACGAACATAAAATATAATGTACGAATGACACTGTATGTAGCAAACAGCTTGAAGCAAAGTATTTTGATAAAATGGATAATAACTGACCTGAGGACAACAGACTGTTGACCATTTCCAGGAAGGAAGGATGAACAAACTGATGATCTTCCAGCAACAGAACAACCTGCTGTCCATCCACAGCGGCCGACTGCATGACCTACAGACAGAGAAAGAGAGTTTGAGCGAGAGCCTCGTGTTATTAGCGCAGAGAGAGTGAGGATGGACAGAGACTCACAGTCTTCAGGTCAGATTTGAAGTGCTTCAGTGAGTACGAGCGGGAGATTTTGGGGGTGAAGAGAGACGCCCCGTGCATGTGGCTGACCACGCATGTAGCTGTACGCCGGCCGACGCCGCTACGACCTGCCAGCAGCAGCGACCCGCCAGGAGAGCTCAGGACACGATCCACTCGACACATGTAGTCCAGAACCTCCGGAAACAACAGGATGTCCAGCTCACGGTTATCACGGCCGTACAGAACTATTCCCTGATGAGACAGTAATGAAAAAAAGAATCAAATTAATAAAACAAAAAACAAAAACAAAACAAGATAATGAGCTAAATTATTTAAATCAAATTTAATACATTAAAATATAATAATTAATACAATTAGAAGCATAATTAAATAAATGAAATCATTGTTTAATTTAATAAATTAATAAAATAAATACAAAACAAGATAATGAAGTAAAATAAATTATTTAGATAAAATTTAATAAAATTAATTAAATAAATAAAACAGCAAACAAAACAAGATAATGAGCTGAATTAAATTAAATTATTTAAAGGGATAGTTCACCCAAAAATGAAAATTAGCCCATGAATTACTCACCCTCAAGGCATCCTAGGTGTATATGACTTATGGGCTAATTTTCATTTTTGGGTGAACTATCCCTTTAAATCAAATGCAATAAATGAAATTAAATAATAATTAATACAATTACTAAAATTTGCAAGATAAAAGCGTAATTAAAAGAATGAGATTATTATTTAATTTAATTAATCAGATTAATAAAATAAATAAAATAATAACTAATACAATTTTTAAATTTATTAAATATAATTATTTGTAATGATTGAAGAATTATATACCATCTCCAACCTTTAGTAACAGTGACATTAGCTTTAGCAAACACTTGTAACTATGAATATGTGTTATCATTTTATTTCTTGTCTTACCTTGTGTATAATCTCACTGAGGTCATTGGCGTTGAGACGTCCGAGCGGTTTGCCGTGAGGTGGGAGCGGCTGACCAGGAGAACGGCCCTCATGAGGCGCGGCCCACGTGACAAAGTACATATCTGTAGTAAATCACAACACACAAATGAACAATCAAAGGATCAAGTTTATAAAATTGTGAAATATTATTACAGTTTAAAATTGCTGTTTTCTATGTGAATAAACAGTCAAATGTAATTTATTTCTGTGATCAAATCTGAATTTTCAGCATCATTACTCCAGTCTTCAGTATCACATGATCTTCAGAAATCATTCTAATATGCTGATTTGCTGCTCAACAAACATTTCTGATTATTATCAATGTTGAAAACAGTTCATATTTACATTTTATTTTTCAGGATTCTCTGATGAACAAAGTTTAAAAGAACAGCATTTATTTGAGATAGAAATCTTTTGTGAAATTATACATTTCTTTACTGTCACTTTTAAACAATTTAATGCATATTTGGTGAATAAAAGCATTAAGTGTGAGTGTGTGTGACCTGTCATGTTGTCGAGTGCATCCGAGCCCCAGTCGCCTCTGATGACGGAGGACAGGATGTTTTCAAACACATTCAGATCTTTAGAGGACACGATACGGTCCCTGAACAGACGCCGGGCTTCATACGCCACCACCTCAAGGACTGAATCTACAGCGGATTTACCTGTACACACACACACACACACACACACAAACCAAAAATGTGTTTTTTATCATAGTGAGAACCTCATAGACTTCTACTGTTTATGAATTAAGCTAATTCTAATCAGTATCCATAAATCAAAACCTTTAAAGACACCTTTGCATGTGAAATAAGACATTATTCAGTCACTATACAGGTTAACAGCTCCAAAACGTAGTGAGCTGCCTACCTAGACAACATTTTAGGGCATCTTGGATGTACTTCTGACAGGAAGACCATTCCAAAAGATTATAAATGATTCACTCAATAGTGAAAATGCATTTGCATGAATGCATTGCATGTTTGCATGTATACATTGAGCTGATGCTTTTATCAAAAGCAATCTGCATTACATTCAAGGTACACATTTTATCAGTTCATGCATTGCCTGGGAACTGAACCCATGAATTTGCCGTTGTTAGTGCCATGCTTTACTGTATGAGCTATAAGAATGCATTGACAATAAAATCATCTGCTATATGCATAAACGTGAAAGTAAAGCTGTGAGCTTGACGTCACGCACCGTAACTGGACCTGCTGCCCTTTAAAACGTTTCAGATCGCTGACTTGTGAGGATTTAGTTCGGTGCGCTGCCTTAGAAGGACCATGAGGACCGTGAGGATGTTCACTAACATTTGGAACAGAGCCCATGGCTTCTTTCAATACTATGTTTTTGGGGACACTGAGATGGCAGTTTTGGGATGTGTTAGTGAATTGTGTTGGTTTAATGAATGCATTGAGTTCACCTGCGCTCAGGTCGTATCGCAGCAGATTCAGGACCCACTGTGTGAGCAAACATGGGGTGAAGAGATAATGACTGTGATCATCAACGGAGAATTTAGCCTTCACCTGAAACACAAACACACACCAGTCAAAACACACACTACCATTCTTTTGAAGAAATCAATATTTTTATTCATCAGTGATGCATTAAATTGATCAAAAGTGATAGTAAAGACATTTATAATGTTACAGAAAAATTCTGTTTCAAATAAATTCTGCTCTTTGGAAACAGGGTTATTTTAGTATCATTGATACACTATTAAGAGTTTTTGGTAATATTTTTAATTAGATTTTTATTTTTATATTTTCTGTTTTCACTTTAATTTTAATTAAAGTTTTAGTAATTTTGATGTGTGCCATTTTTATTAGTTAGGGTTAGGGTTAGGTTTTTTTAATATGTCTATATAGTTTTTTATTAACTTTTATATATTACTTTTAGTTTATTTAGTTTAAGTTACTTCACGTTAAACTAAATTAAAATGAGAAATGTTGAAATAAATTAAATGAAATAAGTTTGAGGGTTTTTTATTTTATTTCAGCTAATGTTCATTTCAAGTAATAAAATGTATTTTTCATGGTTTTACTTTTAGCTATCTGATAACTACTTTTAACCTTCTGCTCATCAAATAAAAAAATTTATCACGGTTTTCTACAAAAATATTGGGCAGCACAACTGTTTTCAACACTGATAATAATCAGAAATGTTTCTTGAGCAGCAAATCAGCATATTAGAATGATTTCTGAAGATCATGTGACACTGAAGACTGGAGTAATGATGCTGAAAATTCAGCTTTGATCACAGCAATAAATTACATTTTACAATATATTCACATAGAAAACAGTTATTTTAAACTGCAATAATATTTCCAAATTTTTTACTGTATTTTGATCAAATAAACGCAGCCTTGGTGAGCAGAAAAGACTTTATTCAAAAATCTAATAACTGCAAACCTTTACACAGACATCAAACACAGACACTTTTAAATGAGCAATCAGATCTGACCTGTTCGTACACCTGCACCAATGAGCCGGCAAGCTGGTGGATCTTCCCTGCAGAGCTCCAGGTTGGATCATTACCCAGAGTCCTTTGCAGCACAGGTTTCAGGTATGCGCTGTAGATGGTCTGCAGCTGCTCTCTGTCTGGATAACTACAGGAGAGATGGATTAGTGTGTGTGTGTGTGTGTGTGTGTGTTTGAGTGTGTGTGTGTGTGTGTGTGTGTGTGAGTGTGTGTGTGTGTGTGTGTGTGTGTGAGTGTGTGTGTGTGTGTGTGTGTGTGTGAGTGTGTGTGTGTGTGTGTGTGTGTGTGAGTGTGTGTGTGTGTGTGTGTGTGTGTGAGTGTGTGTGTGTGTGTGTGTGTGTGTGAGTGTGTGTGTGTGTGTGTGTGTGTGTGAGTTTGAGTGTGTGTGTGTACATCAGTACTCACTCAATGGTGCAAATCCGCACGATCGAGGTGAAGCGTGACGTGAGTGTGTGCCGGCCCACAGCGCCGCCTGCTGACATGGACGCCACAATCTGAATGTTCTCCAGTCCGACCCACTCCAGGTTCTCATCATAGAAGCCCTGATATGTCAAGACCTGTGGAAGAAGACTGTGAGAAACTAAAATGACACAAGAAACCTTGATTTGCACTAAAAACAGTGTGGCATGTGACCTGCTGCAGGAAGGCGATGAGGTTGCTGGTGCCCCACTTGTCGGGTTTGGGCAGGTTGATGTCTTTGAGGTACAGCACCAGCCTCTCGCAGTCTTTGGGTCGGTACACGCGTCCCGTGTTGGAGCTGATGACCAGACAGGTGTGCGAGAGTTTCTGCAGGATGTGACGGGAGGAGGTCTCAGCGCTGCAGTGCACCACAGCCACCTGTGTGGAGCGCAGCTGAGAGAACGAGCAGCGCAGGAGCATCCTGACACACAGAGCACAGTCTCAATCACTGCTGTTTTAGGATCATTCAAATACTATTATCCTTTCAATTAGTCATTTGATTTACTTTTAATTTTTATATTTTATATTTTCACTTTCATTTTAGTTAAAGTTTTAGTAATTTTGTTTGTTTTTAACGTTTTTATTCGTTTTTTGTTTTTTTTATGCGTCTATATACGTTTTTATTTTTTCATTTTTAGTTTTAGTTATTTTAGTAAATCAAGTTAAACTAAATTAAAATGAGAAATGCTGTCTTGGCAACTAGCTGAAATAAGCTTAAGATTTAAAAATATTTTTTATATTTTATTTCAGTTAACGTCTGTTTTATTTCAAGTAACGAAAAAGTTTTTTATGGTTGTAGTTTTCGTCAAATATAATAACCCTCATCTGAATTAATCTGTCATTTTGTGTGTGTATACATTAGATTTTTATTATACTATTATAGTTTTTATTAATATTTTGAATGTTTTTATATTTTCACTTTCATTTTAGTTAAAGTTTTAGTAATGACTAAAGTAGTTTGATGTTTTTTTGCCATATTTAATAGTTTTTGTTTTTTAATATGTCTATATAGTTGTTGTTTTTTCCCCAGTTTTAGTTTTAGTTATTTTAATTCATCAAGTTAAACTAAATGAAAATTAAACTAAATGAAAAAACGGGAAAGATGAGAAAAAAACAAACTTTTTTAAAATATTTTATTTCAAGTTAGTGTTTATTTTATTTTTATAATTTCAGTTTTAGTTAACTATAATAATCCTGGTCTGAATTAATCTGTCATTTTATGTGTGTGTGTATTTTAATTTGATTTATGGCTTTTACTAAACTTTTGAAATAGTAATTCATTTTATATTTTCAGTTTTCATTTTAATTTCAGGTTTTTTTGTAATTTTTTGTGCCTTTATAATTTTATTAGTTAAATTTTTTTATATATTAGTATTTAATTTTTTTTCAAGTTTTACTGTACTTTTTTTACTTACTGTACTTTTTATCTTACTTTTTTACTTGTTTTTCTTATATTCAGTCAGTAATTTCCTGTAGCTCAAACAGTAGAGCAGTAGAGTTTGTTTGCCAGTAAAACCAAGAACTAGTATATAATGTAAATATGTACCTTAAATGCAATGTAATTTTAACTAACATATTTTAATTAGTTGCAAAATTTCTGATTTTCATTTACTTTAAGGTTTTCATCTATATTTTATTGTATTTCAGCTTCATTTCATTTACCAAAAATGTTTTTAAATACTTTTAGTTTAAGTTAACTATAATAACTATATTTGTGTCATACCCTTTCCCGCACCCCTCCGGCCCCACCAGCAGGAACGGCTGCCTGTGATTGGACGAGAGCCACGGGGTGAAGAGGTCGAGTCCGCGCTGTGTGTCAGGTGTGTGTATGACGGGGAGATTGTGTGGGTTACTGAGGTCGTCCTCACACACACCGTCCCCTCGCTGCAGCTCATACGCACACAGACGGCCGGACGTGGGGTCGTAGTACGTGTCCAGGGGCTTGCGGGGGTCAGGAGGACTTTCTCTGGCCCAACTCAGAACCTAAACACACATTTAGAATATCACAGCACACATGATGTGCTCGACTGCATGTTTGTTTGAAGGTTTACTTACACAGGACTGCAAACACAACTTCATGATGATCACATGCCAATCAAGGGCTCATTAACATATGACTGCCCACATTACATATCAACACTTACTTACTCCAGTGGGTCTCAAACTGGGGGCTTTAGCAAACTTCAAAGGGTGCCACAGGAAAAACATTTATTTATTTATTCAATTAGTCATTCGTTCATTCATTAAAATTATGTAATGAAAAAAAACATAAAAACAAATATTTGATTAACTGAATTAAAATGCTACAAATGTAATATAAAATGTAAAAAATATGTATTAAATATTTTTCAAAAATTGTATTTAAATTTAAAATGTAACACATTTCACATTTTATTTATTTATTAAAATAATTAACTGAATTAAAATGCTAAAAATGTTTTTAAAAACTGTAGAAAAATGCAAATGCATAATTATGTTTATTTATTAAAATAATGTAACTGAATTAAAATGTTAAAAATGTAATGAAAAAATGTTTAAAAAATTAAAATGTAAAAATATTCATTTATTTTCTCAAATATCTAACTGAATCAACAAGCTACAAAAAATGAACAAAAAGTGCATGTAAAAATGTTTGTTAAAAGAATCTGTTTAAAAAGCTAAAAAATGTAACAAAAAAATTTAAACATATTTTTTATTAAAATAATCTGAATTAAAAATCTAAAAAGGTAAAAAAATAAAAATAAACTGCAATGATATTTCATGTTTATATTTTTTCCCCTCAGCAACTTTTTTTTTAATACTTGTTTTTATTGAAGAAGAACATACAGCTCTTCAGACTTCTCAAAATGTGGTTGTGTGTGGTTGATAAATTTCATATACCTCCCAGTTTGTGTTAATAAAAGAGTAATCAGCTTTGATTACAGCAGAATTACTGGAAGAACTATTTCTTTGAGTTAAACAGGCTGAGAACCACTGACCTACTCAATGTTCAACATCTTGACCCGCCCTGATAACATGGCAATGTGAACTAAACTAAGTTTACAGCTCATTTACATGAAGAAGTATTACATGTATATTAGCAAAACCACCTGTGTATTTCTACTGGTCAGAGAGAGGAGGGAAAATAATCTTGAAAACTAAATGCTGGAAGAGACCTTGAGTGACATTAAGAGTGGACAACATAAAATCTAGACTGTGACACCTGACCATTTCACATCAAAGTTTCACTGCTGCTTCTTTAAAACTCAAGTTTTAAATTACTGCTGGTCATAAGCGTTAATCTAAGGGAGCGGCTACTAAATTTAATGACGGGCGGCAAGGCTGAGCAGGCATGAAATTACATTTCTACAATCTACAATCAGGGCAGCTCTGACCTCCTTGGCGAACTCCTGGCGGCATTTGAGCATGAGGTTTCCTCCCAAACCGCGGATGAGTCCCACAACAAACTGTCCTCGCTCTCTGACCCCTCTCAGATGGGACAAACCGTTCAGCACCGTCCCGACCAGACTGGTGTCCACCACAAAATCACTCTGCGCAGAGAAACAGAGAGGTTTAGGATGCTGTGAGCATGTACGGTTAGTGTTACAGGACTGTGTGTCACAGGACCTGTTTGAGAGCCCAGTCCAGAGCTCTGTGGAAATAATCATTGAGCCAGTTCTCCAGATTCATCCTGTTGTCTTCATCCTCCCTCTTCAGCCACGACTTCACGAGAGAGCCCACGTCAGTGTCTTCATCGCTGCAACACACACACAGGGCCACAGGAAAATACTGAAGAAACGCAATTAAAATGCTAAAAATGAAGTAAAAAAAATGTCAATTAAAATAAAACAAATGTTTATTTAAATTACCTCACTGAATTAAAATGATAAAAATGTAATGAAAAATGTAAATGTAAAAAAAAGTTTATTAAAACAATTTAACGGGATTAAAATGCTAAAAAAGTACATTGAATTTTTATTTATTTATTATTATTATTATTATTATTCATTTTTTCAGACTGAATTAGCTAAAAAAAAATGTTAATGTAAAAATCTATCTAAATTAAAATGCTAAAACAACGTAATGAAAACATGTACATGTAAAAATAAGTTTATTTATTAATTAAAATAATCACATTGAATTAAAACGTTAAAATGTAATGAAAAAAGGGAAAAAAGGGGGAAAAATTAAAAAGCAAATGTTAATTTAAATTATCTAACTGAATTAAATTGCTCAAAATGTAATGAAAACATGTATATGTAAAAAAAATTATTTATTGATTTAAATAATTAATATAATTATTATCAATTAAAATGCTAAAAAAAGGAATGAAAAAAGAAAATGAAAATTGTAAAAAAAAAAAAAAAGCAAAAAAAGCAAAACAGAAATGTAAAAAATTTTTTATTTAAATAATC
>NW_015660885.1:324856-338259 GCF_001515625.1 Sinocyclocheilus rhinocerous
ATTAAAACTATTTAACTGGATTAAAATGATAAAAAAGTACATTGAATTTTTATTTATTTATTATTATTATTATTATTATTCATTTTTTCAGACTGAATTAGCTAAAAAAAAATGTAAATGTAAAAATCTATCTAAATTAAAATGCTAAAACAACGTAATGAAAACATGTACATGTAAAAATAAGTTTATTTATTAATTAAAATAATCACATTGAATTAAAACGTTAAAATGTAATGAAAAAAGGGAAAAAAGGGGGAAAAATTAAAAAGCAAATGTTAATTTAAATTATCTAACTGAATTAAATTGCTCAAAATGTAATGAAAACATGTATATGTAAAAAAAATTATTTATTGATTTAAATAATTAATATAATTATTATCAATTAAAATGCTAAAAAAAGGAATGAAAAAAAAAAATGAAAATTGTAAAAAAAAAAAAAAAGCAAAAAAAGCAAAACAGAAATGTAAAATTTTTTTTATTTAAATAATCTAACTGAATTAAAATGCTAAAAAATGTAATGAAAAAAGTATAAATGTAAAAAAATGTTAACTTATTTAATAAAAAATTAACTGAATTAAAACAAATGTAATGAAAAAAATGTAGAAACATAAATGTAAAAACAAATGTTTATTTATCTGATTAATTAAAATCATGTTAAAAGGCTAAAAATTTAATAAAAAGTAAAAACTAAATGTTCATTTAGAAAAATAATCCAACCAAATCAACTTTAGGTTGGATGAAGCCGTGTGATTGGTTGCTGTGTTCAGGAGCATTACCTGAGGAGGATCATGCCCATGCGGGAGATGGTGGCTGGTGAGGCGCAGCTCAGATCGTGGGTCTCAAACAGGAAGTTGACGTTGGGGCCGAACTGAATCCTCTCACCGCTAGGCATCGTGAGTAAACGATTATCATCCAGCACAGAGTTTAATGACTCGATCCACTCCGGATCAATGTCTCCATCGCATATAATCCATGAGCTCACCTCTGAAAGACAGAATGGCCAACAGAAATCTCAATTAAACTTACTTTCAGGTGTGTGTGTATTTGATTGTCTATCTGTTGTCTGAGTTTGGTGTTTGCTGAGTGTGTTTGAATGTGTTCCCATGTGTATTTTTGAGTGTACTAATGTGTGTGTTTGAAGTTTTAATGTGCCTGTTTGTTGTTTGCCGAGCGTATTTGCTGTACTGTGGTATTTAAGCATGTTATTGAGTGTATTTGATGTTTGTAAAGTAGGACCATCTTCCAAAATTTGCAATGAGAAGTGCTTATAAACTTGCTGTTGTCAACAAAATAGACGCTTTAAGGACTTCCTGCCATTTTCCACCCAAATAAACACTTGATTTTTAACATTTAAAAATAAAGAGATTAAGACATGAAATATTAGTACTGTAAAATGATTTATTTTAAACACTTGATTTTTTTATTTTACAATGAAAATACAAATAATATTATAAATATTGCTTATTTTAATATTTTTATTTAGTAATAACAACAACAATAATACCTTTAATTTATTATATTTTATTTACATTTATTTATTATTTATACAAAATATTATTATTATTATTATTATTATTAATTGTATTCATTTTATTTATTAAAAATTTCTTTTATTTAAAATGGTATTATTACTATTATTAAACTGTGTTAATGTGTGTATTTAGTGTCGTTATGTATATTGATGTGTATCTGGTGTTCATTAAGCATGGTAATGCATGCATCTAGCATTTGTTTAGCATATTAATATATGTATTTGTTTTTTTTATTTGTGTTAATGTGTGTATTTGTTGTTTATAAGGTGTAATGTGTGTATCTAGTGTCATTATGTATGCTAATGTGTATTTGCTGTTTGTTTTGTGTGTTAATGTGTATTTAACATTCATTGAGCGTGTATTTGGTGTGTATCTGTCCTCACCTTGTGGCTCTCGCACCACCTGTCGTGCGGAGGACGTCAGCACCCCGTCGGACCACTCTCGTGTGTCCATGTCGATGTGGCCCAGGAGCTGCTGACGTGGCATGGCTTTCGGGTTCATGGTGTACTGTTTGACCACACGGCCCATCCTGCCCAGCGCCGCCCGCAGCATCCTCCACAGAGTGGACTTCCCCGCCCCGCTGGGCCCGACCACCACCACACCCATCCGCTGCCGCAGCTGCTCGTACAGCTCCAGAGCCTTCTTCATCTACACACACACACACAGATCAGTACTGCATTGCTGTAGCTCAAGCAGTAGAGCATGGGTGCAATTCCCAGGGAATGCACAAGTTGATAAAGTGAATATCTTGAATGCAAAGTGAATTTGGATAAAAGTATCTGCCAAATGCATAGATGTAAATAAATGCAATATGACGATTGTTGGTTAAGGTGTAGTATGTAGGGTACATAGGCAGCAGAGTTATTACAGTTAACTAAAACCATAAAAAAATGTCATTACTTGAAATAAAATAAATGTTAACTGAAATAAAATGTAAAAAAAAAAAAAAAAATAAAATAAAATAAGGCTCTTGAGTCTTATACACCCAAACTGAACACTCAATATTATGTACAGTACAGTATGTATCAGTAATAGACATAGCAGACATAGCAGACTAATCCTCTTAACATGAACTTATCCTCTAAGAACAGAGGTCTCTAATCATGAAAAAGTGCACAGTATGTTGCAGAGCACAGACCTGAAAAATCAGCAAATTGCCAATGCAACAATTCTCATTTTCATTTAGTTTAACTGTATGTACTAAAATAACTAAATATAAAACTGAAATACAATTAATAAATAAAAGGATAAAAAAGTTAATTTATTTATTAAATTAATTAAAATATTTATTTACAATTTATAAATAATTTATAAAACTATGTAGATATGTAAATAAATAAATAAATGTTTAAAAATAAATGACAAAAGTATAAAACAAATTTTTAAGTTAAATTACAAAAAAATGCCCTAATTCTAAATATCAGAAAGAAAAAAAAAACTATAACAGTATCTCAATGACTAGGTTTACATGAACCCTCGTAATGCGATTATAATGTGATTTTAGCAGTATTGCAATTAAACATTACCTTATGTAAATACAATGATCAAACTAATGCAAATAATGAAATAAAATAATCAGAAGACTGAAAATTGCATGTAAACGGGAGTGAAGAGGTTTGCTGCTTACTGCTATTAAGCCCTTGCTCTGCTTATTGGAAATAATCACATTATTGGTGCACATATAAACATAGACAATGATGGTAAAACAGCACTGACAGGCTGTCATACCTGACTGGGTATGATCTCCAGCCGTGCCTCTTCATAAACAGCCAGCAGGGCGGATTTGAGCATCTCATACTCCACGTCCTTAAAGTCGACTCCAGGAAACACGTCTCTGACCAGGGCGTCAAACCGAGAGCTGTCGGCAAACGTCAACTTTGACATGGTGTTCAACCTCAAGGCCTGAACCACCAACCCGCTCTCCTTCACTACAGACAGACAGAGAGAATATGGAGCTGAATTGATCCTGGACAGGTCATTGATCAAGTTCGTGTGATATTGATTCAAATGAGATTGTCGTACAGGGGTTGTTGTTTTGTCTCTGTAACTGCAGCAAACTCCCACAGCCTCTCAGCACCGTCTTTAGAGCACGCAAACCCCAGTCGTAGTGCTGCTGCGGCGTCAACAGTTCTCTGCACACAAACACATTCACACAGAAACACACAAGATCAGTTCTAGGGTCAGTGGATATTTGGGGCCACACCAGTAAAAATATATATTTATAAATAAAATAGTGTAAAATTAAAATTACAATGTATATATAAAATTATATATGCACGGCTGTTCACAAGTTTGAGGTCGGTAAAATTTTGTAATCTTTTTGAAAAAAGTTACACTCACCATGGCTGCATTTATTTGATCAGTAAAACAGTAAATATTGTGAAATGTTATTACAATTTGAAATTACTGTTTTCTATTGTAATATATTGTAAAATGTCATTTATTTCTGTGATCAAAGCTGAATTTTTAGCATCATTACTCCAGTCTTCAGTGTCACATGATCTTCAGAAATCATTCTCATATGCTGATTTGCTGCTTGAGAAACAGATAAAAAAAAAATTTCAGCATTCTATGATGAATAGAAAGTTCAAAAGAACAGCATTTGTTTGAAATAGAAATCTTATTAACATTATAAATGCCTTTACTGTTTGATCAATTTAATGTCTCCATGCTGAATAAAAATATTAATTTCTTACAAACTTTTGACCCCAAACTTTTCAAACGGTACTGTATAAATAAGAAAGCTGGTCTCTTCAGGCCTCGAACACACACTCAAGTCACTACCTGGCCAGATTGAATATAGCGACCAATTTACGTCCAAGTGCCTTTCCTTCTTTAAACCCTTCTGAATACAGGATGACCTCAGCGATGAGCTCGTTATCAGGACTCGTCATGGCAACCGGTCGGAAGAGCTGCTTCAGATTATCCGGCAGCTTCTGCCGTCCTCCGTATCCTTTACCCGCTGGGTTCAGAGTAATAAAGACGCCCGAATTTGGGTCCAACTCCACCTGAAAACACACACAACACAGAGTATTCCCTCTGTACCATCACATTTGAGTTTAAAAACCTCTTGCATTGGTGTTGTATTTTTACGCCTGTGTGTGTGTGTGTGTTTCACCTCTTTACTGAGCAGCTGGCAGGTGGTCCGGTGGTTCTTCAGTGAGTTCTGGATGGCTTGTATCTGCATGGAGACGGCGGAGAGCACAGCCTCTTCCAGACGATTGAACTCATCAAAACAACCCCACGCTCCACACTTCACCAGCCCCACGAAGATCCGGCCCATGGACTTCACATCTATACCCTAAAACACAGAGATATTAGACACTTTCACACATGAAACCTCTTTAACTGATGTAAAAAATAGCTTATTAACTTCTCCAGGAATGGCACCTGTTATACACAGTAACATGGACCTTAATACAGTAATACAGAATCAACAGCTGGTTTACTTGCATTTTGATTGAAAATGCACATTCATTCTCTGCCAGCAGAAGGCGCTTTCGGAATGGCAGAAATATAGCGTTTTCCCCGGTAACACTGAAATCTGCAGCGCTCATGTTTATTTAATGAATAATAGCCTTTTGAAGTTTAATGGTCACATTAAGCCTTATGGGAATTCTGGTCTTTCCGTCCCCAAAGTTAAGACCTCTTAAAATCATAATTAAGACTTTCTTGTACCATTTAAGACTTTTTATGACCTTAAAATTGATACAACAAAACGTAAGACTTTTTAAGGACCCGCGGAAACCCTGTCTAAATAGAAAAATACTGTTAAATTTAAAGGCTTATTACAAAAAAGTCTGTTTGAGGTCAGTAAAAAAAAAAATTTTTTATTACTGATTTTATTCAACAAGTATGCATTAAATTGATCAAAAGTGGCAGTAAGGACATTTACAAAGTTACAAAAGATTTATATTTCAAATAAATGCTGTTCTTTTGAACTTTCTATTCATCACAGAATCCTGAAAAATCAACTGCATCATGGTTTCTGCAAAAATATGAAGCAGCACAACTGTTTTCTACATTGATAATAATCAGAAATGTTTCTTGAGCAGCAAATCAGCATATTAGAATGATTTCTGAAGATCATGTGACACTGAAGACTGCAGTAATGATGCTGAAAATGTAGCTTTGGTCAAATAAATAAATTACATTTTAACATATTTTCAAATGGAAAAGAGATATTTTAAATTGCAATAATATTTCACTGTTTTTTATCAAATAAATGCAGCCTTGGTGAGCCAAAAAATTACTTACCTACAGTACATACCTACAGATCAACAAAGATCCAGTTTATTGATTTCTATCTAGACCCACTGGTACTGTAGGGTTTTTATTTATTATGTGTGTGTACCTCATCACAGTTGAAGACCAGCACTTGTCTTCCGAACAGTCCTCCCAGGGCTTTAACGGACTCGGTCTTGCCGGTTCCCGCGGGGCCGTAGGGATTCCCGCCCAAACCCATTTTCATGGCCTGTGTCAGTGTCAGATAGCACTTATCCGTCAGGGGCGTGTGAACCAGTTTAGGAGCATTACCCTGTATCAAATAAATGCAGCCTTGGTGAGCCAAAAAATTACTTACCTACAGTACATACCTACAGATCAACAAAGATCCGGTTTATTGATTTCTATCTAGACCCACTGGTACTGTAGGGTTTTTATTTATTATGTGTGTGTACCTCATCACAGTTGAAGACCAGCACTTGTCTTCCGAACAGTCCTCCCAGGGCTTTAACGGACTCGGTCTTGCCGGTTCCCGCGGGGCCGTAGGGATTCCCGCCCAAACCCATTTTCATGGCCTGTGTCAGTGTCAGATAGCACTTATCCGTCAGGGGCGTGTGAACCAGTTTAGGAGCATTACCCTGAGAGAAAGATAGAGAGAGTCAGTCTCTGTGGAGCAGCGCGAGGATCCATTTCTATCATATGAGACTGACGGCATCCTTTGTGGATAAATATGAAACGTGCAACAATATCAGCATGTACAACACTGTTCAAAAGTTTGGGGTCAGTAAGAGTTTTCAGCAAGGATGCAATAAATTGACTAAAATGAGAGAAAAGACATTTTTAACAGATTTCTGTTTCAAATAAATGCTGTTCTTTTGAACTTTCTATTCATCTGTAAATCCTGAAAAATTAAATGTATCTCAGTTTCCACAAACATATGAAGCAGCACAACTGTTTTCAACATTGCTAATAATCAGAAATGTTTCTTGAGCAGCAAATCAGCATATTAGAATGATTTCTGAAGGATCATGTGACACTGAAGACTGGAGTAATGATGCTGAAAATTCAGCTGCGCATCACAGGAATCAATTACATTTTACAATATATTCACATAGAAAACGCTTGTTTTGAATTGTAATAATATTTCACAATATTACTGTTTTTACAGGATTTTTTTATCAAATAAATGCAGACTCCAAATTGCCAAAAATACCAATTGAACTCTACTATACCAAAAGCCTTAGCTCACAAATAATGCTTTATGTGGATGTCACTTCATAACTTTCCACTACGTGAGCATCCAGTCACATTATATCATTAATATTCATGAGCCAGTTTTGTTAATTTGACTCAGTGTCTGACTGCACACTACTTTGTGACTTGAACACTGAGCTGATCACCTGATACTCATATGTGTAGCTGAACTCTGCGTCCACCATCTGTATGGAGCAGCGCTGGTCTGCGGTCAGATAGAATCGCAGCTGTTTCTTCCAGATCCAGTCATCGGTGCTGTGAATCTGAGCTTCTCTCAGACTCTGAACCACTGAGATGTTGTGGATCACGGCCAGAATCAGAGCCTTCAGTTTCAACTGCAGAACTCTCGATTCTACAAGACAAAACCATCAGACACACATTAACGGCTAATAAAAGCTGAAGTTTGATCGTGTTAGGGGTTCGTTACGTCCTCAAAAACACAGACATACACACATTTGAAGCACAGATTAGATTTGGAGCAGGGGTGGAGAGCTTGTAATGTGTTTTTATCAAACAGAGGCTTATAAAGAACAGGTTGGAAGTGTTTGTAATGGACCATTTCGACCCTGCAGCAGCAGTTTTTCCAGAGTGACTTATAAGCAGAATTAGCCATAATCACTGTTAACAGTGAGACTCATCAGAGGCTCCATTTATTTGAATTTATAATGGATCGCAGTGAATAAACCCCTGAGCTCATAAATGGACTAAAGTGCTTTATGGATATTCAGATCGCTTTATTAATTTGATTAACCTGACAATTAGCGAACGCTGTAAATATGCAGCCAGAAATTAAAGGTTTCATTCAGAATTGCCTACAGTCTGAAAAAAAACCACTGAAATTCACATTAAAGAAATTAAAAATACAGAGCAGTGCCACTTAAACACACACATACACACACACACACACATTTACTATTTTAAAATGAGGAAACACCATTTTATTTAATATAATTATAATGAATACCAATCATAGTAATTATTTATTATGTTTGAGGACATCCTCAAAGGAATGTTCTGAACATGTCCATTACTAGATAAACTACTACTGTAACCTGAATCCAAGTATTTAGGAGAAATAGCATTGTTAGAAGTAAATACAAAGTTATCACTGTATTTATGAACCATTTCAGAAAGCACTTTCAGCAGATTTGAGTAAAGTGAGTTTAAAGACACACACACACACACACATAGAGAGAGCCAGGTGTTGGTTAGAGCTGGGCAATATGGCCAAAAGTATTATCACAATATGTAACGAACCCTGATGTGGTGTGTTATTTATTTCAATTTCACATTTAAGAGTTGACATTTTAATGAGTAAGAAAAGAGGTGTTGAATTTACATCCCGTTCTTGATTATCAGATTGACTGCCTATTAGTTGTGAATATTGCTGTTTATTTTAATCGATATCTATTGTGATGTTCATTTACTGTTAATGAGGAAGGAAATATTTTCCACATGTTTGTTAGACCTCGAGAATAAATTTAAACATAACTTTGTTCACAATTAAACTCCAAAGAGTAAGATACCTTTTAATTTAGGGCCCTATGAAATCTATTTTATTTTCCCCTAAATTCTTTTTTCCATTTATTTTTTCTGGATTCTGTGTTTTATGATTCAATACAAATTTATAGTAAAAAATGATGTCTAATGAAATGAATAAATAAAACTTTAACAGTCTGATCATTCCTTTAAAATGTAAATAAAAAAATTAATTTACAACAAAACATTGCATTTTTATTGTCAAGTAAGACTATGCATAACAGAACAGTATAAATTAATGAAAAAATACCTTGGTTGTAATGATATTCCTTAAAAATATTATTATTATTACTTTGAGAATTATATTTTAGTATACAATACTAATATATTTCTGTCATAATTTCTTCAAGTTAAACCAGACTTATTTTGACAGGTTTTTGACGGTAGTTTTTTTCTCAAATGAAACCGTGTAATGCTGGTGAAGTGACACTCAGAGCAGCTCTGGAGACTGAAGCTCATGTGTTCATGTCCTCATAGATTGAGATGCAGACACTGAAAACAGTGAGGGTCACGTGTGTTTGAGTTTGTGTATCAGATGAAACCGCGCCATTCATTCACACAGAGACACGCAGAACAGCGGCATGCACTGACTGGCTGCTGCTGCGTTTATTTCTGCTGTGTGACAGACTGTCCATATCGAGTAAAAACATCCAGAGCTTATTATCGGTATCAACACAAATTCTATCGCAGTCTCGATATGATCTCGTTTATCACCGAGCCCGATGTTGGTGTACCTGCAGTGTCGTCCATGTTGGTGTCTACGCTGGTGTAGCTCTCCAGTTTGGCGGTGAGCTCCAGTTCCAGCTGATGGAGGTTCTGCTGTCGGATGGCGTTCTCCACATCCGCTGTGAACTGAATCTGCTCTGCCAGGCACAGAATCTGGAAACAGAGTCACTCCACAGTCACTTTAGCTGAACCGCAGAGACTTATGGGTGTTTCTGAAGAGAAACACCTGTGTGTGTGTGTGTGTGTGTGTTACCTGAGAAGGAAAGCGCGTGGGATCCACGTTTCCTCTCTTTCCAGCATTCACACAGTCACACAGGAGATGTTTCAGGGTGTTTTTCATCTCCGTGGAGAGAGCGCTCAGCCAAACCTGACACCAACCCACAAAATTAAAGAGATATTAAATATAAAACAATAAAATATATTTATATACAGTATAATTTATATATTAAACTTTTTTATAGATTAAAAACAATTTATAGATATTTTATTCTTTCATATTTAATATTAATTTAATTGTGTGGGTTGTGTCAGGTTTTACATATATTTATATATTTAATATATATATAAAAATATATTTATAGATATTGCAAATAGATACCTGACACCAACCCATAAAACGAAATATTAAATATAAAATATATATAAATAAAATGTTTAATATATATATAAAATATATAAATATATATCAAAACTGACACCAACCCACAAAATTAAATATTAAATATAAAAGAATAAAATATTAAATATCTAAAATAAAAGGTTTTATATATAAAATATTTATAAATATATCTCAAACCTGACACCACCTCAAAAAATTAAAGGAATATTAAATCTAAATGAATAAAATATAAAACACACACACATATATAATGTAATTTAATTAGCAGCATGTCACACCGTAAGCCCACATCATGAGACAACTAAAACACAGTCAGTACACACAGACAGCATGACAGAGATCTGACCTCCACGTCGTTGGAGATGCTGACGGTGTTCTGGAGCGGCACGGTCTCGCCCTCCAGTGATTTCATGGCTGTGATGCTCTGAAAACTCGGATCAAACTCCACACTGCTGATACCTTAAACACACAGTCATCCCACGTCTCTATATGCAGCTGCTTGTGTGACAACTGTGAACAGGTGTGTGTGTGTGTGTGTGTGTTACCTGCAAAGAGTTTCTTCAGGTGTGTGTGTATGACAGTAGGGTTTGTGGCCTGTCCGAGAATCTCCAGTAGATCGTCGTCTCCAGTGAAGTAAAACCGAGGGGTGCTTCAAAAATATATACCAGTCACTAATTTCTGAAGCACCCTCAGTTTTTAATTCTGGAACCGGGTCCGGATAAAACTGTTTGAGCAGTTTTCATTATCAGTAGCTCATATTTAGGCGATCGCATTGATTTATGTGGCAGTAGGCTTTGCTTCAAAGTCGGAAAAATCTGCAGGATATTTGTTAATTTCCTCTGTGAAAATCTCTATACAGTTAGAGTAAACATTAATGCACATGGGCTTCATCGAATACTCCTTGCATCTGTTGATTTCATCTGTGGATTATTTGGTTTTATTTAGTGTGACTCTCCAATAAGTTCTGATAAGTAATAAATAACATGATATGCGACCGGTCAATGTTAACTTTATTTTAATCAAAACATAAAACATTATTTACACCGTTTGCATCTGCGAGGCATAAGTTACAATTATATTTGTCCTTGACTCCAGAAATATGTTGGCAGATCTTTTATTAATAATAATAATAATAATAATAGACATATTTGTGCCACTTTCAGAAGGCAGCACAGTTTACATTATTTACACATGAGGGGGAAAAAAACATGTATTTTCATATCAAACCAATGAAGAACGGGTGTTGTTAATAAAATTACAATTTATATTATAAAATAGAACATTTTTACATATTTAATTTTTTTGTTTAGTTTTTTTATATACAGTATTTAACATACATAAATAGTTAGATTACATATCTAAAGGCTTTACCTCCAGGAATTCATTGAGGGATTTCTGGCAGCGCTGTAACTGGTCCAGGATGGTGACGAGGGAGTTCCTGATTCCAGCTCGAGTGCTGAGAGACGTGACCCTGCTGTCCCTCTGAACGTCTGACATGATGGCCCTACAAGCACAGACACCGGTGAGCGATTCTACACTCATCTGTCTCACACCTGTCCCAGCATCCCCTCCCTTCCTCCCCGCTCACCTGAAATCCTGGTCCACTCTCTGAAAGCGGGCCTGTTCCCTCGGCAACGCCCCACGCCCAAATATGGGCTCGAGGTAGACCCACTTCCTCTGGATGGTGTTGAGGTTCTGGAGGTACTCGTCAAGGTCGGCCAGCCGTGTTTCCCACAGTGACACTTTGTCCTGGAAGCGCAGGTAATAGGGTGAGTCTTTGAGCGACTGCAGCAGGCAGCGGTTGTCTCCCACCTGGTTGACCATGTCCCTCCAGTCCTTGATGACGCGCAGAGAGCCGCCCTGACTGTCTGTGTAGTCCGTCAGGGTGAAGCACGCGCCGGCGCCCCACAGCTCCAGCTCCCGCAGGGCCTCACGGATGGTGACCTCGGCCTGAGCGCGACTGTTCAGATCCTGCTCACAGACAGAGAAACCATTACCGTGAGTGTTTATGACCTAGATAAAGTTTTAGGGGACAAACTGCTGAAAAATGCCTGCAGAGCTCAGATGTTCATAAACAGACTAAATAATTCATTGTTTTCCATGTTAATCTAACTTTTTGTCCTAAATAGACATGGCTGCACTGCAAAAATGTTCTTATTTAGTATTTTCTTACTTATTATTATATATAATAATAAGAAATTATTTTCTTAGCACTGCCAGAAATCCCTCAATGAATTCCTAGAGTTAGATAGATAGATAGATAGATAGATAGATAGGTAGGGCTGCACGATATATCGAAATTATCGAAATATCGCAAATGTAAATATTGCAATATGCATATCGGAAAGGCCGTGCGATATCTGAATCATTTTAATAATAGGCTACTTAAATCAAAACGTTGCAAAAGGTCAAAGTTTTAGTTCGACACATATAGCAGAGAATTGCTTGACGTTAAAAAGAGTTAAGTGCAATAAGTTGCAGAAAACAACTCTTTGCCATCTCATCTTGCTGTCTGACAGACTCACACCTGAAGCGTGTGCACAAGCCGCATTTCGCACAGCGTATCTTCCGTTCTGCCGCACACGTGCAAAGCACGCGCACACACACACAGAGAGTTTCAGACGGCGCGCGAACACCGAGTTGATTCGTCTTTCGCATCTCCTCATGTTTGAACAGACACATACACACAGAATTATGTCAATAGTACCCGTCTCGACGATCATGATTTTTTGCATTGAGTGACAGTAAAGCATGACCTGAAGTGTGCATAGATGTGTGTGTGTGTGTACCTTGAGCTCCAGGGCTTTGTCTATGATGTTGTCGGCCACTCGCAGCAGGTCTCTGAACTGCAGTCTCTCTAGTGTGGTTCCTCTGGGCAGAGAGATGAGCCGGAACAGATCCAGCCAGTGTTCCTGAGAGAGCTGCTCACCTCGCACGTACTTCAACACTGGAACCACAGCCTAAAACACACAGCTGCATCCTTAGCACACCTATTTAGCCCAGCAACAAAAATATACAATTAAAGTAGCAATAATTGAACAACAATCATATAGGGATGTAACGATTCACTCAACTCACGATTCGATTTTCTCACAATTTTTTTTAACAAAATGAGATTTAAGACATTATACAGTAAATGAAAAGGTGTCATTTTATTAGCCTATTGCTGCACGTTTCTTTGTGAAATGTAAATAACAAAACTAAATTGAAATTTAAAAACAAACCCCAAATCAAACAAGTAAGCTACACAAATAAAAGAAATCTCTTAATATGAACAAACTAAGGCTTTGTCTGTGCTCTTTCCATTTAAAATTAGAGGCAACCACTGCATTTTAATCATGATCCAAACAAAGATGCTGCATACATGCAGCATGAGCAGTTTTTAATCTAAATTAGACTGTATAATTTCGAAATTTGAAGCAAAAAACAGAATGATCTGACTTTAGTGTTGTGAAACTATACATAAAACATATCTGAACGAAACAGCAGAGCTGAATGAGATGCAGATT
>NW_015660885.1:338395-338592 GCF_001515625.1 Sinocyclocheilus rhinocerous
CAGCCGATTTGAATCGTCACATATTTGAATCAATTTTCGACTGGCTCGCGGTTAATCGTTACATCCCTACAATCATAGCAAGTTGATTCATTTTATTCATTTTAATACAGAAATTGTTACTTTTGAAAAATTTATTAGCTGCAATACTGGTAACAAAAACTAGCTAAACTAGCTAGCTTTTTTTCATTATAAATTTA
>NW_015660885.1:340035-340624 GCF_001515625.1 Sinocyclocheilus rhinocerous
GCATACATGCAGCATGAGCAGTTTTTAATCTAAATTAGACTGTATAATTTCTAATCTGTCTGACTTTAGTTTTGTGAAACTATACTACATAAAACATATCTGAAGGAAACAGCAGACGAGCTGAATGAGACGCAGATTCACTCTCTGACAGCAGGTGGCGCTTATGAATAGCAATGATACAGTGTTTCCTAGGTTACCGCTGTAAACAAAGCAGAGCTGCCCTTATGAATGCTACTTTAATATGCATTGTTCAGAGGCAAGATGAAAAGAAAATACCACGTTAACTTTTCTAAAGACAGTAAGTTTCCCTCTGAGATACATTCATATAAACTCCTACTCCAACTGTATTGCGATTTGTTTAGCATCTCAACCGATTTGAATCGTCACATATTTGAATCAATTTTCGACTGGCTCGCGGTTAATCGTTACATCCCTACAATCATAGCAAGTTGATTCATTTTAAGTACTTAACTACAGAAATTGTTACTTTTGAAAAATGAATTAGCTGTATTAGCTGTAACAAAAACTAGCTAAATATATTAGCTTTTTTTCATTATAAATTTTAATTCATTATATGCATTATATGAAT
>NW_015660885.1:341615-346615 GCF_001515625.1 Sinocyclocheilus rhinocerous
TTTAATATGCATTGTTCAGAGGCAAGATGAAAAGAAAATACCACGTTAACTTTTCTAAAGACAGTAAGTTTCCCTCTGAGATACATTCATATAAACTCCTACTCCAACTGTATCGCGATTTGTTTAGCATCTCAACCGATTTGAATCGTCACATATTTGAATCGATTTTCGACTGGCTCGCGGTTAATCGTTACATCCCTACAATCATAGCAAGTTGATTCATTTTAAGTACTTAACTACAGAAATTGTTACTTTTGAAAAATGAATTAGCTGCAATACTAGTAACAAAAACTAGCTAAATATATTAGCTTTTTTTCATTATAAATTTTAATTCATTATATGAATTAATTGAAAAACAAAATTTTCATATTTTAAAATTATATAAATAAATAAATAAATAAATAAAATTAAAACATATTTAAAAAGTGTAATTATTAAAATATAGTGGCTTATTTTTGTATTTGTTATTTTTGCTAGTTCAAATTTATGCTCTTTTTTTTGCTTTTTCATCTTTCAGTAATATTGATAGATATATCTGTTCCACTATCCATAGGAAGCACTGCTTTGTTTTGTTTTTTACATGTGAAAGAAAAACATTAATTTGTATGAAAATACAGAGCAGGACATGTCCCAAACAAGTCAATATAATTATTATTATTTATATATTTTTTTAGCATTATTAATTGTACTTAAATGTACTTATTTATCATTATTGCAACAAACAGATATTTTCTTTTCAGAATTTATCTTTACATAATTTATCAGATTATATCATTTGTCTTTACAAAATCTGAGGAGTATTCATCTGGCAAAAACACAATGAGGGTGATTTTGAAACTAAATATTGTCAACTGAATACCACATTTCATTAAATATAACAAAAAAAGTCCTAAATTCAATAGCTGAATTGTAAACATACTTATAAACTGCAGTTTAGACTAAAGGTTTATTTTACCACACAGGGACCTCTGGGAAACACTCTTAAGTGATGACTCAAATTAATTAAATAAACTGATTCGATTACTTGAGAGAGAAATTAAATAATAAATTAGCTATTAAATGTAGTTATTGGAAAAAATATAATCTTCTGCCGCATTAGTTAAGTTAGTAGCAGCACTAATTTCAACTACAACAAACACTCCGAATGACCTGAACATGACCCATCCCACACGTTCAACAGAATTTCCACGGAATTCTAGTAAATAACTGGAATAATCCAGCCGTCAGACCTTGTATCTGTCCACTTCCTTCTGCAGTTTGACAGACATGCTGCTGTGCTCCTCCAGCTTCCTCAGACGGTCGTGCCACGCGAACAGAAACTCCTCGAACATGTGAGTCTTACTCCTGCAGGGAAAACACAGTGTGTCTCAGTCCTGAATGAATGCTGAATGTGTTTCAGACACAAAGACTCTGAATGCCCCCGAACATTTGTAGAAATTCCTCCTGACGCGTCTGATGTTTCTGACCGCATGTGATTGTGATTGTATTTATTCCCAAATTCAGCTTTGTTTTTTTCCCACATTTTGTTTAGCGCTTTTATTTTTCTGGATTCCGTTTTTTCGGTTTACATTTTCTGAGTTCTGTTTTAACAGTTCAATTAAATTTTAGTAATCAAGCATGTCTAAATTAATTGAAAACTCGTAAAACTCATACAATTTAACAACAATTTATTAAAGGTTTAACAAATTACACTTTTAGGTTCCTATGATATTAGTTTTAGTTTTTTTCCAAATTCAGTTTTGTTTTTCCGAAATTCTGTTATCCATTTAAATTTTTCTTTAATCAAAAAGCATGTCTAATCAATTGAATTCATGCAACTTTAATAATTTAATAATTTATTGCAATTTTTACAATAATAGAACCCTATTAATTGATTTTTTTTTTCCAGAAATTCTGTGTTGTCCTTTTTTAATTTTTCTGGATTTATGATTTAATACAAATGTATTATCAAAAACAGTGGTAATCAAAGCATGTCTAATCAACTGAATTCATGCAACTTTAACAATTTAATAATTTATTGCAATTTTTACAATAATAGGACCCTATGAATTGATTTTAAAAAAAATTTTCAGAAATTCTGTGTTGTCCTTTTTAAATTTTTCTGGATTTATGATTTAATACAAATGTATTATCAAAAACAGTGGTAATCAAATAAAGACATAAACCATTAACAATTTTATGAATGTTTTACAATGTAATCAAATGAGATTTTTTTGGCAAACGAAGTGCCACACATTACAGGTTTACAATTAAAATTAAAACATGGAAGAAAATTTGTATGATATTCCTTATAATCATCATCATGTATTTTCTTTATTTGTTTTATTATTATAAATATTAAATTTTTATTATTAAATTTTGTTTTAATAATTATTTTATTATTCATTTAATAACACTTTTATTATTATTACTTTGAGAGGTACATTCTACTGTACAATAGTAAAACACTGTCTTTCTGTCACAATTTCTTCACATTAAAATTATTTTGACGGGTCACAGTGAAGACCTTTGGGTTTCTGTGTATCTGACAATAGTTTCATCAAATGAAATGTTATCAATGTGATTGCTATGACTGTGACCTGAAGGAAATCCAGTCCTGCTCTGCGTGTTCATCCAGTCCCTGCTGAAACTCCTCGTAAAGCTCCCACATCTCTGAACACTCCTGCAGATCCCGCAGCGTGTCGGTCGCCAGAGACACGTCAGGAGTGCTCAGGTTAAAGTGTTCGCAGTCCTCCCTATGACACACAAACACACACACATTTACTATGGTAATACCACAGGCGTTTCTCTGCATGCGAGTACAGGAGTCAAGTCACGCACATGAGTTTTTTGCGCGTGTTCTCCAGCTCTCCGAACTCGGCTCGTCTGTCGCGGATGTTCTGAACGCAGCGCTGCAGAGTCTCGTGGTCACCTGACTCGATGATGTCATGCCCGGGTTTGAGCTGGTCCCAGCGAGCTCTGAACTTCTGCAGGTCCTGCAGGTAAACCTGCACCCGAGACTCAACGTTCCCCTTCATCACCTCCACCTGAGAGACACTCATTTTAGCAGGTCATTTTCAATGAATCTCACTGAATCTGTTGCATTTAGACTTACTGAAATGCACAGATGTAGTCGAATTACTGACTGCTTGTTCATGACTGTTATTTTAGTATCATTGATATACTATCATGTTTTTTCATATTTTGAAATTCATATTTTATAGTTTAAAAAAAGAAAAAAAAAAGACAAATATATTGCAACATTCTACTGGTTATTGTGGAAAATTAATTTTTATATTTTCCATTTTTATTTTCATTTTAAAGTTTTAGTAGTTTTATTGTGTTTTGTCATTTTCTTAGTTTTTTTAAATGTCTTTTTCATTTTTATTAATTTGCATTTCAGTTTTAATTTTAGTAATTTGAGTACTTTAAATCAAAATTTGAAATTTTGAAACATATGTTATTGTATTAAACTATTGTATTAAATTAAAAAGGCAAAAATTCAGCTGGTTATTGTGGAAAATCAGAATATTGTACGAAACAGTGGTGTGTATGTATTAGGGTGTGTTTGTACCTGTTCTTTAATCATGAGCTGATGAGTCTCCATCATGAGCTCAAATTTGTCCCATCTGGCTCTCAGGGAGCTGATGGTGACCAGTCCTCCGCCCGCCACAGAGCGCAGCAGCCTGTTCTTCTCCTCCGCCTGCTGGAACTGAGGCAGTATCTGCACACCACATCAGAACAACATTCACAAATCAACTTTAGCAGAATCAAATTCTCTTTACACGCTGCCGTGCCACATTTACATTCACAGATGTGAACCAAAAGTTTAGTTTCAGACACTTAATAGCAAATAAACAAGAAATGAGTTGAAATTCTGAATTTCAAATGTACCTGCCCGTAAAAGTCACATAGAAAGCAAACTGTGGTTGGCCGTTTTACGTCGGTCAGATGATGTAAGTGGGCAGTTTTTAGCTAGAATAAGCTACAGCATGGCTCATATTCAAGTCTGGCTACATGATACATGTTTACATGAAGGAGAAGATTTCCCATTCAACAGTGAGATGAATGAGGGTGTTGATGGTGATGTACCTCGGGTTTCTGGGTCTGTAATTGGCCGTGTTTGGCATTGGCCTCTCCGATCTCATCGATGCTCTCAGGACGCAAGGACAACGTCTCCATCGCACTGCTTATGAAAGAGTCGATCACCTGAATGTGACCTGCACACACACACACACAGGACGGCAGTACTAAATATGTAAACACACAGTGCAAATATGACCAGTAGAGGTCGATGTTACACCATCTGATTTACTGAACACTGCTGCAAAGATCTGTCTGTCATAGTATGTGCCTGTTAGGATCTGTGGTATTACGGTACTATTTATATACTATCATAGCATTTATTCATATTTGGAATTATTTTTATTATGAACTTTTACCATTTTGAGTAGTTTTTTAATATATATTTCTATTTAGCTTTATTTTTATTGGTTTTGGTGATTTTGTAATGTGCTTTTTGCCATTTTTTATTATTTTTTAAATATTTCTATTTATCTTTATTTTTATTTGTTTTAGTATTTTTTCTTGTTATGTGCTTTTGTCTTTTTTTATATATTTCCATTTAGCTTTATTTTTTATTTGTTTTCGCTTTTGTAATTTCTATAATGTGTGTTGTCATTTTTATTAGATTTTTTCTTAATATTTCTATTTAGCTTTATTTTTTATTTTTTTGTAATTTTGTTAGAACTACAAATTAAACTGATGAACCCTTTTCACATTTTCCTGTAATTTAATCCCAAGGTAATAAAACATAAAATGAATAAAAGTATAGTTTTATAAAAGTACATTACATTTTTTTAAAATGTAAAATTCTTACACTACTGGGGAAATATGTCATCACTATCTGTGAAAAGGTTCCATTTTATTTCAGTTTTTCAACTAATATTTATATCTAACATTATTTCAATCACTACAATAGTTTTAGTTTTAGTTAACAATAACCAGAGTAGTTTGGATGC
>NW_015660885.1:347982-371528 GCF_001515625.1 Sinocyclocheilus rhinocerous
TTTTATTAGATTTTTTTTTTTTTTGACTAATGAGTTTTTTGTTTTTTTTTTGTATTTTAGTTTTAGTAAATGTAGCATTTCAAATTAAACTTGTTTTATTTCAGTTAGCTGCCATGGCAACATTTTTTTAAGCTTTTCATCTAATGTTTTATTATATTTTATTATTTTATAATACTTAATTTTATTATTTTATTTCAATTAATGAAAACAACTGTTTAGTAGTTTTAGTTGCAATACTAAACAATAACACTTCTCCAAAGAACATAAAACCATCAAAGACACATTTAAAAACTTATATTGTCAATTTTCCTATTCAGCTGATGTCAGTTTTGCATATTGTTTGACCAGCGCAGTTCAGAAATCACGGTGACATTCAAACATTTCAAAGATTGATTTTAAGGTCATATTAGGGTCATGCTTTAATGCAATAAATCATTTTGGTACTGAAGTAAAACCAGTCATGTGCTCACTCCCTTAAAGGAGTTTATTTTCTAAAGGGTCAAAAGTTGAAGAAACCAATTCATACAGCTACTAAACTCATATGAACAGAGTATATGCTAATAATGTGATATTTTGGCACACGCTGGAAATCTAGAAAATTTAGGCTGCAACTTCTGTTATTAGCCACATAAAAAACTCCAATCCTCCAATGAAATAAACCACTCCGACGTTTCTACAAAAGCTTTTATTAGGTCTCTTTCTCATGAAGTGGTGAAATGAGCAAAACGCTGAGCTGTCATTTCAGATTTGGAAAGCGCACACTCATTAGAAACTCTAGGGTGTATTTTGCATACAGCAGGCTTGTTGAGTGTGCGAGACTATGAAAGTATGATGACGGATCTTTGTCAGTGTACAGAGAGTTGTACACGGCTAATTAAAGCAGCACCTGCCCAGTGATCGGACATCTGCTGTGAACAGACACTCAGATCTGAGACAGAATGGCTTGTATGAGGTTTCCCATCCGTGCTGCTAAAGAGGAAGCGTTCGGCTCGTTTCCCCTCTGTGTGGGCGCAGAAATCAGAAGTGAGTTTGTGTGCGAGTGTGCCAGGATTCCCCGTGACCGCATTAAAGCGGCACAAGAACAGCCTCTGGCATACGGTTTTCTAAACCACAATTGAAATAATGAAAATGCATTAGTGCTGAAACACAACAATAAATAGTGGCTTACATTGGATTCATCTTTACAAAAAACTAGTGAACCTATCCAGACAGCATTTTTGGGCATCACATGTGCGTTCAATATGTCCAGGGATGCAGTCCGCTCAGTTTTAAGCCATAGGTATAGTCTGTAATATAATGTAGACGTGTGTGGGTGGGTGTTTACGGTGTTTTCTAGAACATCACTGTATAATGACCTCAGTTCATGACCTTTACGTGCTGAAATTCCCTTTGTGTTCTAATATTCTATTAAATTGGAATCCACCATGAATTAATTGTCCAGAACTGTATTCATAATCAACATTTCCTTCAACTAATTTTCAATGCATGTTGCAATGTATTCTGGGCTTGCTTCATACTTGAAGGATATGCAATACCTTTCAACAAAATGTATTACTTTAATTTTATATATATATATATAAAATATTTACATTTTGAATTATACTATATATGCTTCAAGTACGAAGTAAGCCCAGAATACGTTTATAATAATACATTTTTATATACATATAAATATATATAGAGAAAGAGAGAGAGAGAGATATATAGAACGATAGATAGAACGATAGAACGATAGATAGATAGATAGATAGATATAATTTTTTTAAATAAGTCTCTTCTACTCAGGTTGCAGGATCAAAAATGCAGTAATATTGTGAAATATTGTAAAATATTACAAATAATTTAAAATAACTGTTTTCTATTTGAAAATATTTTAAACTGTAATTTATTCCTGTGACGTAAAGCTGAATTTTCAGCATCATTACTCCAGTCTTCAGTGTCACATGATCTTCAGAAATCATTCTAATATGCTGATTTGCTGCTCGAGATTTCACGTTCATATTTCATATTTTTGTGGAAACTGTGATACATTTTATTTTTCAGGATTCTTTGATGAATAGAAAGTTCAAAAGAACAGCATTTATTTGAAATAGAAATCTTTTGTAACATTTTGACTTTTGAGCAATTGAATGCGTCTTTGCTGAATCAAAGTAATAATTTCTTTCAAAAACAAAAATCTTTCTGACTATAAACTTTTGAACGGTAAGTGTATATGATGTTGTTTTTAGTCAAAAGCAGGCATCTTAAAAAGCAGATAAATTCTGCTGCCTATAAATGGAAAAACCTTCTCAAACCTGATCTATGACATTACCTAGTTAGGCAGCTCACTAGGGTTTGGAACGCAGTCTGCGGTACCTTAAACTTGTCCAGCATGCGTGTGAGTCGACTGAAGAGGTGTTCGGCTTTGCTGAAGATGGTCAGGAAGCCGCTGGCGTTGCGTTCGATCATGCAGGTGAATATGGGCTCCTCTCCCGTCTCGCTCACGCCCTTAAACTGGTTCGGGATACAGATGAACCTTTTCATCTCGCGGTAGTACTTTGCTCTGACCTCCTCGAACGCAGGACGGAACTGCAGCCGCCCCTGCCTGCAGAAACGCAAGATATTAAACGATAGTTCATCCACAAATGAGGGTGAGTAAATGTTTCGGTGGGTTTTTGAGTGAACTGCTCCTTTAAAACACAACAAGAGGAGTGGGGCTCTTACTTGAAGATGAGGTCGATGTTAATCTCCGGCAGGTTCTTGTTGAGGGCCTCCAGTCCCACCTGATACTGATGCTCCAGAGCTTTATACAGCTGATGGTTCCAGTGCTGACGCCAGGCCCTCATGTCTCCTGCACGAAACCCCTGAACACACACACACACACACACTTTAACAGAGACGTTTAAGGAGTCTGATAGAAACATTGACTGTTCCAAAGCCCAGTGAACTGCCTACGTAGACAGCATTGTTAGACACCACAGGGACAAAACTGTGCCACCTAACAAGGCATATGAGGTTCCACTTTGGTAAGAATGTTGCAATTTTTCTGATAAAAATCATGACTGTGATTTAAAATGTAAAAAAAAAAAAATGCTGTGCTTGTTTGTAAGCTTGCACAATTTGGCCAAAAGTGTTGTGATTATATATCAATATGACTATAAAAAAAAAATATATATATATTTTTTTTTTGCTAAATTGTGCATACTGTTTTTATTTACTACTACTACTACTAATAATAATAATAATAATAATGATTTTTATATAGTAATACCGATATAATATCACAACATATTTGGCCAAACTGTGCATACTTGATTTTTTATTTTACAGTGATTTTGTTTATTATTTTAGTTAGTACTACTACTACTTCTACTATTACAAATAATTATTATCATTATTAATATTTTTATACAGTAATACTGATATAATATCACAAAATTTTTTAGCCAAAATGTGCATACTCCGTTTTCCATTTTAGAGTAATTTTATTTCATTTAGTACTATTACTACTAATAAAAATAATAATAAAAAATAAAAAAAATAATGCCAAATTGTGCATATTTGTTTTTTTTATTTTACATTGATTGCATTATATTAATTATTACTATTATTACTAGTAAATAAAATAGTTTTAAAAATCACTGTAAAAAATCAAGCATTTAAGACAAATAATATAATAAATGTATTTTACAGTACAACTGTAAAATTACAATACTAATATTTATGGCTGTCTCAATTTCTTCATTATCAAACATTAAACCATCACACTTTTATTTTGGAAAAGAGTAGGAAGTCCTTCTCTTTTGTTGTCAAAAACCATTTGGGAAGTTTGGGAAGATGGTTGGCACAAGTTGTACGTTATAAGTGACCCAAACTCAGAGCAGATGCAGAGATGAGTTTGTATGGAGCAGCATTTACTGGAGCATTTACTGGAAACGGAGCCGCTCTGCAGACAGCAAGGCAGTATTTGAGCAGATATGAAGAATCATGATCACCTGAGACTCTAGTGTGGCGAATCCAGTCCTGAGATCCTGAAGAGCATCTTTCCACCTCTGCTGCTGACGCAGGAGATCCACTCCCATCAGACTCACTACCTATAAAACACACACACACATACACACACAATGGCTCTTCCATGCTAATCTGAATTTGTGTCGACCCTCCGAACGGTCAAGTCAGCATGAGGTATCAGGTTGAAGGCCTGAGGAAGAGGAGAGAGGAAGATCACCTTGTCAGTGAAGTCGGTGTGCCACTTTCTGAGTTCAGATGCAGAGATGAGTTTGTGTGGAGTAGCATTTACTGGAGCATTTACTGGAAACGGAGCCGCTCTGCAGACAGCAAGGCAGTATTTGAGCAGATATGAAGAATCATGATCACCTGAGACTCTAGTGTGGCGAATCCAGTCCTGAGATCCTGAAGAGCATCTTTCCACCTCTGCTGCTGACGCAGGAGATCCACTCCCATCAGACTCACTACCTATAAAACATACACACACATACACACACAATGGCTCTTCCATGCTAATCTGAATTTGTGTCGACCCTCCGAACGGTCAAGTCAGCATGAGGTATCAGGTTGAAGGCCTGAGGAAGAGGAGAGAGGAAGATCACCTTGTCAGTGAAGTCGGTGTGCCACTTTCTGAGTTTGCGGTTCTCCGTGGAGAGTCTCTCTGCGGCACTCTGCAGTTTACTGATGTACTGCTCCAGCTCTTTAGGATTCTCCCACGTGATCTGGAGTTTTCCGCCTTCGTCACGAGATTGAGACCGTGGATTCTGCTGCAAAACAAATATCATACAACAAACAGATGATGCATAGTCTTTATGTGCCCAGTTTATTACACTATGACATTCAAAACACTGCCTGTACACACTTTAGTATGCACTAATGTAAGAATTTTTTTGATCTGAAAGAAACGAATACTTTTATTCAGCAAAGACGCATTGATCAAAGGTGAAAGTAGACATTTATAATGTTACAAAAGATTTATACTTCAAATAAATGCTGTTCTTTTGAACTTTCTATTCATCTGTGAATCCTGAAAAATAAAATGTATCATAGTTTCCACAAAAATATGAAGCAGCACCACAGAATATTAGAATGATTTCTGAAGGATCATGTGACACTGAAGACTGGAGTAATGATGCTGAAAATTCAGCTTTGCATCATAGAAATAAATTACATTTTACAATATATTCAAATAGAAAACAGTTATTTTGAATTGCAAAAATATTTCACAATATTACAGTTTTTACTGTATTTTGATCAAATAAATGCAGTCATGGTGAGCAGAAGAGACTTCATTCAAAAACAATTCAAATCTTACCGACCCCAAACTATTGAGCGGTAGTGTATCTCTGTATAATACAGTAAAATACAGTTTCACAGCAGTAGGACAAATAGTTACCTTGATGACCTGTTCAAAGGCCAGCGCACAGCCGAGCATCATGGGTCGTTGAGAAGGGATCATCTGCTGATCGATGGTGTTGTAGAAATGAGCCACCTGTTAAACACACACAAATACATGTACACACACATAAACACACACACAACACATGTCTACACACAATATTGCTTTAATACAATGCAATATTTGATGGGGAAACTACTTAAAACTTTTAACAAAAAAGTAGCTAGCTACAATAGTTATCGACTTTAATAACTATCAGATTGTATAACTGACTTGAAAAAAAATCAGAGCAGCATTTATTTGGTGTGAATTATATTGAGTTTTGACTCAGATGAATCAGTGATTCATTTCACTGATCTAAATGAACTGATTAACAAAATTGAATCTAACTTCCTAATGCTACCTGAAAGAGAGAACACTCTAGAATGGAATACTGTTTAGAAATGTCACTATACTCAAAAATGTAGTTCAGTTAGTAGTCATACTGCTACTTTTAGTTAGTTACTCTCTCCATATGTATGTGTGTGTGTGTGTGAATGTGTGTGTGTGTGTGTGTGTGTTCACACACCTGTTTGAGGATGATGGCCTGTCTGTAGAACTTGTCGGCGGTGTTTGCCGCCTGCTGGATCTTAGCAGGGATGGTGAAGCCCAGAGCGGAGAGCTGCCGCACCTCTCGGAGTAAACTCACCAGCCGGTCCGAGTACTGGATCTTCAGTTTACCATCCATGTGATCCAACTCCATGACGCGATTACTGGCCTGCAAACTACACACATACAGGACAGATCTGTGGTGGTGCTCACGCCACTCACTGTGCGAATTTGCTTTGAAAATGTCGATACAAACAGAGTAAAAGCTTAATGATGAAACTTTGACCAACACATTATAGTGAGTGAACTTTTGGAGGAAAATAATAAAGTCATGTTTTTGTGACATATATAGAGATATATTGTATTTCCCAGCATGTAAGTCACATTTTTTATCATCTGAAACTTATAATGCAGTTAACATCAAGCATGCAAAACACAAATTTGTATTAGTTTAGGTTTGGTGTTTATGATAAATGTTTATAATGAATGCTATTTACTGTATATTTTTCATTACTGTTTTGTTCTGAATCCGTTATTTTATTTAGCATTGATATATGATATAGTTTTTGTTAATATTTGATTTTATTTTTATATTTTCAGTTTTTACTTTAATTTTAGTTACATTTTTAGTAATTTAGTTGTGTTTTGTCATTTTTAATAGTTTTTTTTTATGTCTGTATAGTATTTATACATTTTTATTTATTAGTGTATTTGGTTTTAGTTATTAATCTAAATGAAAATGAGAAATGTTGCCTTGGCAACAAAGTTTTTTTTTTTTTCAGTTCATTTTTATTTTATTTCAAGTAACGAAAATGTTTTTTTACGGTTTTATTTTTAGTTAGTTAACAATAATAATCTGAATACTGTTAAATTGAAATAATTTTTTGCAGTGTGAAGGGAAAATACATATTTATAGTGTTTATGTTTGTAAACGTTTAGTTTCTAAATGTAATAATAAAACATGACTTAAACAATGATGTGATTATCTGTGTTTTTTTCTTCTCAACAATGCAATTTTTGACTTATTTTCAGGTGTGACTTAAATAAATAAAATGTTGCAAAAGCGCACAAAATGACACTTAAATGAAATATTAAAAAACCAAGAGGGGTCTGTTAAATGGAGAGTTTACTTCGTTTAGAGCAATGGAAGTCTATGGGATCCCCTTAAATCTATGTCTACATGTTTACTGTGTGTGTGTGTGTGTGTGTGTGTGTGAGTGTGTGTGAGTGTGTGTGAGAGAGAGCTATGGGATGTCCCCACTTTTCACAAAAACAAACCTCTGTGTGTGTGTGTGTGTGTGAGAGTGTGTGAGAGTGTGAGTGTGTGTGTGTGTGTGTATGTGTGTGTGTGTGTGTGAGTGTGAGTGTGAGTTTTTTAACCTGATTCCAGATTTGGGATCAAACAGTCCTGACAGCAGGTCTCTGCTCCAGTCTTCAAACTGCTCTTGCTCGTACGATCTCATCTGCTCCTGCAGCTCATCACAGAAACGGAGCAGCGGCCGAAACCCAGACAGATCGGAGAGCAACGCGTCGGCCATCTTCAGAGAGTCCTCCACCTGCACACACATACTTCAGCTGCTGTAACTCATGACCGATTCTAGTCCTTCACCACCTTCAGTGCTCTATTAAATGGTTCATTTAAATGCTTCTCTACATTAGTATGTGTTGATGAAAATGGTCTGTGTGTCCGCACCTTAAGCAGCAGCTGTCTGACCCACACAATATTGTTGATGACCTCTGGAAGGTTTCGACCTGCTAGAGGGCCGGTTTTCTCTCCTGGAGCACCGTGACAGCGGTTCTCGAAATCCACCCGCAGCCCTGCACAACAACACCGCTAGCATGAAGCACTCTCTACTGTCTCTCTCTCCTTATGGGAAGACAGTTATGAATCTAGATAGCCTTAGTCATTAAATAGCGAATTTATAACGAAAACTAAAACTATTATCATTTTCGTTTATTTAAATAAAAATGAACTAAAATAAAATAAAATAAAACCTTAAACATAAAAAAACTTAAATTAAAAGTTTAAAGACTAAAATTACTAAAACCAAAATAAAAAATAAAGCTAAATAGAAATGTTTAAAAGTAAAAACTAAAAACTAATAAAAATGACAAAAGCACATAACAAAATTACTAAGACTTAAACTAACATTACATTGAAAACTGAAAATATAAAAATAAAAGTTAAATCAAAATGTAATAAATACTTTATCTTTCTAAAGTTGCTTATGAGTATTTAATTGATTTGAATTTTATGTGAAATCCTATTTTCAGTGTTTGTTCTTATGTTTCTATTTTACCTTGTGAACTTATTTACATTGATATTTTGTGAAATTGTATCTTTTATTAATCTATTTTATCCTGTGAAACACTTTGAGCTGTATTTCATGTAAGAAAAGTACTATACAAATAAATGTTTATTAGTAGTATTATTGTTATTATTATTATTATTACTCTAAAATAACACCGATGTAAATCTATGACCGTACAACAGTTGAATTTTATAATAATCTACATAGCTTCATTAGTGAACAGAACAATAATGTAGCGTTCAGAAAAAGTTCTTAATTGGCATTAGTCATTTGTAAAACTATGTACTAAACTCTAGTGAGCCGCCTACCTAGACAGCATTTTTAGGCATCATAGGCTCTCCTAATGTGGACATGACTTTTTTTTTTATATACCTCATTTTGAGAGTTTCAAATCAGACGTTTATGATGTTTTGTTTCAGTGAATCTGTGTTGTACCGCTCAGTGTGTGTGATCTGACCCTTGTTGTAGTCCAGCAGTCGTGTCAGGAGCGTTTCTCTCTCGGGCTGCAGTTCTTTGCTGATTGTGGGTCGTTTGATCAGTTCTCGGTGTTTCTGAAACACCTGCATGCCTACCTAGACAGCATTTTTAGGCATCATAGGCTCTCCTAATGTGGACATGACTTTTTTTTTTTATATACCTCATTTTGAGAGTTTCAAATCAGACGTTTATGATGTTTTGTTTCAGTGAATCTGTGTTGTACCGCTCAGTGTGTGTGATCTGACCCTTGTTGTAGTCCAGCAGTCGTGTCAGGAGCGTTTCTCTCTCGGGCTGCAGTTCTTTGCTGATTGTGGGTCGTTTGATCAGTTCTCGGTGTTTCTGAAACACCTGCAGCAGCTGAAACGAAGACAAGACAACAACAGTGTGCAGCTGTGCGTGCATCTGTATGTCTGAGAGTTCATTCCAAATCTGCTCTCAGCCACAAACATCAAGCACATAGACAGTCTGATGCACACTGCATGTCAAAACTGAAAGAGCATTTGCAAAGTGGCATGCTTAAATCTAACTGGAAGATTTATGCAATGCATGCAATTACGTAATTTCATGAGTCAAGATGCATGGGTTTATAACAGTCTGCTGGGAAAACAACTGAATATTTATGTGCATTTATTAATACACTACCATTCACAATATTGGGGTCAGTAAGATTTATGTTTTTGAAAGAGTTACTTATGCTCACCATTTATTTGATCAAAAATACAGTAAAAACTGTAATATTGTGAAATATTATTACAATTTAAAATAACAGTTTTCTTTGTGAATATATTGTAAAATGTAATTTATTTCTGTGATCAAAGCTGAATTTTCAGCATCATTACTCCAGTCTTCAGTGTCACATGATCTTCAGAAATCATTCTAATATGCTGATTTGCTGCTCAAGAAACATTTCTGATTATTATCAATGTTGAAAACAGTTGTGCTGCTGAATATTTTTGTGGAAACTGTGATTCATTTTATTTTTCAGGATTCTTTGATGAATAGAAAATTCAAAAGAACAGCTTTTTTTAAATATAAAAATTTCATAAGATTATAAATGTTTTTACTGTCTCTTTTGATCAATTTAAAGCATCTTTGATGAATAAAAGTATTAATTTCCTTAAAAAAAATCATACTGTCCCCAAACTTTTGAATGGTAGGGTATATCCATGTTTTGTCTGTATTTTTTGTTTATTTTGTCTATTATTGTTGTATCAGGTCTCTTCCTGTCTAAGTGGGCAGCTCTTGGCTAGAATAAGCTGTGATTTGGACAAAAAGACAAACATCTGGATACACAAGACTAGTGTGATTGTGTGTACCTGCTGTGGACTGTCCTGTGCATCTATTATGAAGGTCTTGAGCTTTCCAGCTGCTTCCTGTTCTGCTGGAGCGATGAGTCGATCAAACTGAGACACAGCAGCTCTCCATAAGGGCTGAACACACATACACAGTGCTAGGTTGAGTGGTATATCAAATATTCAATATAACAGTGAAGATCTTGTGCATTCGTGTACCTCAGTATAAGGGTTGTAGTGTATCGGGTTGAGCCCTGTGAAAGGCTGATACACACGTGCGGGTGAAACCTGCAGCTTCCCTCCGGATAACAAACGCTGCAGTTTCTCACACACTGATCGCACCTGCACCACCTGAAACACACACACACACACACACACTACAGGTCATGAGGTAATGCACTAGATTATACTGCCTGAGATGATTGACAGGCATCAGTCTGACCTCCTCCAATCGCTGGGAGAGGCTCTGCAGCCCCTGTGGGCGGTGCTTCTCTCCGCTCCACGGATGAGGTGAGTAGCGTTTCCACACCTGACCAGTCAGGTGTTCACAGGCCGCCACCCACTGTTCACAGGCAGCCACGCCCCCTTTAAGCCCCTCCCTAACTGTGAAATATGGATCATCCCACAAGCGCAGGGTGCTCAGCTTCCTCTGTACAAACCTGCCAAGAGTTCCGCCTGTGAACACAAATACATCAGGAACGTCATTAGTATTTCATCAGATATATTGCTGAGTCAAGCATCATCACTTAGCAACCATGTCTGATCTGTGCACCTATGACATCCATGAGTCGGATCATGCGTGTCTCGGGGTAGAGGGCGTGCTCATTCTGTTTCCACACGTCATCTACTGTCTCACGGGTGCTCTCAATCAGGTCCAGTACCTCCACCAGACTGAAACTGTCCAGATTACTGTAGTCCTGAAACAAACACACCATGCACAGTTGATGTGGATATCTTGTAGGGTTACTTGTTCTTGGTTTTTAAGTCTGATATTAAATGTTTTCTCATAAAACAGCTTAGACGGATTGGATCTGATTTAAAGTTGATGTAAATAGCCAGTTCATGGACACCTGTGTTGTTATTGTCAACTAAAACTCAACAACTCAACAACTTAGTATCAACTTAAAAATTAATTTAATTAATTAATTAAATTAAAAATTAAAACTCAAAACTATTTAAAATGAATTGAAATAATTGAAATCAAATCAAATATAAATATTAGCTGAAAACTTAAACTTAAAAAAAAAAAACTTAAATTAGATCTAGAAATGTTGCCTTGGCAAATAATTGTAACAAAAATAAGTTGAAGTTGAAGTTGAAGTAATTAATTAAAAATAAAGCTAAATAGAAATATTGAAGTCATAAAAATGACAAAAGCACATATCATAATTGCTCAAAAAACTTTTAAAAAAAATTAGAAATGTTATCTGGGCAACTAACTGAAATAAAATGAGTTTAAGTTGAAATGTTAGAAGTACTAAAACTGAAATAAATCTAAATTAAGCTAAATAGAAATATTTAAAAATTAATAAAAATGACAAAAGCACATAACAAAATTACTTTCAAAAACTTACATTAAAACTGTTACCTTGGAAACTAACTTAAATAAAATAAGTTGAAGTTGAAGTACTATAATCACTAAAACTGAAATACAAATAAATTAAAACTAAATAGAAATATTAAAAAAATGACAAAAAACACAACATAATTACTTAACCTAAAATTAAAAATGTTAACAATAAGTTTAAGCTGAAGTACTAAAAGCACTAAAAATTAAGTAAATATAAATTAAAGCTGAATAGGAATATTAAAAAAAAGAATAATAATAAAAATGACAAACGCACATAACAAAATTACTTTAATTTAAACTCAAATCAAATTAAATATGATAACTTGGCAACTAACAGAAATAAAAAGTTGAAGAACTAAAATTAAATTGAAAAACTGAAATTTAGCTAAATAGCTAGCAAAATAGAAATATTAAAAAAATGAAAAAAGCACCTAACAAAATTACTAAAACATCAACTAAAATTAAAATGAAAACTGAAAAGATAAAGAAGAAAATGTAATTCAAAATATTAATAAAAACTATAATAGTATATCAATAATACTAAAATAACACTGGTTCATGCACACTAACAAATGGAGTAACTTTGAACGACTACGTGTTGAACGGAGCGCATTCACGTCCAAATGTGCATGTATGCACCTTCTCAATGGTGGTGAAGAGTTCAGAGAAGTGTGCCGCTCTGTCTCTCTCTCTGCTATGCTGTCCGGAGCGACTGACATCAGCCCAGAAGCCGAACTCATCCAGTGGGGTCATGATACCTGCACACACCAGTATGTGGAATCTAAATGCATAAAAGTACAAGCTGGGAAAAGCAGGGGTTTGAATGAGAACTCACTCGACACATCCGTCTCCGAATGACTCCGTTCCCCAGAATCCTTTGGGTGTGAGTGTCTGAGCACAGAGCCCAGCCCGACCTCAAGATCCGTGAGCAGAGACTGAAGCTTTGAGTCGAACGATTGACTCCATTTATCATTCTGCAGAAAACACATACAACACGCATTACAAACCCAACAGCAATTCACATCCACGTGAAACACGTCCCATGTGTCTGCGTCTGACCTGCAGCAGAACGGGGCCGTAGACCTGTCTCAAGGCCTGGTACAGGGTGCTGATGGGAGACTCCAGCATAGAGGACACCAGGATGGATCGGTGCAGGTTCTCCTCGCTCACCACACACGGATGAGGTTTGAAGAACAGCAGAACCCTGCCGTCGACGTCCATGTTCTCCAGCTACACAGAGACAACATGAGCCATAATTCAGCATTTTCTGACAATGTTTGGTAGTTGAATGCAGAGCTGAGCGATATACTGAACATTTGCGATTTATTGAATATTATTTCAATATTGCAATATAAAATTATGCTAATTATCATGAATACTGTAGAGATTTTAATGGACTTTTTTTTTTGAACAGTAAATTTCCTGAAGATTGTGGCTCTGAAATAAATCAGCAGCAAACACGCTACATGAAAATGAATCACTGAATTAGTTTTTGATTAATTTGATTTAAATTAAACTTTTAATTTATGCCAGTTTCAAAGTGCTAGTTAAATAAAGATTCATTTTCATCCTCACTCAAAAGTGCTCACTGAAGCGTGCATTAAAAATAGTTTTAATTTATAGTTTTACCCATTAATTTTTTCATCGATTAAAAAAATGTATAAATACATTTTTCGACGTGCGATGTAAGTATAAGATATTTAATCATCATACAGTGTAGATAGATAAAATATAAAACTAAAATAAAAATAATTGAAAGCTAAATAAAATTATTGAAAAACAAGTCAAAAAATGACAAAAGCACATAAAAAATTACTAAAACTTAAACTAAAGTTAAAATATAATATATATAAAATTTAAATCAAAAAACATTTCAATCAAGTCATTTAGCAGCAGACACTTTTTAAAACTATTTTTCATTTGTTGTGTGACTTACAAGTGAAAAATACTGAGATATAATTATACATCATATAATATATAATTATATATAAAGGTCATATATATTATATTATATATTTATTTTAATTATAAATAAAGGTCAACCTTTATTTGACCCTCTAACTCTAACACTTTCTATTCTATTTTAATTGTACTTTATCTATAATTATCTTTTTTTTATTCTTTATTTAAAAAAAACAACAAAAAACAAAAACAAGCTTTCTATTTTTTCTATTCTATCTACCGTACTTGTTTTTCTTTGTTTGTGTGTGTGTGTGTGTGTGTGTGTGTGTGTATAATATATATATATATATTATATACACCTTGCTACGTGTACTGCGTTAGGCTAACCGAGACTTGTCATTTGCACTTATATATTGTTGCTCTTTTGTTAGTTTTGATTGCTTTTATTCTCCTCATTTGTAAGTCGCTTTGGATAAAAGCGTCTGCTAAATGACTAAATGTAACTGTAATATCACAGCTGTATGTAGCTCACAGCACCTTGTTTGAGAACTGCAGCTCATCTGCGTTTCTGGTGACGGTGAGCAGGAATTCGTTGCTATCATCTAAGAAGTTATCGAGAGGACGGCAGGTGGACAGAGACGCCGGTGTGTCCAGACGGAAGTAGTTTCCCGCCGTGGTCAGGATGAAGAGTTTACGAGGGTCGTCTGTCCTGGGCGGCATCTTTCACCTGTTTAAATATCACATGCATCAGCTACAGAAATCCCAACCGAGGAAAAACAAGACATACAAAACAGCTACTGAAGAAATCATACAGTCAGCTTCCATATTTTCTCCCAATAAAAATGATAAATCTACATAACAAAACTGCTGTTTATGATTGCATTAAAACGGATCAAATAATACTTTTACTGCACAGGTCTGACAGACTGACAGACAGGTAAATATCAGTTACAGGCCTGTGATATTTTAGACCCAATTTCAATCCAACTTCAAATCCAATTTTTTAAAATCCAATTTAATTTGGATTTTATTTATTTTACAATTTAACACAAAACGTCACAATACAAAAGCTCAATGGGTCTTAAAAATAAGCATCAATATTTATTGCAAACTGTTTAATTTCTAGGTTTCCGTTTTATGAGTTAAAAAGGTCCAGTTTAGAGATTTGTTTGTGCATTTAGAGCAATTTTTATCTGTTTAATAAATTGACAGACGAAACCTGGCATCTGGACCAAAGATTACTACAGTTTAACACACAACGAACGTTGTTGCCACACAAACATGCACACTGCACAAATACAAAAATATAACGCATTAAGTACATAATGAGGACAATAAATGAAGAGAAAAGATCGTCTTACGGCGTATTGAAATCAATTCCCGACAGATTGTGACAGTTTGATAAAGGATTAGCGCGCTAGGCTAAGCTAACCAACATCTCTCAGTCTCACATGAAGGGAATTTACTCCTGCAAAATAAAATAAGCGCTTCTGTTACACGGAACGCAGTCGGTTGTGAAGAACGCGCTTTGCGTGCTATTTTAAACGCATCGTAGATATCAAATCCGTATTATTTGTCGGGTGGATGTGCAGGAGCCGCTTGAGGGAATGTTGTGGCGCACTAGCAGTGAAGCTGGCGCGGTTGCTGGGGCAACTACGGACACGTCGTGACGTATGGGGCGTCGTGAATGCCAAGCGCGTACGAATGTAAAAGAACGTAGATCCAACGCATTTACATTCCATTGACATTTAGTCATTTAGCAGATGAGGAGGACAATAGAAGCAATCAAACCAACAAAAGAGCAAACATATGTAAGTGCTGTGACAAGTCTAACGCAGTACACGTAGCAAGTATTTTTTCCCCTTTTTAATAAATAAAAAGAAAACAAGTAGATAGAATAGAAAAAGAATAGAGAACGCAAGTGTTAAAGGATCAATTATTTTTTTAATAAAAAAGAAAAAGTGTTAGAGGGTGAATTTTTTTTTTTATAAATAAAAAGAAAACTAACTACAAATTAACAAAGTGCATATAGTACTGAATTTTATCTATATCTATATATCTATCTGTCTATCCATCCATCCATCATCTATCTATCTATCTATCTATCTATCTATCTATCTATCTATCAACAGGATTTAGTTCAGGTGTGAATGGAGTCGACTCCAGCGGTAGAGAGAGAGAGAGAGAGAGAGAGAGAGAGAGAGAGAGAGAGAGAGATGGGGGAAATGTCAGCCGTGATGAAATGTTACTGTTCCTCCGAGTTAGTGGCCGCAGGGGTTCTGAACACACTCCAAAACTCACACACACACACACGCACACACTACACAACCACAGCTAAGCGACAGTCTACCAACAACCTCAACCCACTTTATAAATGTGTTTCCAGGAATAAGACTCACTGCTAATAATAAGAGAACATGCAGATAATAATTAAGACAAAATAGCTTGAGAAAAAGTACTGTAATGGTATCAGATGATAAAATTACCATATTTTAATGTACTGAATTATTACCAGTACCATTATACTTCTAGGAACACACTGGTTCTACTGTGGTACTGTACATGTCCAAAAAAAAACATGGAATTGCCATTGTATCATGTCAAAAGATGGCATTACCACAGTAGTTTTTGGTACTTTTTTTTGTTAGAAAACAATGACCTAATATATATTTTTAAAAAACCTTTAGAATTACATAGGGAGGCTTATGACTATGTATTAAACTCACCAAAATACATACAAAAAAATAAAGGCAATTCTAATCTGATAGAAAATACATCAGCAAAGATTAAAAAAAAACTGAAGTGGTGCTGCCAGACAATGGAAACTGTTGTTGAACTGAACAGAGACTCATTAAAGTAGCAGCAGGTGGCGCTGTTGCATTACATGGCAGTTTGGATGTCAATATTCACTGTATGTACTGATCTTAACCTGAGTGTTTCTTGTTAAGTAAAACTTGTTTTCATTCAACTGGCTATAAAATATATATTAGATGAACAACTTAAGTTTTAAGTACTAAAATTACTAAAACAATTCAACTAAAGATAAAAATGGAAAAATAATAATAATAGAAATAAAAAAGCACGTAAAATTAGTCAAACTAAAATTAAAATGAAAACTGAAGATATAAAATAAAAGTTTATTTAAAATAACAAGACAGAACCAAACAGATTAAACTACAACATGAACATAATCAAGGCTGTAAATCAGGATTAAATTTAAACTGAAATCTCATTAAAGAAAAGTGTCGTTTCCAGTTTGTAAAAATATGAAAATATTGTGTGTACTGTAAAATGGTTACAATGGGGCAAAAAATTGCTAAAAATGTCCTCATCCTCAGGTCATCTAAGATTAGGATGAGTTTGTTTCTTCATCAGATCTGGAGAAATGTAGCATTGCATCAGTGTCTCAGCAATGGATGCTCTGCAGTGAATGGGTGCCGTCAGAATGAGAGTCCAAACAGCTGATAAAAACATCACAATAATCCACAGCACTCCAGTCCATCAGTTAACATCTGGAGAAGACAAAAGCTGAAACAAATCCAGCATTAAGACGTTTTTACCTTCAATCCGTTGCTTCCGAGTCCATAATCCATAATAACACTTTCTCCAGTGAAAAAGTGGTCTGGTGTGAATCAGGAGAGAAATCTGCACTGCTCAAGCACCGTTTACAAGCCAAAACAGCTTTAAACAAATATGTGGCTGGATTTTTATGTGAGATGGACTTTTTCACTGGAGGAAGCATTATTATGGATTATGGACTCATATCTTAGATGGAAGCAATGGTTTGAAGTTAAAAACATCTTGATGGATTTGTTTCAGCTTTTGTCTTCTCCAGATGTTAACTGATGGACTGGAGTGCTGTGGATTACTTGTGGATTATTGTGATGTTTTTATCAGCTGTTTGGACTCTCATTCTGACGGCACCCATTCACTGCAGAGCATCCATTGCTGAGACACTGATGCAATGCTACATTTCTACAAATCTGTACAAGAAACAAACTCATCCTAATCTTGGGTGACCTGAGGGTGAGCACATTTTCAGCAATTTTTTATTTTTTTTTGGGTGAACTACTCCTTCAACGTAAATGTAATTTATGTCTCTTCATACAAAGCAGTCTGTGGACAGCAAAAAGTTGTTGTGAATCCAAACGTGAAGAGCAGAGAACAGTGTGCTCTTTGTTAGTTTGTATAGTCTCTCTGGTAATGAGTGTTTACAGCTTGTTTCATATTTCTGTAACGGACTATAAATGCCAACACAACACTCCTCATAAAGTTCCACTAAACGCTCGTTTTCCTCGGAGCAGCTTTTACCTGCCGACATATTTTTATACTTTCTCAGCATTTAAACATGTTTGGATCAATCAAACCAGGTGAAGGTGTCCGATTCTCAGCCAGGCTAAACACGACGTCTGTGAGTGATGGATGCTGGTGTGTGTTTGAGTGTAAGATCAGCCATGTGTTTGCGATATCTGACTGAGATCAGAGCTGTGTGTGTTTCATAGAGCTTAATGTTTAAATAAACTCACACACAGGCTGTAATTCACTGTGTATCATCGCTTGTAATGTGGAGCCTCCCCTCCCGCTCTATTACACATCACATTTTTCCCTCTCCCTCCCCCCTTCATTAATCACACTGTCATCCGTGTGTTCTTTCACTGTTTACATTAAACAGGACATTCACACCAGACCTGGGAGACGCTGGAGGAATTTAACCCTTCACACGCACACCTTTACACACATCATTACCACAAACCTTTGCGCACACACATAGTGGGAAAAAAAGTGAAGTGAAAGTGATGTGTAGCCAAGTATGGTGCCCCATACTTGGAATTTGTGCTCTGCATTTAACCCATCCAAGTGCACACACACAGCAGTGAGTCGTGAACACACACACACACACCTGGAGCAGTGGGCAGCTATCTTTGCTGCAGCGCCCTGAGACTTGAAGACTGGAGTAATGATGCTGAAAATTCAGATTTGATCACAGGAATAAATTACAGTTTACAATATATTCACAGGGAAGACAGCTATTTAAAATCGCAATAATATTTCATAATTTTACAGATTTTTCTGTATTTTTAATCAAATAAATGCAGCCTTGGTGAGCAGAAGAGACTTCTTTCAAAAACTTGAAAAAATCTTATACAGACCCTTTTCAATGACAGTGTATATTTTGACAAAAGATTATGAAGACAAACATTGTTTAGTTTTTTTTATATTTGAGATAAAAGGATGACCAGTTCACAATGACAACATGAATGTGCATTAAGAAAGTTAAATTGTGATTTTATGTTGACTTCTACAATGCACTGAAAAAAAGTTTAATAGGCTAAAATTTACTCAATATTCACTCAAGAAATTGGTAATAAGTACACTGTAAAAAAAATTCCGTAAAATTTACGGTAAAAAAAACGGCAGCTGTGGTTGCCGGAATTTTACCGTAAAAAATACGGTAGCAACATTTTAGGTTTTACGGTTTTAACTTAAATTTACAGTTAAATCCCGTAATTTCATTAACTGATATAATGTTAATATACCAACCTATTGAAGTACTGAAATCTGTTTTGTACCTTTGTAATACACTGATAACCACCAAATCCAGGTGGTGATGAGAAAGTCACATGATGAAACAAAGCCCATATGTAATGTCCAATACAGTTTTTCACCGTATATAGTAGGGGAATTTACCGTTAACCATTTAACAGGTTTTTACTGTAGCATTTTTACAGTCTTTTACCGTTAAATTCACGGCCATTTTTTACAGTGTAACATGAAAAACATACTCCAATAATCTTAATTTTACTTATTTTTATTTATGTTTTATTTATTTTGTAAAAATAATTTTTACAGTGTGGGAGGAGCTTGCCTCCTGATTCTGTCAATCACAATGCAATGAATGCTTACCTCATTCATCTGGAATTCCTCCACTTAATTTCTAATATTTTCTATTCTATATTCTGAGTTTTATATATTCAGTTTTAATTGTGTAATTTAGCTTTATCCAAATTATTGCTGATGAAGGATAGTGATAATGATAACACAGGCCTCAGTGACAAAACTACATTTCCCATCATCCTCTGCGGCAGCACAACAATGACAGAATAACATAAATCATCAATTACTCCCCTAACGCACCTCATTTACTGGTCATTTTGTTGTATTAGTGCTAAAAAAGTGTCCTGTCTTTGTCTGAAATGCAAAAAGTGATTATACACATATGAAACTGACCAATAAATCCATTTGATCCTAGTCAACGGAAGACTTGAAGTCAGCAACAGCTTGAAAAACACTGAGAAATATGTGTGTATTCGGTGTCATGATTAGGGTCTGAGATCAGCAGCTAAAGCTAACAGCTGTCCTCTCTCTGGGTTTCATCGTTGTGCATGTGTGACTGTCTTTAAATGTGTGCGTATTAATAGACGTGCTTAAGACTCGACCTTTCCCTTGAGAAGGCACGTTAAACTCGGTCGGTTAACTTGAGACGCCGCAGATCATAACTGAGACGTTTCGCTCAGCGTGGTCTCCATATCTGAACTCCAGCGCTTTAACTTTGAGACGTACACATTACTGAGCTAGTAAGAGCATTAGCGTTAGCTTTGAAGCCTCTGCCAGGGACGCATGGCACACGATCCAGAGGAAAGTGAACGTAAAGACGAGTCTGTATCCGGGGAACGCAAACAGAAACCTGAACACTACAGTGACACACTTCTTTAGATCTGGTCTGGTTCAGGCGCTCAGAGTTTCTCTTTTAGAGCTCTGGACGCCTCAGATTCGTTGCATGTTTAAAATTTTCCAGGAAAAATATAACTAGACACAAATGAATCAGTTCTTGGTGTATAGTATTTGAGAGATTAAAGAGGAGATTACAGGGGAGAAAAGGAGAAATATAGCAGGAGACTGAATATATACGAGAATCTTCATACTATAAACACTCAAAGGTCTAAACTAATTAATTATTCAAATTTAATAATAAAATTAGTAATAGAATTACTTTAAGTAATTATTTAATAAATACAGAATGTCTTCTGTAAAAGAGTTGGTGCATTATCCAACAGCCCACACAGTCTTGGTGATGTCAGCGGAAAAGGAAAGTTTTGCAGAAAGATTGTGTGCAGACCAGGAATATGTATTAAGAGTAAATAAACTTTAATATCACATTGTCTTTAAGCAAAGACCGTGTGACCGTGAACCGCAGGATCATTTGTGTGTCTGGACTGCAGTGTCTGGCTCTCCAGGGTCTGGGTTCAGTGTTTTATTTTCTTATTTTGGGTTGTGTGTTCCCCTCAAGAAAAACCTAAACCTTCCCATGTCTGTTTGCGCTCTCATTGCCCTGGTAACATGCTAACAGCTCCCGCGGCTTCTCTTTACCCCTCCGCGGGGCACTGAGGGGGTATTTCGCCCCATGGGGGGGGGCTGATGGGAAGGGAGAATGTCTGACCTTGTAACTGTATCAGGGGATAAGTGATGGAGACCAAAGCACACTCATGCACAACTATACACTAAATATATCATACAAACTCACCGAGCTAATAAACTCCACAACACTGCAGCCTCTGAGTCACCTGTACCAGCAGAACAAGTCTTTTATACAGTAACCTATAGAGTTTACAACACAAAGAGATACGTGAAACTGGGGAAGGACATTTCTGCCGCATAAGAAACAAAGTCATGCTTTGGCAAATCATAAATATGATATAAGAAGTCATAATGAAGACATAAAAGTCACAATTATGAGATAAAAGTCCCAATTACGGCATAAAATATCATCATTCAGACAATTTATCTCATAACTTTGACTATTTATGTCCTATTTATAACTTTGTCTCATAATTTCAACTTTTTCTCATAATTTTGATATTTTTATTTTTTTTGTCGTAATTATGACTTTTTATCTCATAATTGACTTTTTGTGATAAGGGTTAGGTTAGGTGATAAGAGTTTTTATCTTACAGTTATGACTTCTTATCCCATAATTATGACTTTTTAAGTCGCAATTTCAACTTTCTGTTATAACCTTGACTTTGTCTTGATTATGACTTATCTCATTATTATGAGTTTTTATCTCATAATTTTGACTTTTTGGTCATAATTTTACTTTTTATCTTACATTTTCAATTTTTTATGTCATAATTATTACATCTATTCTCATAATTATAATAATTATATAAGAAACAAAATCATGCTTTGGTAAATCATAATTATTACATAAAACGTCATGATGGCATAAAATAAAAATGTTGAGATATCAAGTCATAATTATATAAATCGTTGAAATTGTCACACAAAAGTTGAAATTATGAGTTAAAAAGTCATAATTATGGCATAAAACAATGTCATAATTCTGACTTGTTAATGTTATCTCATAAATTTGACTTTTTATGTCATAATTATGACTTCTTATCTCATTGTTTTGACTTTTTGCCAAAATTAAGAATTTTTATCTCATAATTTCAATTTATGTCAGATTTATGACTTCTTTATGAGTCACCTGAGTTATCTGAGTTTATAATTATTACTTTGTCAGTTTCGACTTCATATATACATATACACATAAAATGTATAAATTATATAACTTACATTTAATAAATCAATTCTATACATAAATAATATAATAATATATAATATAAATACATAATCTAATATATATAGATATATATATATATTGATATATTTTTATTAAAATGTATAAATGTATATATATAGTACAACAGCAGTACCTATAGGCAGAATAAAGTTAGTTTGCTGGCGTTAGCTGGCCTGGTTGGCTAGTTTTATAGGGGCCCCATGACATTTTGTCAGGCAGGAAGACCAGCAAACCAGCTTAGACTGGATTAAGCTGTTTTTCCAGCAGGTGTATGCAGTACACTAGTATTCCTTTCTGAACATAATCTATAACACAAAGAGTCCCAGTGGTGTCCTGCCAAATATGTGTTATATGAATATGGGGTGTGTGTCCCCTCATGGCTTGTTTGGTGTTTGTTAGGGCACTATTGAAACGACACAACTACACACAACACATAAATACATAATTCTTCTGAACTCTTGGACTGTTAAAGTCATTCTGGAACAGAGGAACAGAAACAAATGGATAGAAGGATAGAAAAAAGAGTCACCTGGGGACAATAAAGTCTCCAGGTTTCAGGACATTAAAGCTGACGTTTTTCCCTACAGGAAGCACAAACTGGATTGTGTGAGACGTTACACACACAAACACACACTCAAGGTATTTCACATTTAAAACGGAGTAATCTCTCCGGAGCGATGTTGAGGATCCTCCAGACTAAACAAACAGAACAAGGCCGCCCTTCCACTCCGGTGCAGGACTCTTGGCCGTCTGCGAGTGTTAATATTTCCTGCGCTGTCAGAATGTGTTTGTACTGGTTCAATACTTTCCGTCCAGCTTTACCATGTTTATGTTTATGGGCGTATTGCTCATGTACAGTTTCTCACCCTCGTCTTGTTCCAAACCCGCATGACTGTCTTTTTCTGTGGAAAACAAAAAGACACAAATTAAAGCTGCTGTCAGCTTGTCAAGCAATGAAAGCGGAAGGAGACTGGAGCTGCATAAGCTCAAAAAAACAACAAAAAGCTCCATAAAAGCACTATTTAATTAGTGCATAATACTTCACATTTTTAAAGAAGTTGCGCCGGGTCAAAATTTTTCTCAAAATTGTATTAAAAAAAACAACTAATATTTGAGTAATAAAAAAAAAAAACACAGATGAGTCACTTTGGTGTGAATTAAAAAATATTGTCAAACTTTTGAGACACCAAGTCATAATTTTAACAAAAAAAGAAGTTGAAATTATGAGATAAAAAGTCATAGTTATGATAAAGTCATATTTATGATATAGCTAATTAAAATTAAGTATTATGACAAAGTCACAATTCTGAAAAAAAATCAAAATTATGAATTTTTATCTCATAATTTTGACAATTGTTACAATTTAATGTAATAAATAATATATATATATATATATATGTAATAATTTGTATAAGATAATTTATATATTTATTTT
>NW_015660885.1:373235-387233 GCF_001515625.1 Sinocyclocheilus rhinocerous
CACACACACACACACACACACACACTCTCTCTCTCTCTCAAGCATCCATGCAGTGACAGTGCAGACTCAAACCCTCATTAATGTCTCCACAAACCTCTGAATTGAAGTTTTTTTTATATTTTTTTATTAATACTTTTATTTATTATTTCAATTTATTTTTATATAGTTTTGGTCTAGTTTTAGTTAACTATGATAACCCAGATACTTGCCTTATTAATCACTGACCAACATCAGCTGATTCATCTCATACCCTCACAAATATTTTGTTTTTTTGGTGGCTGAAATTATGGTTCCCTTCAGAAAAATTCAAGGTAGTCTTTGAAGTACCTTGGAGAACCATGTAAATACCATACTGTAGGAATATGGAAATAATAAAGTAAATATGAAAATGCTTTGGTATTACCATCTGATAACATTACTGGTGCCAGCAGAATAAAATACCTACAGTTGAAATCATAGTAAATAATATGTGATCTCCTCTGTTATTTTTGCAGTTTTTCTAATCCCATGAAATTAGTAACAATAACTGTAGTATTTATGGTATTTTCTCTATTCGTTGATTTCCGAGTGGCACCGTTGTCCTGCTCTCGACTGAATTCGACATCCATCATCCACGCATCTCTTATCATGCAGTCTGGGTTAAGGAGATAAAAGGAAGCAGTTGAGGTCTCACTCTATTTTTCTGCTTGGTTACCGTGGTAACCGGAAACCTTAAAAGCCTCTCTGGTTTCAGCTGTCAGACAGACACACCTTCAGAGCAGGTGAGAGTGACAGAGCTCTTCCATTCACTCGCCTGCCTCCCTCCGCTCAACGCATTGTTTTAAACCTGATGATGATGAAGATGATGATGATATCAGCAGCATGGCATTACCTTCTACTCTTTCTTTCTCACTAACTCTGTCTCTCTTAGTGTCTAGTTTCACTTGAGTGTTTTGTTAAGTACTGTTGAGTCAGATAAGCTCTTGAGGCTGGTGGTTTGTGAGTGGTGTGTGTGTGTGTGTGTGTGTGCGTGCGAGTGGTTCAGTAACTGAAGTGTGTAATTTAGTTTTCTGTAGGAAAGTTTCAGTCAGTACAGTAGAGTCAGTGTACACTTTTAATTTTAAGTACACATTTTAAGTACACTTAAAAGTATACTACAGTCACATTTCACAGACTACTGAGTGAAGTCACTTTTAAACAACTGTCAATCTTCAATTAGTCACATTTAAAGTAAATTAAGTCTCAAATGATTAAACTACACAACCTTGCTGAAAATTAAACTTTAAAAAGGTAATTGTGACTTTTTCCTCACATTGTGACTTTTTTCTTGCAACTGTGATTTTAATCTCACAATTATGACTTTATGTCTCGTAATTCTGAGAAAAAAAGGCAGAATTTTGATAGAAACTCAGAATTGATAGATATAAACTCTAAATTATGAGGACAAAAGTCAGAGTTTTGAGATATAAACTCTATGCACTCACTATTCAAACAAATTACAAAAATACAGCCATATTCAGACTAGTCTTTGACTCACATTTAAACTACATTACTGTTCAAAAGTTTGGGTCAGTAATATTTTTTCAAATAAATTAATACTTTTATACATCAAGGACACATTTACATGATCAAAAGTGACAGGAAAGACATTTATAAGGTTACATTAGATTTCTATTTCAAATAAATGATGTTCATTTGAACTTTCTATTCATCTGTGAATGTTGAAAAATTAAATGTATCACAGTTTTTACAAAAAATATTGTGCAGCACAACTGTTTTCAACATTGCTAATAATCAGAAATATTTATTGAGCAGCAAATCAGCATATTAGAATGATTTCTGAAGATCATGTGACACTGAAGACTGGAGTAATGATGCTGAAAATACAGCTTTGATCACAGAAATAAATTACATTTTAATCTATATTCACTAAGAAAACAGTTATTTTAAATTGTAATAATATTTCACAATTTTTATAGCTTTTCCTGTATTTTTTATCAAATAAATGCAGCCTTGATGAGCAGAAGAGACTTTTTTCAAAAACATTAAAATTCTAACCAACCCCAAACATATTTTGAATGTATTTGTATATCTCTAAATTACATAAACAATAAACACTCTCAGGCATTAGCGTGACTCTCCCCACTAACTCTGCTGCATGTGTGTGTGTTTTATGTGTTCGGTGTTGTATTGCATTAGTCAGTGTGAGTCGGTTGGTAAACGTGATCGCTTGTTAAAAGCTCCTCTAGAAACATGTTCCAGCTCTGTGAGCGCACGACAGCTGAGGTGTGTGTGCCCTCACATGATGTCATCGTCCACTGGTGTAGCTTAAACCCAAGGGCTCTTTTGGGCTCAAACTCCGTCCCGTGTGAGACTCTAAAACGCTGTAATGAAGGCAGGGGATGAATGCTGGCAGCGGCTCGCATGAGGTGGAACAGTAACTTTAGGAAAATTGTAGTTTCGTAATTCGCTTTATGGAATAACGTGAACCATCCGTTAGCAGAGTCACTTCTGTGTAAGAGAGAATCAGGGGAAAGATCCTCTCCGAGGCTGGAGCTGAAATACGACTGAGTTTAATAGCAGCGAGTCGCTGAAATATAGTTTCCATGTGATCCACTATAGTTTGAAATGTGACTAGTTTAAATATGTTTTCAAGACGTTTTTATATACTAGCATACAGAAGTCTCTTCTGCTCACCTAGGCTGCATTTATTTGATCAAAAATGCAGTAAAAATCGTAAAATATTTTTAGAATTTAAACAAGCTGTTTTCTATGTGAATATCTGTTCAAATGTAATTTATTCATGTGATGTAAAGCTGTATTTTCAGCATCATTACTCCAGTCTTCAGTGTCACATGATCTTCAGAAATCATTCTAATATGCTGATTTGCTGCTCAAGAAACATTTCTGATTATTATCAATGTTGAAAACAGTTGTGCTGCTTCATATTTTAAATATATATAAATATATATATATATATTTTTTTTTTTTAAATGTCTAGTTTTTATTAATTTTATTTTATTAGTTTTTAGTTTATTTAGTTTTAGTTGAGTACTAAACAAATGAGAAATTCTGCCATGGCAACTAGCTGAAATGAATTTATATTTTATTTTAGATAACGTTTTATCTTATTTTATTTTTTATTTCGAGTAATGACATTTTTTATGGTTTTAATCTTAGTTAACTAACTACAATAACCATTGGTCCATACGACTCTTGCACGATATTTGAAGTGTTCAGGAAGCATAAGACAGTTTTTTGTAGCAAACTTCTCAAATCTAATGCCATTTCGTGTCAAAAACATCAAATCTGGTGTGATACATTCTTGTTTGAAAATGTTTATGCTCCAGAAGGGAAACGTGACTTTAGCTTTGCATTGTTCTTTATTATTTTAACAACTTTTATGATACTTTAATGGTGTTTTTGTCATTTTTTTTATCCTGTCAGCCCCATTCTCTTCCATTATTTGGAAAAAAAAGCAGCATGAACATTCTGCTAAACATCTCCTTTTGTGTTCTACATATGTGACATGACAGTATTTTATTTCATGCGCTGTACCTTTACGAAAACCAGTGTAACGTGATGAAATGTGGCTCAAAAAAGTCATTCCACCTCAAACAGATATGACTGAAGCAGACGCCACAGCTACTGTTACTCTCCTACAGACAGACAGACAGACAGAGAAAGACAAGACATGAAAGAAAGACTTAAGGTGATGACATCACACTGGAATGAGCGAAAAAGAAAGGGAAATGTAATTGCATAATCCCACACACACACACACAAACGCAGGGTTGAGAGTGTGTGGCCCGCAGCAGCGCTTTGATGTGTGTTAGTATCATGTTAAATGATGAGGTGATAGTTCAGGAGATTAGATGTGTTTTACACACACACACACACACACCTCGACATCTCCAACACACAGATTGCGCTCTGCACGACTCTTTTCCAGCAGACACCAGGAGACCCTCGGATATTATGCTTTACAAATAGAGACAAGCTCTCTCTCACACACACACACACACACACACTCAGCTCCAGCTATCCTGTATCCCATTGTGTGTTTCCACGGTGATGGACAGAGATTAGCTGCCACGGCAACCAGCACACTTTTCATTTCTTTACGCTGCTGACGGAAACTTCTGCGGAGAAGCGTTGTGGAGAACAGTGTGTGGACTAACAAAACACACTTTTATATGATGGTACTGTTATCGTATCAGATTATGATGGCATCAGGGGCGTAGCCATCATTTCAGAAGTGAGGGGGACAGAAATTATATTTATTCACACCGGCTCTTGAAAACCTCTATGTGAACACACTTGCCCCAAAAAGTGCGGGGGACGAATTTACGTGATATTAAAAGTGGGGGGGACACGTCCCCCGCGTAATCTACGCCCCTGGATGGCATGGTCATCAAAAAGTGTCTAAACAAGTCTAAGACAAGTCACATTTATTTATATAGTGCATTATGAGATACAGATTGTTTCAAAGCAGCTTCAAATTAATAAGCATGAAAATATCACTGTTAATGTTGCAAAATTCATCAATTAATGACGTGTAAATCTGTACAGTGCTATAAAGCAGCTCCACAGAAGACAGCACTGTCATTGTTCAGCTCAGTTCAGTTCAGTGTTGATTCAGTTCAGTTATATTGATGTCAGTGCTGATTGAATCGATTCAATTCAAGTGTCAGTGTTGCAAAGATCTTGAGTTATGAAACGGAAATGATTCAGCTCAATTTTGGTTCATTGTTGATTCGATTCAGTTCAATAAGTGTCAGTGTTGATTCAATTCAAGTGTCAGTGTTGCAAAGTTCATCAGTTATGAAATGGATATTACTCAGCTCAATTCTATTCATTGTTGATTCGATTCAGTTCAATAAGTGTCCATGTTGATTCAGTTGATTCAATTCAAGTGTCAGTGTTGCAAAGGTTGTCAATTATGAAAAGGGAACAAGTTCAATTCAGCTGTAAAGCAGCTCTACAGAAGACAAGAATTTCAATTCAGTCCAGTTCAATGTTGATTCAATTAATTTCAATAACAGTGTTGCAAAGTTAATGTCATTATTCAGCTCAATTCAGTTCAATATTGATTTAATTTAGTTCAAGAAGTGTCAGTGTTGCAAAGTCCATCAATTATGAAATGGAAACGAGTTATATTCAGCTCTAAAGCAGCTCTACAGAAGACAACAGTGTCATTATTCAGCTCAATTCAGTTCAGTGTTGATTCGATTCAGTTCAACAAGTTTCAATGTCGATTTACTTGATTCAATTCAAGTGTCAGTGTCGCAAAGTTCATTCATTATGAAAGGTAAACAAGTACAATTCACCTCTAAAGATAATAGTGTCATTATTCAGCTCTCAATGTTGGTTCAGCTCAGTTCAGTATCTGTCAGTGTTGCAAAGTTCATCAGTTATTGAATGGAAATTCGTTCAATTCAGTTATAAGCAGCTTTGCAGAAGACAAAAGTGTCATTTTCCAGCAAATTGGTTCTAATTCAATAGTGTCAGTGCATTTGCATTGATAATATTACTGAATGCTAATTATCTCTCACTTCCCAACCGAGGAAGCCAAAGACATCTCAAGACATTAATGATTCCTCAATTAAAAAGGTTTAAAAATCCCATAGACGCACATCCATACACACAGAGCAGAATATCACAGAGACTTGAGTTTGCAGGACTCTTTTCATGCCAGACAGGAAGTGAACACCTAGCAATCACTAAAACACCCTAGCAACGGAACAGAAATGCCCTAGCAACCATGCACCTATAGCACCAAAACGACATACTAACATTGTGGGAATCACCTACAACATTCTAACATAGTGGCGTTGAGTTTTGCACACTCATATTTCCTACAGAAAATGTAGAAATGCACTTATTGAAATATCATGGTGGTTTTCTGTAACACTGACTCTTGTTATTCTGTGTGAAACGCCGGAAGAGTGTCTGAGAACAGCGCAGCTCCTCACACACACACACACACACTTTGACTTTCTGACATCTGACCTCTTGAGCTCTCGCTACCCAGTGAAAGAATGACAGGAAAACAATGAAAGGTCATGACACACACACACACAGACACACACAGACAGAACAAACCCAGAATGACAGGTTGAGGCGCAAACAGACCACCAAGAGAAAAACAGGAAAGCAGAAAACAACACATGAGCATCATGAACATCTTCATACAGTACAAAACTTCTATATGCAAATAAAAAATTAAAGGTAAAATCAGGGATTGAATTACAAGGGTCAGCCCACTAATTAAAGCCTGTGCCTCCAAATAAAGACAAAACAAAGAGCTGGGGGATTTAACTATATATACATACTGAGCTCAGGACACACAAAATCATCAAAAGTGACATTAAAGACATTTGTAATGTTACAAAAGATTTCTATTTTAAATTAATACTGTTAAACTGAATACTGTTGAAATGTTTCTCGAGCAGCAAATCAGTATGTTAGAATGATTTCTGAAGATCATGTGACACTGAAGACTGGAGTAATGATGCTGAAAATTCAGCTTTGATCACAGAAATAAATTACACTTTAACAGATATTCACAAAAAAAAACATGTATTTTAAACTGCAATAATATTTCACAATTTTACTGTTTATACTTTTTGGTCAAGTAAATGCAGCCTTGGTGAGCAGAAGAGACTCTTTCAAGAACATTTAAAAAAATTTACCTTTGATAGAATGATAAAACAAGATAGATAGATAGATAGATAGATAGATAGATAGATAGCAGTAAATAAGGTCAGAGTTTGTCTGTCTGTCTATTCAGACATTATAATTAGTTGAGACACTGATATTGCATCGGTGATAAAATCAAAAAAGGGTTCTTGAAATCAGACAGCAGACAGTATTAATCAATCAGCAGTGCTGTCTCAATGTCTCTGAACACACAGATGGTTTCTTCCTCACCCATAGACTGACCCCATCACTGTAAATCAATCATTTCAGCACATGAGTTTGTTTCTTCATCAGATTTGGAGAAATGTAGCATTGCATCACTTGCTCACCAATAGATCCACTGCAGTGAATGGGTGAATAGAAGCGTTATTATGGATTATGGACTCGTATTTTAGTTAAAAAGGTCTTGATGGATTTGTTTCAGCTTTTGTCTTCTCCAGATGTTAACTGATGGACTGGAGTGCTGTGGATTACTTGTGGATTATTGTGATGTTTTTATCAGCTGTTTGGACTCTCATTCTGACGGCACCCATTCACTGCAGAGCATCCATTGCTGAGACACTGATGCAATGCTACATTTCTCCAAATCTGATGAAGAAACAAACTCATCCTAATCTTGGATGACCCGAGGGTGAGCACATTTTCAGCAAATTTTTATTTTTGGGTGAACTATTCCTTTAAATGTTTAAGAAGCCAGCATCATTTCCCTACCTATAAATTTAGTCAGCTGTTGAGTGGTTGGTGCGCTAATAATGCCCAAACTAGCTATTTCTATCATCCTGAATCTACTGAAGACATTAATGTGTGGGTGATTTTATATTTGATGATGGTTCAGATGCCAGCAGAGTTACAGGTGTCTGCTGTGTGATATCAGAAGACAGAGTGAACACAAATCACACACACACACACACACACACACACACACGGTCAGCACACACAGTCAGATGAGATCTCACTTACCTGGAGCCACAATAATACACCACTGACACACACTGTCATCATACACTACAGAGAGATAGAGACGACACACACACACACACACACACACACACACACAATCACACATCACTCACACACACACACACACACATCACACACACACACACACACACACACACACACAGCGATCCAGGCATCTAAGTCATGTTAATCACCCATTTAGTAGCTGGGGGGATTTTTCCCAAGCTTTTATGCCGTGTCGGATTTCTTCCTGCAGAGAGCTTCTCACAGACAGCGAGTTTGTGTGAGTGTGTGTGTGTGTGTGTGTGTGTGTGACTGTGAAAAGAAGTGAACATTACTACAGATTAGTCAGTACTCCTTTCTCCCTGCTTAGTGTGTCTGCTGTTTGTTGTAAATTGTGTTTGATGAAATCAGTTCATCAAAAAAGACCAGGAAAATGGCTTGGAAAACTGTCAAAGAAAACGTGCAATATTTCTCATTTTTTATTTATTTTTAAGTTTTAACATTTTTTTTTATAAATGCTAATTATTTTATTATTCATTACATTATTTATTTTATATTTTACTATAATATTTTTTAATTCTGTTTGGTGACACTATTATTTACTTTATCTATATAATACATATATATGTATATCGTCAGATAAAAATATGTATATCGTCTTCAGATTTCAGAATTAGACATCAGATCAGAATTAAAGACAAAATGTGTAATTTCTTTGCCTCAGGTGTCACCAAATGGAATTAAAAATACAACATTATAAAATAAAATAATAAATGTTTAATAATAAAAAAATTAATTGCACTCAAAAGTTTATATATATATATATATATATATATATATATTCAATTCTGTTTGGTGAAATTATTATTTACTATAGCTATCTATCCATTTAACTGCTCGATAAAAATACATTGTATATAAATATATTGTCAGATAAAAATGACAAAAAGTTTGGCCTTCAGATTTTGAATCGGGATTCAAGATCAAGTGTGTAATTTCTTTCACCAAAGAGAATTGAAAATTAAACATAATAAAATAAAATAAGAAAAGAAAAGAAAAGAAAAGAAAATTAAAAAACAGTTTTCATGACCACCCACATCATCGCCCGTCTTCCATTGCTTATATATATATACACACACACAAGTGTAAACAAGAAACACATGATTCAATCGCTTGTTATTTTTTGTTGTTCGATATAAGAATAACCTACCACATAATGGACTGGGGAAGCAGACAGGAAGTGTCCTTTTTCCACACAAATTGCAGCCAGGACTTGACTTCCTGTGACCTCATCTCCTGTTCACTCTCACACACATTCCAGCAATGCACTCTGGGAAAATAAAACACACAGATGGACAGGAGAGAGAGATAGAGACAGATTAATCAGTGCTCACTGTGTTCAGTGGGTTTGTGCTGTTTTGTTGATAGATTTCATGCCTGGCAAACGCACCTCATGAGCAAAAGTTAATCAGTGTGTGTGTGTGTGTGTGTGTGTGTGTGTGTGTGAGTGATGTGTACTAAAATACAAATATATATATAATATACTAACATTACCTTGACTGACAGCAAGTCAGGTATCAAATGACTAGTCAATGACAAACTATAAATCCTTAACAGCATCCAACTCACAGATCAATAGAGACGACTGGAAAAGGATATTTAGGGTTTTACTGTCGTGCTACTGCCAACAAAAAGCTCATGATCTTCCAGAGAGAAAGTGGGAATTCGAGCGTGTTCGTGTGTGTGTGTGACTCTACCGCTACATCTGGGCCCAATTTGTCTTCGATTAAATGCTGAGATGTGTTGTGTTTATTCTGTCAATCAAATCCAAACGGGTGTTTTATTTCACACACATACACAGATTATATGACATTCATGTTCTTAACAAACGCTTGACCTCAATAAAGTGACTGAAAAATGTTAATTAACAGGACAGGCAGCTGGGAATGAGAACATGATGCATGCTAAAAAAAAAACAAGATAAACATACTCAAACAGCAAGAGGACACCGATAAACTAATCAAGTAAAAATACAGTTATTTTTGATATTTTAAAGGAAATTTATACTTTCATTAAACAGGGATGCTTTCAATTGATCAGAAGTGACAGTCAAGGTTTTATAATGTTACAAAGATTTCTATTTCAAATAAATGCTGTTCTTTTGAACTTTCTATTCATCAAAGAATCCTGAAAAATAAAATGTATCACAGTTTCCACAGAAATATTGTGCAGCGCAACTGTTTTCAACACTGATAATAATCAGAAATGTTTCTTGAGCAGCAAATCAGCATATTAGAATGATTTCTGAAGATCATGTGACACTGAAGACTGGAGTAATGATGCTGAAAATACAGCTTTGATCACAGAAATACATTACAGCTTAACAGATATTCACATAGAAAACAATTATTTGAAATATTAATAATATTTCATAATTTTACTGTATTTTTAATCAAATAAATGCACCTTTGGTGAGCAGACTTCTTTCAAAAATATTAAAAATATTACCAACCCAAACTTTCGAAACAGCAGCATAACTATTATCGATTTTTACATGCAAGAACATGTTTGTATTTACATTTCCCGTCTCAAGTGAATGAATTATGGGTGACATTCTGATACATCTCGAGTCCCTCCTTCAAAATACTTAGTGTTAGAAGTTTGATTAACATTTACAATAAGCAATAGTACTAGTGATGGTTGATTTAGCAAGCATGATTTAGTAACTTTAATTAAACAAGGGGCATAAAGATGAAAAGTAAGTGTAATGATGTCAATAAGAGTGATACTGATAGAGCCGCGGCTCGGGTTTCTCTCAGGTGGGGTGTGGGAAGGGAAAGACGGGTCAGCTTCCACATGAAACTCAGACAATACAGAAGCCCCTGAGACCAGGCCATTGTCCCAACATCCTCCTCCCAGTGTGTGTGTGATCCATTCATTCAGGTCAACACTGGACTGTGTGTGTGTGATGGTGGAGATTAGACAGATTAGAGCAGTATTTGATTTCTCTCTCATTGTTTAGCAGGAGCTCTCAGCTGAATGAGCTGAATTGTCATCACTTCTGAGTCTAAAGCATTTCATCCCAAATGCATCCCGAATAACATGCCAGATAACTCAAGCCAAATCGCAGTACGTTGAAAATGTGCTCAGATGATATTACCCACAACCCCTTGTGCTATGCAAAAAGACGGATCCGACATTTTTGTGTAAGAATGAAAATTGGGAAACAGCCTAGGATCCAGATTAAAATAATAATTAAACTAAATTTCAATTTTTTTTGTCATGTTGGCAGAATTGATATAAGCCTAAATGTGGATTTTTTTACATAGTCTAAATCTAATAATAGCAATAAATAATTAAATGACGCAATAATTACATTTTAAAATGTATTTAGTAAAATTGCATGAAAACACAAAAAATAAATATAAATAAATATTTATAAGATCCATATCAGTGTTATTTTAGTTTTATGTACTTATATTTTAGTTTTGTTTTTTAATTAGCTTTTATTTTCACATTTTCAGGTTATTTTATATTTTTATATATTTTCTATTTTAATTTTTGTTGCATTTTTAGTCTTTTCGTTATGATTGTGTCATTTAATCGTTTTTTTTTTTTAATATTACTATTTAGAATTTTTATTTTTATTATTTCAGTATTAGTTTCAGTTCATTTTTTATTTTAAATTTATTTACAGTTAATCATTTTATTGCTCCAACTAAATATTTCAGTCATTTGCCAAGGCAACTTCTCTAATTTTCCTTTAGTTTTTCAGCTAATATTTATATTTTAAATTACAAAACTAGTATCGCATTTCGATTTTTTTTTTTTTTTTAAACAAATATTTCTAATTGCTGCTTTTGATAATACGCTTCATTTATGATGATAAACAGACAAAACAAGAGCTTTTTTACAATAATAAAAGATTTTCACAAACAAATCAAACAACAGGTTATCGACAAACAACATTGGTACATTTCACTTTTGATCTATTTATTAGATCATTTACTAATCTAATTTTCATTACTGAGACCTAAGATGGCGCCGACGCTGATGGCTGCCTCCGTGGCGTGCTCCGCAGTTGTTTTTATGTTTTTGTTAGTTTGTCCTGTCTTTAGTTATATCCCTGCGATCAGTTTCACCAGAGACGAATTGCTGGACATTCGGAAGTACACACCACCCGATATTTCACCGGTTTTTGATTATTCTGATGTTTTGCTGGACATTGTAGTCAGGGGAGCAACAAATCAAACAACAGGTTATCGACAAACAACATTGGTACATTTCACTTTTGATCTATTTATTAGATCATTTACTAATCTAATTTTCATTACTTTGGACCGTTCTAGATCCCTCACCTCCACATGAGCTGAGTGAAGCCTGAGCAGCCAGTGCCAAACAGGAAATGATTATTTCTGTCACAGGAAGTGGAGCAAGGGAGGAAAAGGGTGGAGAGAAAGTTATAGGTCAAAGGTCAGAGATTGTGATTCATTAGGATTTGAATGATTAATATATGTGTATGTATCTGTGTATCCACTAGTTTCATAAAACAGTCATCTGCAATTGCATGTTGAAAATGCTTCCTCTTTTCATTTGTTCATATTGCACACACACACACACGCACGCACGCACACACGCACGCACGCACGCGCACGCACGCACACACACACACACACACTCTGACTCTTGCTCACAGTAAACAGAACAAAAACAGGAACTCCTAGACAGACTGTAAATTAAAGAGAGACATGAATAATAAGGGCATTATATTATATAGAGGGGGGGAAAAATTGAACACTATATAGGCAGCAGCTCAAGTCTGAATGAGGAAGAGACAAACCTCTTGAAGGAAAGTCAATTGAACTGCAGCATTCAATATGGCATCCATAGAAATGAAGTCAATGTCTGACTCTAAAACACACGTGCATCAGCCTGATCTGCTTAAAGAAAGTTTTATAGTCTAAATTGAGCTAAAGTAGCAAAATATTTGATACTGTTGTTGTTGATTTTATTGCAGATGTGAAATGTGATACTGAAAATTAATCATGGCAAACAGGTTTGGAGATTTCCATCTTTCCCAGTTCAAGTTAATATGAGCTGTGCTTGAGCCGCCGCCAAATGAACAGACTTGCCTTGAAGGGATTTTCATTTGCTTTACATTTGAGTCCAAGTTTGATTTGATCATGTTGCTAAGCTAATGCAATACATTTAATAGGCATTAAATACATAGTCCACACAAATTTTAGGGGAAAAAATATATAAATATTTAAATTAATATATTTTATATATGTAATTTATTTATAATACAGTATATATTAAATATATGTATATATAAATTAATATATATAATATATAAAAATGTAAAATATTACAATAATTCATTGTGTGTGTGTATATATATATATATATTTTTATTTATTTTATTTTTTTTGTGCATACTGGTGTATCTGCCTTCTCTGCAATGAAAAAATGTGATACTACCTTATATTTTGGCCAAATCGAGGCACCTTAGAAGGCAGCGTAATGTTGCTGTTTTTGGATGGAGCTCAACTCTCTGTCATTGATGTCTGAGATACTCCAAAAAATGACAACCCAGCACATTCTGCATATTACACACACACACACACACACACACACACACACACAGAGGGAATAAGAGCGTCTCTCCAGTGGCAGAATGAAGAGATCTCAGTTCTGAGTTTCCCATGGTGCATTATGGGACAGATTCCACAGCGCTCCCGCTGGACTGTGTGTGTGAGAGAGAGACTGAAGGATGACTGACATGCTAAACATAATGTCAAGCATTTCTGTTCTTTTCTGTGTGTCTCTCTCACTCAGTGTGTGTGTGTGTGTACCAAAACAGAAGCAAGAATATGCTGAAACACGTACGGAGTCCAAACAAACACCAGAAATTACACTCTGGTCACTAAAATCAGACTTATGACTTCCAGCTGCTGGATGATAAAACAAATAAAACTTATATAAAAGGAATACAAAGCTTATTTCTATCACTAAATACATTTTTTTTTACAAAAGGTAATTGTGACTTTTTATTCCAAATGTATTAAATTTAACAAATTAAAATGTTATAATAGTAGTTAAATCACACTAAAATAACACTGATCGACCCTAATTTTGTACACGTACGTACACTGAAAATATGGCAGGTTGCAAATGAAACTATGAAAATAAATAATGAAAAATAGAGAAAACTGTAATAAGAGAGTAACTGACAAACATCTTTAAGCCTGACATATGAACTAATAGTCAGAAAAAAAAAAGACTTTTTTTTTTTTTTAATTGAACAGTTAATTGAACCTTTAGACAAAAAAAAAAGCTTAAAAAAGTCTGCAT
>NW_015660885.1:387303-396836 GCF_001515625.1 Sinocyclocheilus rhinocerous
AAAAAAAAAGACTTTTTTTTTTTTTTTAATTGAACAGTTAATTGAACCTTTAGACAAAATATAAAGCTTAAAAAAGTCTGCATGTGTGTTTTTTGTTGAGAGTCATATTTGATCCATCAGGCTTTTATGGCTCATATAGTCTGATGTAGTGAGAATCTGAAATAAAAACAGCTCGAACAGACTCAAACAGAGCAAAAATATGCAATTTGCTGCAGATGCTGACATAAAATGATTTAAATATCAGTCCTCAATAATCTGTCTTAGTAAGATGATTGAGAGCTGAAGAAATAAAGGCTCCTCAGAAGATGTGAGATGTTCTGGAGGCTTGTGAAGATCATTCCTCCGCTGAGGAACAGTGAAAGTAAAGCTTCTGGAAACAAACGCTCCTCAAAAGAACCTGAGGGTCAGATTTGAGACTCTAAAACAAAATCAGTTAAGATTTGACACGAGAAGCTCCAGCTGAAGCTGGACGTTTCTACAAGAGCTTTGACTTGACTAAAAAAGTATCAATCAGACGACAGAAGACATGGAGTAGATTGAGTGTGAAACGTGTTTTTGATCATTTAGAGGCTTGTGTATGAAATATGACACAGCAGGCTAATTAGGGTTAAAAGCTTCCAAAATCAAGACTCAAAAAAACTCAAAGTTCCATAAACCATTACAGAGAAGAAGGGAAAAGAGGAGAAAGAGCAGAGAGATACGGACAGATCGAGAGAGAGAGAGAGAAAGAGATGTTGGGATTATTTCCCAACAGTGATTAGCCAGAGGAAACGGGTCAGACAGAGAAGATAAATTCAGGAGAAAATATTAACCCAAGCAAACCTGAGCATGACCAGACACAAAGACACGGAGAGAAAGAGCAGAGACACACAACGCTCTTCTTCTCTCATTCTTCCTACAGAGATGGAGAGTAAATGAGGGAATACAACATGTTTGTTTAGAGCCACTCGTTTGTGAACAGACGGCATAATTAGATACAGGCTGAGGAGAGTTAATTAACTAAGTGAATTAATTAGATAGTTTGAGTGAGGAGAGCACTGCCAAAAACTCAGACCGGGTTGGATACACCCCAAAACAGAGCGACCCGACGTGACACATGTACTGCTTACTGCATACTACATACTGCACAGTATTCACTTCACACCCGCTGATCATTTAAAAAAATAGCATGTGAGACAGTATAGAGTATGACATGTGGAATGTTTCATTTAGTGGGTAGCATGAAAACATTGTTTTGTATTTTAAGCAATAATTTGGTATAAAAATGTCTGCAATGTTAATGGAATATCAAGAAGGGAATGGCAGCTGATTTCATTACTTCGTTCATCACACTAGAGATGGAAGATCAAGTCAAATGCATTGCATTGAGGGATACAGTGTGGTTTGTTATATAATGCACATTTTGACTAATGTATTAAGACATCCAAGTATTATATGCATACAGACAGCAAATAATGTGCATACTGCAAAGAGAGCAAGAACAGTATGCAAATATACTATTCTAAACACACCCCGTGTTTTATTGTTTTTAACTAAAACTAAAACTATTAAAAATTGTTTTTGCTAAGTGAAAACAAAGTAAAACAAAGCAAAACAAATATTACAATATTACATAATATTACAAATATTAAAACAATATTTGCAATATAAAATATAAAAATATAAATATTAGATAAAAACTTAAAAATTATACAAAAATGAAAATTAGAACAGTTGCTTTGGCAATTTCAACTAAAACTGAAATGTAAAAAATTCAAGATTAAAAATTACAATTGAAAAATAATAAAAAGGACAAAAGCACAAAATTATTACAACTAAAATTAAAATAAAAACTGAATATATAAAAATAACAGCTAATTCAAAATATGAATAAATACTATAATACATAAATATATAAATGTCAGCTGAACTCAAAAACACCTCCTCCTTAGCAACTGCCTAGAAACCAGTGTTATTTTAGTATCATTATAAATGTTATTAATATTTTGAATTAGTTTTTATTTCTATATTTTCCATTTTATTTTAATTTTAGTTAAAGGTTTAGTCGTAATTGTCGTGTTTTTTTTTTGTTTGTTTGTTTTTTTATTTGTATTATTTTTTGTTCTTTTAAAGATATGTCTATATAGTCTTTTTTTTAAGTTTTAGTTATTTTAGTACATCAAGTTAAATTAAACAAAATTGCGAAATATTGCCTTGGCAACTAGCTGAAATGCCAGTTTAAGTTTTTGATATTATATTTTATTTCAGGTAACATTTATTTTATTTGAAGTAACCAATTTTTCATGGTTATAGTTCTTTATAATAACCATACTAGAAACCATTCTGAATACCTTAGCAACTGCCTAGCAACAGTCTCCCCCTTAAGCAACGGCCCAATAATAATCACTCTATAATAATAACAAGATGTTAGTAACTGTGCTGTCAGTGCGTGTCGAGTGCGTTTACATACAACAAAACACTGATAACTATCAAAAATCTGCTCATTATAAAAACCCACAACACAAGACGAGACAAAACACACTTGCATTTTGAAATTGTTGGGTTTCGTTGCATCCTCCAGTTTTGATAGCAAACACAAGACGTTTACATGCAGAGCCAAACCGGGGAAAAGTCTTAAACCATTAACCGCTTTGCTAAAAATGATTCTGAAAATATCTATAAGTCTAATAAATCAGCTAAAAACAATGTCAGCAGGTTTGTGCGAGGCATTTGTGTTAGAAAATATCTGTATCTTAACTAGTTTCAAAAGTCTGTGTGTGTAGTTGTTCTTTACATTACTCACGGCTCAAGACTCTCAGCTTTGCTCAGATCAGTCCGGATCAGTTGGTTTTAGAGCTGTACGGGACCCCAGACAGGAAACAGGTCCAGTTAAGTTTTCCTTTTCAATTATGGGTAATCTGTTCCATCGCAAAATTCCTCCAGTCACTCCCTATTCCCCTGAAACAAGAAAGAACTGATTTATGAGCCTAAATACACCCATATACACACATACACTAGCTCTGTTTAAACCCACACGCCGCCTATCTAGACAGCATTTTAAGGCATCATAGCTGCGGTCCTGACCTTCTCAAAGGTAGGCAGCATAATTATATATGCTTATAATTGTGCTGCCTACTAAGACACCTTATTTTGGAATCATTTTAAGGTGGAATCGCATATATCCTGCATGGTGAAGCCAATGCCTGAATGCATTTTTACATTAAAAAATCATCCAATATAAGTACATTTTGATTATGAATATACTTCTCATTCAATATGACAGGCATTGATAAAAAAAAATAAAAAAAGTTCACAGTATAAAGCGCATGACGAAGGAGTAGAGACCAAGAAAGTAACTTTAATAAATCCACAGGGAGAACAGAACAACCACACGAGCACAAAACAATAGCAGACCCTGAACTGAGGAAGACACAGGGTTTAAATACATGAGGAAGGTCATCAGCATGAACTAAAACAGGTGTGGAGCAATTGGTAACTAAGGAAACAAACTAGTGGAGGGACAACTATGACAAAGAAAACAGAACTAATGCCGAGTTCACACTGCACGATTTTCAAAGACGTCGCATCACTGTTGGTTTCACACTGAACGACTATCCACGTGACAAATTGTTAACTAAAACTATCAAAAACATTTTTGCTAATTGAAATAAAGCTGAAGTTGAAGCATGAAAATCACTAACTGGAAATAATATAAACTAAAATTAAAATAAATGAAATAAAACAATTACACCTAAACAGTAATTTTTTTTTTTTAATGACAAAATCAACTAAAAATACTAAAAATTAAATTAAATTTTAAATGAAAACACACTAACAATACACTGAAAATATATAGTAATATTTATAATAATATTAATAGTATTATTTAAAAAAGAAAAAGAAAAGATAACAAAAGTAAACAGCAAAATTACTAAAAATTCAACTAAAATTTTAAATGAAGATATACTAGCAATACACTGAAAACATAAATATAGTAATATTTATAATAATATTAATAGTAATGTTTAAAAAAAAAGAAAATAAAAATGACCTAAATTAATACACAAATTATTTTAAAAATTTACTAAAAATGTAAAATCTAAAACTAAAAGCTAATTAAAAATATTTATAAAAACTTTAACACTATATATATATAATACTAAAACACCAATTCAATCTAATTGAAAATGTACATTTTATGTTGCCTATGTATAACACTTCAAATCAGTCTCTTCTGAAGATGCATTTGTGTTCAGAAGGATGCTGTCTATGTAGGCGACTCACAAGCTAAGAACAGAGTTACTGTCTCTCTCTCTCTCACACACACACACACACACATTCTTCCTGATGCTAAGCAGTGAAACAGACGTTGAATGCATTAAGTCTGGAGGTCAAAGGTCACACAGCTCATTGTAGCCACAGAACCGCTGTCAGAATTACTGTACCACAAGACATTCAGCATAACACACACTGCAGAGATCAGGACAAGTCCAGTGGGAAAACACAGTTTATTGCAGACAAGCTGAAATGAATGTTGGCTATATATAGTTCTGTTTCATTCAATACTGAAAGATGGACAAAAATCGATCAGTCTATTTAAAAATGGACTATTTTGCACAATATTTGTGTCTGCCAAACTCTGGTATCAATAGTGAGTTGAGTGTGTTACACGCTTCATGTGAGTAGCGCTATTTTGTATTTTCATCTCATGTTATGTACTGACCACTAACTAACTACTGTAACTAAAGTAAACAACTAACTAAAATTATTTAATAGATAATTCATTAATAACTAAATAAATACATAAATTCATTAATTCACTCATGCATAATTTTCATGCATTCATTAATAAATTAATGCATACATAAATGTATGCATTATCAAATTATTAAATGCACAAGCAAACAAATAAATATATTCATTCATAAAATGCATAAATAAATACAGTAAATAAAATAAATCAATAAATGCATAAATAATTAAGTAAATAAATACAGTTGTCAGGTTTCTGTTGTGTTTTGGTTGGGTTTCTCTGCGTTCCAGTTGGCCTGTGTTCCCTCGTTTGTTTTGTTTCTATGGTTTTTGATTGGTTAATTAGTTCCACACACCTGTTCTGTTTCTCCTTAATTGCCCTGTCCTTGTATTTAAGCCCTGTCTGTTCTTCAGTTGCTTTTGTTTGTGTTCGGATTGATTTTTCCTGTGGATTTATTATTAAAATTCCCCTTTGGATTATACTCCTTCGCCGTGCGCTTGATTATATATTAGCACACGTTACAACAGTTATAAATGAGTAAATAAAAACAAATGCATAAATTCATAAATAAATAAATGAGTAAATAAATGAATCCATTCCTAAATAAACAAATAAATTAATTCGTAAATTTAAAAAAAAACATACATTATATTTTTAAGTAAAATCATTTCATGAATGTGTCTATGAAGGCTTGGTGTTTCCGTAGCCACTAGCGCAACAGCTGCGCCGTGAAACCGCAGACAGCGATTAGCGAGGCTGAGGTCAGAGATGCCGCAGTGAACGCAACAATTTGTCTTGTTTTCCTCTCGCTGTGTTTGCATCATCCATCACTCCGCGTGCTGGAATGTTCCTCCACTCCCTCCGTTCGGAGGAATTCCCCAGGAGCCAATCCGCTCGCAGTCAGGAAGACGTGCTCTTTGGTGACCTTTCGCGGGAGAGGCGAACGAGCTGTCAGGGGTGGAAGGTCACGACCTATGACCTCACTCACATCCACAGTTTCAGGCCTATAGTGGCTCAAGCCATTATAATGAGTTAGCTCTGTGTGTGTGTGACGATGAATGAACAGCTCAGTTCCACACACTTAACTCTGAGAAGTTAAGCCATGACATTGGTCGACAGCGAGAGTATCCCATCATTTCTGGAATATTTCATACAATGTTTCAAAATCACAACGAATGACATAAAACAGTGTGTGTCTGCATGTGCATTTGCCATGTGTGTGTGTCAGTGTTATTTCAGCAAAATTTTACTTTAGCAGTGTTATTTTTGTATTTTATTTTTTTTTGTTTTTATTAATATTTTGAATTCGTTTTTATATTTTTGGTTTATTATTGGTATATTTTCATTTACAATTTTAGTTTAATTTTTAGTAATATTACGTGCTTTTGTCCTTTTTATTCATTTTTGGTTTTTTTTATATTACTATTAATACTACTGCAAATATATATATATATATATATATACTGTATATATACACACTTACATATACATTTCTACTATTCATAATACAAAAAATATTACTTTATTTATACTTTCAGTTTATTATTAGTATATTTAGCAAATTTGTTTCATTTTTTGTGATTTTACGTGCTTTTGTCGATTTTATTAGTCTTGGCTTTTTTTAATATTACTATTAATATTACTACACATATTACTATATTTATCTTTTCAATTTTTTATTACTATTAATATATTTTAATTTTAAAATTGTGTTAATTAGTAATTAATAATGTTCTGTGCTTTTGTAATTTTTTTTTATATTACTATATTACTAATATATAAATATTAATATACTAATATTACTTTGTTACTAAATATTATTATATTTTAAATATTACTATACTATACAATACTATAAATATTACTTTATAATTTCAGATTATTAGCCTATTTTAATTTTAAAATGAATTTTTAGTAATTTTATATGCTTTTGTCATTTTGATTATTTTATATTACTATTTTCATTACTACAAATATTACTATATTTATGTTTTCAGTTTATTATTAGTATATTATTACTATTAATATATTCATATATTAATATTAATATATTATTAATATATTGGTATATTTTACCAGTTTTTTTTTTTTCATTTTGTTTATTTATTTATTTATGTTTTGTTTGTTTTTGATTATTTTTTTAATATAACTATTTAAGTTTAATGTATTTTTTATTTAGTTTTACTTCTAGATCAGTTTAAGTTAGTTTAGGCAGCACAAAAATGTTTGTAATAGTTTTATTTGAGGATAACAATCCTGTTGTGTGTGAATGTTTCACTGGTACCTTCTGACCGCCGGCACACAGACACTGAACATCCTCTGACTCTCTCAGAGCGGGAGGCACAGCGAGGAGAAACAATGCAGACGTTTGCCCCGCGGCCCATTCACTTCCCCTGCTGGAGCCCCGGAGGCAGGTGGGCGGGTCACAGCGTCATTAAACTGCACTAATGAGTGTGTGATTGACGAGCTGCTCAGCCTATGACCTTATTATGAGGGCCGGGCCTGAGAACAGAGAGAGAGAGAGGAAAAGTAGCAGAAGAAAGAAAGAAACAGGGTTTTATGGGTAATGTCTGTTAGCGATTAAAGTCAGTTCCACACACACTATAAAACAAGCTGTAATAAGAGCACACACACACACACACACACACACAGTAATACCCTATTAGTTCAACAAGTGGACCGCGGTAGGAACTGATTCCCACAGAGCAACTAATTGCAATTATCTCAACTGGTTACATAAGTGCTTGTGTGTGTGTGTGTGTTTGAAAGGATGAATCTGACTAGATTAATGATGCGGTGTTACCTCATTAATGTGGAAGCACTTCCTGTACAACACACACACACACACACACACACACACACACACAGTCTTATCTATGCTGAGATGTGTGTTATCCAGTGTTGTGTGTTGTATGTGTGTGTGTGTGTGTGTGTGTGTTGGGGCTCTTGGGTGGTAATGTAGAGCATCAGTGAGGAAGCTGATGTTATTTCTGGACGATCGAGCAGAGTGTTGGCAGCGTGTGTATGTGTAATTAGTTTATTATGGCATTCTACAGAACACTGCTGTATGATGGCTGATCATCAAAACAAACACAACCGCAGCGACCGCCACACGCACATGCACACACAGCTCTCACACGCTATTCTATTTCAAATGTAAATATACTCAGAGTTCATCTCACTGTTTAACGATAATTCTGAGCAAACGTTCTACACAATCATTCACACATTTTTTTTTTACAGTAAGTGCCCGTAAACTAAAAATCTAAGTGATAATGAACCTAATTATATTATTAAACAAAAACGTATATTATTAATGGTAACTAATTGCAATGGTATGGATTTGTGTGTGAGAGTTGTTTGCATTGTATTTTGTTTTATAACTTTTTTTTAGTTACTTTTATTACTTTTGTGTGGTTTATATGTGCCTAATAAGGCAAGCGATAATAAACCAAAATTATATTATTAAATGATCAATTATATTACTAATGCTTACTAATTGCAATTATATATATTTGTGTGAGAGACATTATTGTTGTTGTTATTTTTGTTGTGTAACTTAGTGGCTATTTTTGGGAACATTATGTTAATTTTGGAGTTATTTTTTGTTACTTTTGTTTGGTTTTTATGTGTTACATTTTATTGTGATGTCCAAACACCACCACAAAAGATCAACTCAGGAAAGTACCACTACAAAAAGTTATACAAAAATAACTAAACTCACAAAACTAAAAGTATCAAAAAAAATAAAAGCACCAAGTTTCTCGAGTCCGTCGATTGAAGACAACAACTGAAAACCTTTCTTTCTTTAGTTGTATTTTGTTGCAATTCTTTGTGTTACTTTTAGTTATTTTTTTTACATTTTGTTGTTCAACTTTTTTTTACGTTATTTGGTTATTTTGTGTAATTTGTCTTTGTTGTCCTTTTTTTATACTTTACATATTAGCTCTTGTATTACTTTAGTTGTTATTTTTGTGCAACTTTTTTGCAGTGGTACTTTCTTGAGTTAATTTTTGTGCTGTCTATTTGTATTACTTTTATGTTAATTTAAATACTATGCGATGTTTGGACGACAGTGGAACATTAATAACCAGAGCACCGGGACAGATAGAGAGAAATCGTTTCATAGCAAACGTTTGTTTTGAGTTCCATCAAAACATATCAAACTGTTCAAGAATCTCCACTCAGACGTGTTGTTTTACAGGCAGACGTTTACACACTGAGTTTGACCCTGGACACTTCCTCTGTTTCTGGACATTTTTCATTTTTCCTGTGCTGCGTGTGTGTTGAGATGCTCAGTCTGGTGTAGCCTTTAGACAAAGACAGGAAATACAGAAATCCGGCTGTGGTGAATATTAGCTGTGTGTGTGTGTTTGGGAGGGGCTCGCATACTGAACTACATGAATAAGTCAATTATATCTGCAAAACATCCACACACACTTGGACTTCCTGCCAGTGAACAGACATTTTAGCTTCACGGTTAGTGTGTGTGTGTGTGTGTGTGTGTTTGAATTTAGCGGATCCAGTTGTGTGAAACACATGACTATAAACCGCTCATCGGGTCAGGGAAGTGACAGTCATCAGATCTGCGTGTGTGGATGTTTTAAAACCGTTTAATTTATGTCTAAACCCTAAGGACAGTCTATGACTGTATGGAAACATTCACAGTGCCCCTATTATGGATTTTTGAAAATTACCTTTCGTGCAGTGTGTAACACAGCTCTAAGTGAATGAAAACATCCTGCAAAGTTTTAAATCTGAAAGTGCACCGTGTATAAAGTTATTGTCTCTCAAAAGAAAG
>NW_015660885.1:396901-418532 GCF_001515625.1 Sinocyclocheilus rhinocerous
ATCATATGACCCCTTTAATGTTGACATCAACATGAAACATTAGCATATTGCCCGCCCACTTGTTGGTCTTTTAGCTTTGGTCTGAATGAAAATGCAAATTCATTCTTTGCCACTAGGTGCCGCTTTTGGAGAGGTTAAAATAGCGGTTTCCCCGGTAAAGGCTGTACACAAAGCAACGCTCACAAACGCTGCTTTATCAGGCGAGATGAAATGAAAATGAGACCAATCTGACCAATCACCGCAGATTAGCATAACGCAAAGGAGGGGTTTGGAAAAATGAATCGTTGAGCGAATCGTTTGGGAGTCGTTGAGCAAGTAAGGTAAAAATAAATGCATATTATAAGACAATGAAAGTGTTTTTGACCTTGCATGCATGCCAACCTGTTGTTGGGGACTCCCAAAACCTAAATATGAACCTTTCATAACCCATAATAGGGGCACTTTAAGGATCATTTTCTGCATGTTCAAAGTCTGTGCTCGCTAATGGAATTCCTAACGAATTTTGGAGGTGGAGTATATACATCTGACCAATCGCAGCGCCTGGTGCATATAAACAGGTGCTTACCTCATTCTGTCTGGCCACTAACGCCAACTTTAATTTCATAATGACATCCTTGAGTTAAATCCATCAATTAGAGACAACTAAAAAAAATCTGTTTATCATTTTCAAATTGCTCATCCAAATTAATCTGAGCAGATTTTGGGAGGTAAGTACTACAAAAGGACATATACTGCATACTTAAATAATAGTATATGAAACAGTATACAACCCTAAATGTTTTAAACTGTAGTATGCTGTCATTGTCACATGACCACAGTTTGTGGCATTTTTAATTCAACAAGTGACATGCAATTATAACCTCAAAATAAAACACTTAATCCAATTTTGAGTAAATATATACATGTTTTGCAGTCAGACCAAATAATGAGTCAAAAACGACATTGCGGTTGATATTCATGGAACATCAGTTTGAGCCGCAGTGCATCGTGGGATATAATTTATCACATAATGCCCTTTTTGTATAGTGCACAAGTTGGCAAATGTAGAATGTTGCATGCATACAGTAAATACATACTTTATTAATAGTATGAATATAATAGTTTGAAACATACCTTTACTTTAAGCTCCGCTTTCCCAGCATGCACCTGGATCTGCAGACCTCCACATACAGATGTGTTTCTTATTTGCTGAAGGCAGTCATCTGTGGCCTAATGGTTCAGGATCAGGGTCAGCAAGGTCACTGGTTCAAATCCGAGGATGACTGATGGATGTCCATTGATTTTTGTATACTATAATTCAGTTGGATAAAAAGGTTTTTAAAAAATGCAATTAAAATTCATGTTTTTTTGTTTTTTTGTCACATCGTATATGCTGTTTTATTTGGAAATACATCACATAATGGAAGTAAAATGGTTTGTTTTATGTTGACTTTATATGACCTCATGCTGGTTTGATTCCATTATGAGATATGGAATCATTTCAAATGTACTGAAGTAAGAATTTTAGATTAAAGGTCTCTTAATTAAGTCTGATAAACAAACAAAACCACCAGCAGACAAAATTAACAACAATCCATGTTCTTACTGACCCATACTTCATTATGGAGGATTTCCTATTGAGCATCAGAGACCACACACACACATACAAAACTGCATAGCAACTCCCTTCCAATCGCCAAGAAGACATTTCCTGTCTCCATTGTCCTGCTAGAGAACATACTGACCATAACACACACAGACACACAACATACCCGGAGGGCACATTACACACACACACTACAACACAAATACTCTCCCACACACTGAATAACAACACACATTATTGTGTGTGCACATGACTGCAGTTCAGACGTCTACACACAGTGGCAGTGTGTGTATTTTGAGATATGGCCGCATGTATAACGCCCCAGTGAGGGGGTGGAATTTGCACTCAGCAGAATAGAAACCTGGAAAACATCACATCGCTGAGCGTTAGTCACAACCAGTGTGAAAAGTTTTTAGTCAGTTTTTTCTCCAACAAAACACTACTTTCCTGTTGATTCAATCGGTTCTTACAGATGGTTGAATGCACTGAATCAAAATAAATGATTCACTGATTAATTTGTCCATTCTTCTTTTTTATAGCAAAATATTTAGTTAAGGAATAGATCCAGGATGTAGATGATTTTGTTTCATCATCAGATTTGGAGAAATGTAGCATTGCATCAGTGTCTCAGCAATGGATGCTCTGCAGTGAATGGGTGCCGTCAGAATGAGAGTCCAAACTCCGTTGAGAGTCCAAAGTCCGTTGCTAAAATACGAGTCCATAATCCACAATAACGCTTCCTCCAGTGAAAAAGTCATCTGGTCTGAATCAGGAGAGAAATCTGCACAGATCAAGCAGCGTTTAAACAGCTCTAAACAAATATGTGGCTGGATTTTGATGTGAGAGACAACAGCAGATGCACTTTTTCACTGGAGGAAGCGTTATTATGGATTATGGAGTCGCATTTTAGTTAAAAGTGTCTTAATGCTGTATTTGTTTCAGCTTTTGTCTTCTCCAGATGGTAACTGATGGACTGGAGTGCTGTGGATTACTTGTGGATTATTGTGATGTTTTTATCAGCTGTTTGGAGAGAAATGTAGCATTGCATCAGTGTCTCAGCAATGGATGCTCTGCAGTGAATGGGTGCCGTCAGAATGAGAGTCCAAACTCCGTTGAGAGTCCAAAGTCCGTTGCTAAAATACGAGTCCATAATCCACAATAACGCTTCCTCCAGTGAAAAAGTCATCTGGTCTGAATCAGGAGAGAAATCTGCACAGATCAAGCACCGTTTAAACAGTCCAAAACAGCTCTAAACAAATATGTGTGTGGATTTCGATGGTAGAGACAACAGGAGATGGACTTTTTCACTGGAGGAAGCGTTATTATGGATTATGGACTCGTATTTTAGCCGGAAGCAATGGTTTAAAGTTAAAACATTTTAATGATGGATTTGGATTATTTGTGGATTATTGTGATGTTTTTATCAGCTGTTTGGACTCTCATTCTGACGGCACCCATTCACTGCAGAGCATCCACTGGTGAGAAAGTGAAAAGGTAAAAGCGTACTTTTTTTTTACACTGAGAATGACAAATAGTATAGTGTTTTTTTTGTTGTTGTTGTTTTTTACATCAATTCACCCTATACAGTCCCTTTAAATAACTTCACTGTATTTAGTCAGCCTTTGTGAAGAGCTTAGTGCTAAAAGGGCTGCTTGGCTGTAGTTCAACAACTTTAAATTATGAGTAGTTTGTTGCTTGGCAAACTTCAGCTTCACACACGCAGACCACACAAACCACGCTACTAGCTGAAATCAAAGCAGCAGCCGCGTTTCAATCATACAGAAACATTCCACTAATTTTTAAGAAAAAACTGCATCTGTATGAAGAGAGTGAGCGAGAGAGATGTTGTGGTTTTGTTGCTCTGAGACGCATGAACCCACAAGCAGCCCGGCAGCCTTCCCAGAAAACAACTATATTTCTGACAAGCACTCTAATGCAACCACAACAAACACACACACACACACACTGGAGGCTTATGGGTCTAAAGATATATATGGGTTGAGGGGGGTTAACTCGCCAACAAGCTCAGATTTATGATGTGTTTGAGGAGACATCTGTCAAACAGCTACTGACAAACACACACACACACACACACACACTTAAATTGGCTTGTTTAATTGGTTGATTTAAACAAAATAACTGATTTGATTTTCTGACTGCTTGACTGAATGATTTGATTGGTTGCAAGAACCAAGGGTGTTTTCATCGTACTTAGGCCTAAATCACAAATAAGATCTCACTAAAAGGCAAAAATGAAAATTTGCTGAAACTTTACTCACCTTCAGGCCATCCAAGATTAGGATGAGTTTGTTTCTTCATCAGATTTGGAGAAATGTAGCATTGCATCAGTGTCTCAGCAATGGATGCTCTGCAGTGAATGGGTGCCGTCAGAATGAGAGTCCAAACAGCTGATAAAAACATCACAATAATCCACAAGTAATCCACAGCACTCCAGTCCATCAGTTAACATCTGGAGAAGACAAAAGCTGCGTGTTTGTAAGAAACAAATCAATCATTAAGGTGTTTTTTTATTTTAAACCATTGTTTCCAGTCAAAATATCAGTCCATAATCCATAATAACGCTTCCTCCAGTGATAAAGTCCATCTCCTGTTGTCTCTCACACCAAAATTGGTGTTTTGGACTGTTTTGGCTTGTAAACGGTACTTGATCTGTGCAGATTTCTCTCCTGATTCAGACCAGATTATTTTTGAGGAAGCGTTATTATGGATTATGGACTCATATTTTAGCAACGGTTTAAAGTTAAAAACACCTTAATGCTGGATTTGTTTCAGCTTTTGTCTTCTCCAGATGTTAACTGATGGACTGGAGTGCTGTGGATTACTTGTGGATTATTGTGATGTTTTTATCAGCTGTTTGGACTCTCATTCTGACGGCACCCATTCACTGCAGAGCATCCATTGCTGAGACACTGATGCAATGCTACATTTCTCCAAATTTGATGAAGAAACAAACTCATCCTAATCTTGGATGGCCTGAAGGTGAGTACAATTTCAGCAAATTATCATTGTGTGAAATATTCCTTTAATATCCTAATTGTTTCTCATAAACGACACCGACACGATTGACTTGTGTTTAGTTTTTATTTCTCCTAATGAATTTGAAGTGTAAAATGAGACAAAAATATGCTAATAAGAACTCCATTAAAACTCTTGCAACTTCTGAGCAATAAAGTTTTCAGTTATAATTCAACAGATCAGTAAACCTCTTTAAACAACAAAGTGTTTGAAGTAAATAAGCTTCAGAGTTTGTGTCCATGCCAACTTCAGATGAAGTGCTGCCAAGCCCTGTCGCCTTGGTTACGCTTCTCAGACACCGTACTAATTAAACAGGGAAGTTTTACACTGCTACAGCACTGCGATTTCATTAGACACAATACAAAGTTTTTTTTTTATCTTGTTGATTCAAACGTTCCTTCTGTTTCAACTTGGATTCTGTCCACAGCAGCTGCCACACATGCGTTTACTTATCTGAATGAGGACATACCACAGATGTCTACTGTTTTATTCACAGCTAATTATGACTACTTAGTAAAAAAAAAAAATCTTAAGCATTAAAAAAATGTGCTCTTTCTCACATTGGATCCAAAACATTGGTGCATGCATTTGGGAGAATGACTGAATGAAAGATCGGAAGAGCATGCAATGGTGCAAGAGAAAATCAGATCAACTTTCCAAACACCTCATTTAAATCCTAATCATTACTGATTGCTGTTGTGTGATTAATAAAACCCTTCTTGATATTAGAGCAAATATTTATTTAATTTACACATTGCACATTTTAAAGCATTTTTGGAAGTGCATCATTAACTCCTAATGACTCAGAATTAGTGTATTGTGTTTCACACATCCAGACATTAGGCTCATTTACAGTCATTATGGCTTCACTAAACGACACTGAAGTACTAATGTCTCTCAGTAGACTATTGTGTCGCACACACTGCATACTGTGCATCATGTTTATCATTCTACAACCATCTTGATTACTAAGAATATTCACGGACAATCAGCTGAAGCGACTGAAGGCTGCTGGGATAGTCGTCCTGACAGCATTGCAGCACAATCTATCGGCTCATTACCATTTTAATAGCTGCTCCATGGATACCAGCCTGCTTGTCTCCTTTTTCCCAGTCTGTCATTTAAAAACGGCTAATTACTGCTGACCTCCGCCCGTCAGGGTCACGGGAGGGGGTTGGGAGCAGGCCGGGTGTTGGGCAGGGGGTTTTATTCTGATAGTTAGTGACCAGTGAGGCGAAACAGAGGGAGGAGACGCATCAATCTAATGCTTGTAATCTGGGTTCAGACCCCCAAATCTCCGTCCAAAAGAGAAGTTTCTTCACAAGGATCACTTTAATCAGAGTTTGGATCCCTGCGGGACTTCACTCAATAACTGTCTTTATTAAGATAACGAAAAAACCCAGCTAACAGGGAACACATTCAGAACGTTCTGGCAAGGTTCTCTCAACGTTCTTCTAGTAACGTTAATAGAATGTTCATTCATGGTTTTTAAAAATGTTCTCAAAACGTTAGCACAAAAACATTCTTTTTTACATTATTCATGGATCGTTTAAATAATATGGGAAATATTACAAATAAAAGGAGATAAACTGAAATGAGTGATAAACATGAAATAAGAGGAGCGTCTCACTTTCTCTGTGATGTTATTGTGGCTACTCTAAGCCCCGCCCCCATTCTCGAGCTGGCGCTCTGATTGGCTGACGCGGGTCCTGGGACAGCTGTCCCGTCTCCGTCTAGACCTCAACAGGGCAGAATCCGCGCCACTGCGCCACGGACACACCGGAGCACGCAGAAGCCACGGACGGTCCCGATAATGATTGTTATTTCTAGATAGGACTTTAAGGAAGTTCGTTAGGTTTTATTCCGGACCGGGACTAACGGGAAGGTGCCGTTTCACACTTTAACGGACTCGCTTAAGTTTTGGCCAGGCGCGTCTGAACTCCGGTAAACTCGTGCTGGATTTCCGCGCTCCCCGTGATTCGGTGGGATTTTACCGATAGTGTCATGGCTCGGCTCGGCTCCGGACTCGCGCTGCTGGCGCTCACGGTGGGGCTCGCGCACGCGTTCGGGGAAGAGGAGGAGATGAGCTGCGACCCGATCCGCATCTCCATGTGTCAGGATCTCGGATACAATGTGACAAAGATGCCGAACCTGGTGGGAAACTAATGATTTATAACGATAATATTAATGATAATCGAATTATAAAATTAGCATAAATTACTAAATATAATATAAATATATAAAATATTAATATCAATATTATTATCATTAATCATATTATTGTGACAGGTTATTATTATTATTATTATATGCTTTTGACAACAACAATAATAAGTATTATTAATTAAATATAATAATTATTTTTATTATCATTATTGTTATTATTAAGATGCCAATAATGTTTACAAACAATAATGTAAAAAAGATCTGGGTCAAATTTGTAATGTTACCCAGAATTTGCACACACACACACACACACACACAATCATAGACTGTACTCAGGCTCTACACACACAAGTGTGTTTGTTTCATTCCTGGAATTGTCCTCATAAATGCCGTAAAACTCTTAAAACGGATTGTGTCGGTCTGCATTAGTGAAAGGTGTTCATAAACTGGTCAAATTATCTTATAATATAATTGTAAACATACTAGGAGCTTTCTGTAAGGTGTATAAAAACATAAAGTAGCTTAAGCATAATTCTAAGTTGATTAATTTGAGGACAGTATGAAGTCGTCATAAGTGTGTGTGTGTGTGTGTGTGTGTGTGTGTATGTGTGTGTGTGTGTGAGCATTGAAGACAGAGGCAGTTGTTGTTTTATTGATTCAGCGCGGAGAAGAAACCTCCCACTCGGATTCCCGTGTGTGTTTGCTGGAGAATCTCGTGATTAAAGCTGCTTTAGATGCTGCCCGGTTATCACAAACATCTTAAAGCGAGAGCACGTCTGTCCAACGCTGCTCTTGGAGAGAAAATGGCATATCGATGCATGTTTTTCAATCCACAACTGCTGATTTCTTGAAGTGTATGTGACCACAGCAAAAGTCTGTAGCTTCGTCTGAGTGCAGTCCTGTACTGCAGAATTTCCCTACGTGTGCACACAGCAGGGAAACCCATAACATACAACACTCAGAAATCCTTGCCACTTGCAACAGACATGCAACACATGCATAATGCAACAAAGCAATGTTTTCTTTTCCTTTAGAGCCTCAGAAAACATGCTACTGTATACTAGAAAACCAAGCTGAAAAGCCATCTGCATACATATAATCCAACAAACCAGTGTTTTTCTCCTTTACAGCCTTGGAAAATGTGCAACTAGAAACACACATTTCAAAAGCACAAATTTGTGACACTTAGACATGCAATACATGCCATCTGTCATATATAATGCGACAAATTGATGTTTTTTTCTCATTTACTGCTTTGAAAAACATGCAAATACTAGAAAACACATTTCAAAAGCACAAATTTGATATGCAACATGTGTATTCTTGCTCATTTAGAGCTTCTGAAAACATGCAATACAAGAAAACACATTTGATTCTGCACCCATGTGATGCGACAAACCAATGTTTTTCTCCTGTAGAGCTTCTGAAAACATGCATTACTAGAAAACACATCTGAAAAGCACAAATTCGTGCCAATTAGACATGCAACACATATAATGCAACAAAGCAATGTTTTTCTCATTTAGAGCTTCTGAAATCATGCAATTCTTGAAAAATTGCAGACGGCATGCGTTGCATGTCTATGATGTGACAAACCAATGTTTTTCTCCTGTAGAGCTTCCGAAAACATGCACTACTAGAAAGCTAGTAGTGCATGTGAAAAGCACAAATTCGTACACATCTGAAAAGCACAAATTCGTGCACGTCTCAGACTTGAGCTGCTTATGAGGATTTAGATGCTCTGCTGATTTTCCAAGCAACATTTTGTGTGTTTGCAAATATCTAATTCTCTCCCCGCCTTTGCTTTCTTGCAGTTCTTCTTATGCTCCATCCCGATCGGCCCGTGCGGCAGCATGTGCTTGTCTGTAAAGAGGAAGTGTCTTCCGGTCCTGCAGGAGTTTGGTTTCGTGTGGCCGGAGCTCTTGAACTGCAGCCTGTTCCCGCCCACCAACGACCAGAACCACATGTGCATGGAGGGTCCGGGCGACGAGGACCCGCCGTTTCACGCCGTCCGGCCGATGCCGCCGCAGGAGGAGGAGTGCATGGCGCTGGGTGCCGGCGTGGAGCAGTATGCATGGGTGAAGCGCAGCGGCAGCTGCTCGCTGCAGTGCGGATACGACATGGGATTGTACCGGCGACAGGCCAAAGTCTTTACCGACGTGTGGATGGTGGTGTGGGCGGTTCTCTGCTTCATCTCCACCACGTTCACCGTCCTGACCTTCCTAGTGGACTCCTCGCGGTTTTCCTACCCGGAACGACCTATTATTTTCCTCAGCATGTGCTGCAACATCTACAGCGTGGGCTACATCGTGCGGCTGACCGTCGGCCGCGAGCGCATCTCCTGCGACCTGGAAGAAGCGGCTGTACCCGTGCTAGTGCACGAGGGCTTGAAGAACACAGGCTGTGCCATCGTCTTCCTCCTCACGTATTTCTTCGGCATGGCGAGCTCAATCTGGTGGGTGATCCTGACACTCACGTGGTTCCTGGCAGCCGGGCTGAAGTGGGGTCACGAGGCCATCGAAATGCACAGTTCGTACTTCCACATCGCGGCTTGGGCCATTCCCGCCGTCAAGACCATCGTCATCCTCATCATGCGGCTGGTGGACGCTGACGACCTCTCTGGGATGTGTTACGTGGGCAATCAGAACCTAGACGCTCTTACCGGTTTCGTAGTCGCTCCGCTATTTACGTACTTGGTAATCGGGACGCTGTTCATTGCCGCCGGCTTGGTTGCGCTGTTCAAAATCCGCTCTAATTTGCAAAAGGACGGGACGAAGACAGACAAGCTAGAGCGGCTGATGGTAAAAATTGGCGTGTTTTCAGTGCTCTACACAGTGCCGGCCACTTGCGTCATTGCGTGCTACTTCTACGAAATCTCCAATTGGGCCGACTTTCGCCAGTCGGCAAGGAATTCGTACATGGCGGCGGAGATGCTGCGGATTTTTATGTCTCTGCTGGTGGGAATCACATCAGGAATGTGGGTTTGGTCCGCCAAAACGCTTCACACGTGGCAGCGATGTTCCCACCGACTCGTGCACACTGGCCGAAACAATCGCGTCAAACGGACCGCCAATGGCTGGGTCAAACCGGGCAAAGGCAACGAGACGGTTGTGTGATAAAGAGACAGAGGCGCCCACGCCCATGTAGCACTATCGTTCGTTCACTTTACGTGAAATGTTCTTAAGATGATCTTACACTGGACGGTCCTGTTGCAGCAGTTTTTCCGTTTAAATATGCACTACGTCAAACTCTCACTGAAGTGCCTTCGTTTTCGTGGACGAGCTACTCAACCGATTCTGGGAAACGTAGTTCTTTACTCCTCAGCGATCAGCGCCGTTTACCTCTCAACACGTCACAGCTGCCGGAATGCTTACGAGACTTGTTAATGCTACGTTCACATCGTGTTGGATATGCGAAAAATTGAAGCAGAAAGTGTGCAATGGCATGTCAGAAGTATGTGTAGAGGTTGCTAACTAACTTTAACTGTTGACATTTTCCTGTCATTTTACGTCTTGCACGACGTCACAATGCTCAAGCGAGTTTCCATGAATGGTTTTTACAGGTCAGAAACTCAACAAAACGTGAACGCATTATAGCAGAGATTTCCTTCACTATTTAGTTAGTCTATTTTTGATATGACAAAGCTATGATGGGACTTTTTGTTTTGTTTTTTTGGCGCTGTCAGACACACATTCACTCTGAAAATGACACGTGACAATCACTGACCGTGCCGTACGGGCCTCCCGTAGGGTCGATGAATGTATTGACCGATGATAAACTCTTAAACCTTTTAAAAGTGCCTCAAAAACTCACATGCAGGTGGTACAGTCCTGGATTTCATGAAGGACTTCTGGATCCATTTGTACATAAACTGATGTTTGTAGTTGTAATGTGTTATTTTTGTGTTATGAAATGCTAATTTATCTTTGTAAAAACTAAGAAACTGAACAAAAATGAATTTATTTAAGAATGCTTTTGTATCAAATGAAAAATTAAACTTTGAAAATCAATTCCAGAGTCCATGTGCATCTTTTGTTTATTGAGGTATACTTCACTATTAAAACTCCTGTAGGTTCACACACCTTGTGACCCTAGTAAATCTGGACTATGTAGGAATTAAAGGATTGTTTGGGGCATTAGTGGCTTGACTCTTTTTTTAGGTCGTTTTAAAATTCCTCCACCCAGAATGATTTGGACAAAGATTTATCCTCCGGTCCAACTTTCCCCCTCGGGGTCACCACACCCGCCTCAGGGTTTCTTGTAAGACAATGTCAGATGGTTTTAGCTCTTTCATGGGTGGTTAGTCTTGAAATGCTTTAATACGCTGAGTGAAACTAAACATAGATATAGGCTACATTATCAATATGGGAATTTTAAATGACCATGTTTCATGACCCAAAACATTTGCATAGTCGGGTAAATGGTCAGTTTAGAATAAATACCTGTTTTTATCTAATGATTGTGGATTAAAATGTTTCACAAAAGTCACATCACTCAGTTTCTAATATGATGCTGCTCCCTACTGGTCATTTGAAGCACTACAGATAAACCTATTACAGAACAACAGACTTTTGCAGTGACATGCAATGAAAATTACTTTTAGATTTGTGTTGCATCCCTTTAAAAATCACCAGATTTTATTTTCAAATGTATATCTTTATATAATAAACAGCAATAAAGTAAAATTTTGAGACACTTAACAATTAGTTGCGGTGATGGTTGTCTGATATTTGTATGCATAATTTCCAGGAAATATGCTACAATAACAGTAAATGCTACTTTTGAAATGAACATGAAGTGGCATTTGCAACGCATTTACTGTCATAATGTAAAACAAAAGAAAAAGTGGGACTTTATTGTGTCCATCAGAGAAAAGATTCCCAGACTGGCCCGTGATGACCTTTAATTTGGCCCATCATTTCCACTTTCTTGTGGGGGAAAATAGAGGGGAAACACACCATTGAAGCATATCTTCATTTCTAACGTATCTTTTTGTGTTAACATTTTTGTTTTGTTTTAACATTTAATTTGATTCAATTCTAATATAGTTGAATATAATACAACATTTACTTTCAGCCCATAGCCCTCAGTCAAGTTAGACTTTTGGCACTTGGCAGTAAAAAGTTTAAAAATAAAAAAGTAAACATATTTCTTACATCCCTGATAGCACACGTACATCACAGAGACGTCTGTTTGACATCTGCAAGACGTATTTTTGTATTTTGTATGTTTGCTCATCTGCGATATGTCTATAGGACGTTTCCTATCAGAAGTCAAATAGACGTTTAGAAAATGTCTTTAAGATGTTTATGATTTAGAATTAATGTAAAACTGACATCTTAGAGACGTCTATCAGATGTTTAGATGCTTTCCAGATGAAGCGATCTTTAACAGACATCTTGCAGACGTACATCCCTGTCTTTCTGGGATCATAAGACATGTTCAATCCATACAACAACCAACCAATCAGGGTTGTAAACTCTACTAAGCTCTACTATTACTATCTAACTGATCTTAAAAACAAATATAGCTTATTACAGTTAATATTAACTCCTTGAAGCATTTTGAAAACAGACCCTACAACACGTTTAATTGTGGAGACTAGCTAATACTTACAGCCTTCAAAATACGATGTCTTGTAAATGTACTTACATAAAACACTTGGAAATGTTGTAGAACTCACTGGAACCACAGACAAACTACTGTCAACTCAACCAGCGCTAACCGCTAACTAGGCTACTAATGGACTTTTTCTGGTAACCCCCCTACTGGTTAAAACTAAACACACACTTGAACGTGAACTATTCACATTCAGTTATTATTTATTTTTTTCGCGTACATACGCTCGACGCATGCGCACAAGAAATAGGTTATTATAAAAAAATATTAGCGATATGCTAACCCTGATCTCTGTTGAAAAAACCAGCATATGCTGGTTAGGTATGTTTTGACGCTGGGATGCTGGTTTAAGCTGGTCCTTTGCTGGTTTATGCTGGTCCTTTGCTGGTTTATGCTGGTCCTTTGCTGGTTTATGCTGGTCCTTTGCTGGTTTATGCTGGTCCTTTGCCAGCACATGACCAGCATAAACCAGCAAAAGAACCAGCATAAACCAGCAAAAGGACCAGCATAAACCAGCAAAAGGACCAGCATAAACCAGCAAAGGAACAGCATAAACCAGCAAAGGACCAGCATAAACCAGCAAAGGAACAGCATAAACCAGCAAAGGACCAGTTTAAACCAGCAAAGGACCAGCATAAACCAGCAAAGGACCAGCATAAACCAGCAAAGGACCAGCATAAACCAGCAAAAGGACCAGCATAAACCAGCAAAAGGACCAGCATAAACCAGCAAAAGGACCAGCATAAACCAGCAAAAGGACCAGCATAAACCAGCAAAAGGACCAGCATAAACCAGCAAAAGGACCAGCATAAACCAGCAAAGGACCAGCATAAACCAGCAAAAGGACCAGCATAAACCAGCAAAGGACCAGCATAAACCAGCAAAGGACCAGCATAAACCAGCAAAGGACCAGCATAAACCAGCAAAGGACCAGCATAAACCAGCAAAGGACCAGCAAAAGGACCAGCATAAACCAGCAAAGGACCAGCAAAAGGACCAGCATAAACCAGCAAAGGACCAGCAAAAGGACCAGCATAAACCAGCAAAGGACCAGCAAAAGGACCAGCATAAAACGTTTCTGAAAAGCTAACTACTGAAAATCTTTAATTTGAGATGCTAATTAGGAAATTAGTCAGGGATCACTGACAAACAGATTTTTATTTTATTTTTTATTTCATCTTATTTTTTGAGAAATACACAGAATAATTTAGTCATAAATTACAGTAAGAGTCTTCAAGCAGTCAGAAAGCAAAGTGCATAAGACATTTCCACACGGAAACAGATTTCGTTTTAATTGAAAAATAAATATCCCAGCCATTACTGTAAACTTGAGAACAGTTTCACAATAAAAAAAAATATTCTAAATGTCAGTGCGGTGGAGTAGAAAAGTAAAAAAGTCAGTACTGTACACATGAACAGACAGATGTGGACATCACATAGCAGGTTGGCGTACAGTAATGCGACGGTAAACATGCATTTTGGGGAATGACCAGCAAAATCATGTAACTGTATTTGATTTCTATGAATTATGGTTCTTTAGCTCGTCTGAGAACTGGCTTTAAAAAATAAAGCTTCAAATAAATCGGCTTCTAGAAGCTAATGAAATGTGCCAGCGTAAGACCATTTCAACATCATATTCTTAAATGAACATAGACAACAGTCATCAAAACTGTCTTGGTTATTGTATCAACCATACAACTGGCCCAAATCAGCATATTTACTTCAGTTCAGTCATTGAAAAAGTTCTGAACTTTAAAATACCCTCTCCTTGGAATAAAGTGCCACAATCTGAGAAATACGGGAGATTGTGAAGTATACAGAGCAATTTTAGCCATGAAACTTTGAATCTTTTAATAAGCACCATTATAAATCCCTCTTCCGGCAACATAAACCTGAAATAAATTTGCACCCAAATGAAAACAAGCCCACTGCATCTTCAGGACACCGGGGAAATGATGTGCTCTTCCAAATGAATCACTGGGGAAAGGAAGGGAGCGTTCTTAAAAGCTTGTTCAAATGTGCCAGGACAGTCCAGCATTGCTTCGTGAAAGCGTCGGTCGGGGCCTGCTTCAATACGGAAGTGAAGCCGCTTTAGAGACACAACGCTCAGCTGGACAATTGTCCCTATATCTCTGGGTGCTGAAGCACTTCCGCTTGACAGAATGGCGAAAATCTCCTGAGTGTTTCGTCGTCACGTCTCAGACGCTCTGAAGTTGTGAATGGCAGTCGCTAGTTAGAAATACAGGAATTTCATTGGTTATTCTTGGCGTTAATGGTACATGACATCAGTTGAGTACGAAAGGAACAGTTCACCCAAAAATCAACCAAATTAATTACTTTTAATTACAAATTTGAATGTTCTAGTGGCTATTTTCCATGCAAAATCAATGTCAAGATTTTCAGTGAGTTCAATTTCATTCTGCATCTCACACAAAGTTATCAGATGACTTCAGAAGATGTGGAATATAGTGCATATAGAATACAGTTTTGTTATTTTATTACATCAAGTTAAACTAAATGAAATTGAGAAATATTGCCTTGTCAGCTAGCTTAAATTAAATGTTTTGATTTTATTTACAATTATATATTTTTATCTTATTTAATGTCTATTTTATGTATTTATTTTTTTCATTGTTCATTGTAATTGCCTGGAAAACAGCCACTCATTCATTCGCTATATTTCTCGTACAGATTTGAAAGAAGATGTGAGTAAATGTAAAAACATTTTTGGGTGAACTACTGCTTTGGTGATATGAGAACGTAGTGAGAAGATACCTACGCTAAAGGAACGTCAGCTCCCTCAACTCGATCCTCTGTGGAAGAGAGACATGAAAAAACATGTTCAGATGTCTAATGGAGATTTGAAGGGTTACTAATAACTCATGTAGTTTGATGTCTCCTGATAAATCAGTTTGTGTGTTCTTGTGTACCTGAGGTTGGTGGTCTTCCAAAGTAGCACTTCATCACCACAACAAAAATAAGTAACAGGACAAACACAACCACAAAAGCAATAGCTGCGATCACTCGAAGTGGGAAAGATTCTGTTTGACCTGCAAGAAGACAACAAAAAAGTCGAAAAGTTTAAAAAACAGTGTAAAAAATGTCAAAATAAATCAAATAGATTTGAATAAATTTATAAATAGATTCAAATAAATAATAAAAATGTGATTCGGATACTTAACAATTTGATTAAAATAAATAAGAAATAAATTAGATGAAAATAAATTAAAACAGAAAATTGTTTAAAATAAATAACTAAAAAAAAATGAGATGCATATGAATAAATAGAAAAACTGATTCAAAATAAGTAATGTTAAGTAAACAATTAAAAAATGATAATAATACATCTAACAGTACAGTACTATGGTGAGTAGGAAAAAAATTATATTTATTCTCCAAATATTATTTTTAATTGGTATAGTATATATTAAACTAATTAAATTCTAATACTAAAATTAGTATAAACTGGGTCTTTTAAGCATGAAAATTTATAGATGACTTTTGAATTTTAGGATAGGGGTCCCTCGCATGAGGATGACCCCTGGAACAGTTCACCCAAAAATTAACATCAGATCCAGCCAGATCCTGTCAGATAATATCCGTTTTGTCTTGTAACAGAACAACTAGTCAGCAAAGTTGTCTGGTACTCAAAACTATAATAACAGTCTTCTATCAGAGTTTATTGAATAGTCTTAATTGCGTATGTTTCAATGCTCAGACTTCGTCTGAAAAACACAAATCCAACAAGTGTTATTATACCACAATCAATAGCAATGGAAAATTACTGCTTCACAACAACATCCCATAAACCTTGAATTCCCATAAACATTCCCTCTTATCTCTTATTCATGAAGAGAAATAGCCCTTGAAACCACACATCATAAGACTAAACAACAATGGGGGGGGGGGGGAAAATATAAATGAAATGAGTATTTAAATGATTATAAATGATTGTATGATTAAATGGAATAATAAAAAAGGTGGACTCAACACACACAGGCTGCTACAAAGAATCCGTAGATCCTTCACACATCTTTTGGGTGAGTTATAATAAAGCAATAAGCCCCAAGAAGCGGTGGTTTACAGTGAATTTATAACAGCTAAGGGGCGTTGTTAGGCACGACGAGAAGCGGAGTTATAAAACGGTTATTCCATATACGTAGTAAGGTTTCACAAAATAAAACAGAGCAAATAAAGTGTAATGATATTAATAAAAACAGTATTCTTCCACCAAACAATGTAGTTCCTCAGAAACAGTTGTGGTTGCAACAGACAAACGTAAACAAAGGTGTATGTTACTTTGTAGAGTCATTTACAACAGCTTCAAACGCGGCTCAGCCAATCAGAATCAAGCACCGGAACTACCCGCTTTATAATAACAGATGTTTTTAGCAGGTCCGAGCTATAATGGTGGAGCTCTATTCTGGAAAAGGGGGCGGGGAGCAGCAGCTCATTTGCATTTAAAGAGACAGGCCCGAAAAACAGTGTTTCTGCTTCCACTCAAAATAGGCATTTTCAAAATGATATAATACATTATCTGTGGAGTATTTTGAGCTGAAACTTCACAGACACATTCTGGGGACACCAGAGACTTATATTACATATTGTAAATAGGGGCATAATATGTCTCCTTTAACATCCAACACACTTACATATGGTGATGGTGTGGGAAACAGCGCCCCCTACGGCACAGCTGACATTGGCTGGCTGGTCGCAGTTGTACATGATGGTTTGGTTGATGGTCCATGTTTTGGAGTCGTTATGTGCTAAACTCCAGTTGTAAAATACATTCGTCAGACTTGGATTAAGCCCCGCCCATCTGACGGTGCTCTGTGGGTATCCTCCCACCGCCGAGCAGCTTAAGTGACAGCTCATCCCCGTGCCGCTGACGCCGCGTCTATGTTCACTGCAGTCAGGTGTGATTGTGGGGACGCTGTACTCGGCTGTAAAAAGAAGAGAACAGTGGAATAAGTGACATTTTAGAGATCCGGAGAGGTTCCCCCCCTGCAACGTTTCACTTCCCCAAAACCCACGTCAATGCAACCATCCCAGAATCCTTAGTCAGCAGTGAGTTTCCAATGCGAACAAGCATGCGCTCCCCCGCAGACAGACTTACATACGCAAATAAACCAACAGACGTACAAACACACACACACAAATAGGCTATATACGCATATTCAAATGATATTTTCGCAGAATGGCTGCATTATTCACACATGAACACACAAACACACTGCAGGAGTTTATCAAGGTTATGCATCATTCAGAACTGAAATGAGAATGGCTCAAAATCTGAATTGCATTTGAATTTAAGTACCTAATGGGATGCATACAAAATTCAGAAAGTAGACAATTAAGTGTCATTTTTAACAATGCATTTCATACTTTAGTATGAATTACATATAAACATATATTCTCGTGCATAACATACTGAGTATTCACAGAAATAATATTTACTAATTTGCCAGAATGCTCTAATTTCCTTAATAAAATAAAAAAAATGTAGGCCTATGTTAATATGATTCTTTTTATCTGGAAACGGTGTGGTATAATTTTTTGTACAATAATTTGTACTGATGGCTGTTAATTGTTTTGACAGTATTAAACTTAGTTTAGAGGAATATCTGAAAATTTGGGATAAAATATATTCTACATATCAGGTAATAAATAGGCATAACTAGCCAAAATTAATAATGTAATTATTTTTGTATTGTCTTTTTGAAATTTCTGTTACTTTGAATTGCACTTCAGTAAATTCCTCTTTCTGTCATTCAGATTCAAATTCTAATTCAACTTCCTGTCTGTTGCGGTCGATTTGATTCAGATTCACGCTCATAATCTGAATATGATCCGATTCTTCAATTCTGAGTGAGTGAAGTGACGTGACATGTGGCCAAGTATGATGACCCAGACTCGGAATTAGCACTCTGCATTTATCCCATCCAAAGTGCACACACACAGCAGTGAACACACACACACCGTGAACACACACCCGGAGCAGTGGGCAGCCATTTTTTTTGCTGCGGCGCCCGGGGAGCATTTGGGGGTCGTGGTATTGAAGGTGGGAGAGAGCTGTACATTCACTCCCCCCACCTACAATCCCTGCCGGTACGAGACTCGAACCCGCAACCTTTGGGTTACGAGTCCGACTCTCTAACCATTAGGCTACAACTTCCCCATTCTGAATTTAACCCGACCCTGTTGTCTGTATCTTGTGTCATACCTGTGACTTTGAGGATAATCTCTGAGATTTCAGGTTTGTACGCTTTGTCGACGAAAACAAAAACACAAATGTACGATCCTTCATCACCGACTGAGATGTTTCTCATCTCCATGCTGTAGTCCATTGCGTTCACTTTGGTTCTGCTCTGGTAACCCTTCCCTGGCATTTCGCGGCCATTAGTAAACCCATTGATGTACATGTCTTCTTTATCTTTTATAACTCTCTGTATGTACAAGCGTTCAACAGGTCTGCTGTGGTTCGAAGGACATCTGAATGTAACGCTGTGACCCAAAACAGCCGTGATGTTCATCGCTGCATCGCTCACACCTAAACAAACACACAACAACATGACAGAAACAACTCAAATTTCAGAAGCATTTCAGTCGACACTGATTATTATTACAGCTGGTTATAATAAGGCAGGTATACTTCAGTCTAAATAGTAACATGCACTCAGTTTGCTGTTTGCACTGTTAATAGCATTGTGCTACTGACTAGATAATTACACAGATACAAGATCTCTCATTTGCAAGCAGAACGATAAAACTCTATAAGACCTGTAACTCAACCATTGCTGAAAAATGTCTGCAAAAGTTAGTATATATAGAATAGCTTATATAAATATATAAACTTAATAATAGTAACTTAAAAATAATAGTATATATACATTATGTTACACACAATAATTTTATTATATATATTATATATATATATATATATAGTTTATTATATATATTAATATATAATAGTTTATATATTATATTATGTATAGTGCTGTCAATAAGTTAAAAAATTAACTAATTAATCGCACATTTTTCTGAAATTAATCGCGATTAATTGCAACTAACATTAAAGTTTTTAAATATGCTTTTATATTGCAATAATTTCACATTTAATCTTCAAATTAATGTAGAAAAGTTAAAAAATTAACTAATTAATCGCACATTTTTCTGAAATTAATCGCGATTAATTGCAACTAACATTAAAGTTTTTAAATATGCTTTTATATTGCAATAATTTCACATTTAATCTTCAAATTAATGTAGAAAAAGTGTATTTTAATATTTGTTTAATGGCATCTTTATATATATATATATATATATGCATACAACATACACTACTTATTGTGTAATACATATATTATACACACATATACACACACACACACAAATATTACTTATTGTTTGTAGTATATATATATATAAATTATAAATTTTAAAAAATTATTTTTGCTTTTATTGGGGTTCCCTTTTAAACAGGGAACCTTTGATAGCAGCGACAATGTCTTCTACTATTACATGTGTCAGAAACACTGCCATGTTTAGTAAAGATTGTGGGTACAAGTCCTTTTTAAGTGTATTTAAATATAGTTGAAGTCTCTGGTATGTTCAAATGCAGCTGAACGTGTGTGTTTGTGGGTGTAAAGGCATGTTTGTTTCAATCAGGGTGATTCTCCATGACTTATTTCAGTGGTTTACAAGTGCTTTTCTTACTGTCCGAGTTTTGCTTCCTTGTTCTTTTAACTTTCTGGTGTAGAGGTGCATTCCCCAACTCCTACGGCTTCTAGTAATTCATCCCTACATCCAAACTTATCCATCCTCCCGTAACATTGCTCTTTTAATCTCTACATTTAGCTCATTATTGTCATCGCTAGTCCTCTTCAAATCACTAGTAACTGTTTACAAAGGTGGCTGGTTGTTCGGCTTTTCAGACAAATTACTATTAAACACTGACAGGTGAAAATGTGGAATTCTGCAAAATGTCATTCTTACCAGATGCAGCTGCAAGCAGCAGCGTGGTCACGACCAAGGCCAAGCTAAAAAAAACACCAAAAAGAACGATTAGAGACACACAAGCATGAACACTCACAATCATGGGAATTTGCATATTCCTCAAAAAAGTCCCATGACTCAATTCAAAATGATTTTACAAAAATAACTGCAGCATCGGGCCTTACTCACTAAACAACAGACTTCTTGGTGTTGATTACTGATCTACACTCTTAAAATAACATTTATTTGCATCGATGGTTCCATGAAGAACCTTTAACATCCATGGAATCTTTCCAAGGTTGAAAAAGTTTCTTTGGAATGTTCTTCACACTAAGAAAAAACAACTGTTCACTGAAAAGTTCTTTTTGGAACACAAAATGGTTCTTTATTTTGGAAGCTTTATACTTATAGTAACTCTTGCAGCATGTGGTTAGGTTTATTATAACTAAGCAAATGGTACGACATCTCACTTCCTCATAATAAGCCTGATTTGTAGTATAAACTAATCCTGTGAGAATTTGAAAGAGGATATCATATCATGTGCAGCAGAAATGGATTAAGTGTCTGTTTCTGATCTGTGGACTTTGTGGCTGCAACATTATTAAATGACGTATAAAACGATGTCAATATGACTGAATGTTGAACTGAAACAGGAGATCTGAATGTCTGGCATTAGCTTGGCAGAAATATATTATCATTTAAACTGCTGTGTTCACGGCCCTGAAAGCACCTGAGCGCATTTTTAAGATGCAACGACCAGGAACAAAATCCCTCTAAACAACATGAGAGGCCTGTCAAACAAAAACTGCAGCACGATGCAATGCAAGCAGGAAAAACATAATTTCCTGGTATTCTTGGACTGGTCTATAAATGCAAATACAAACACATCAGACACTAGCAGCCACGCTTTGAAGTCTACTTCCCTCTTAGTTTAAGAAATAAGTGATCCATAAACAACTAACACACACTTTCTCTTTTGTACACAAGAGAGATCTTACAAACCATATTAGTGAAGACATCTTCCATTGTTTTTCTATTAGATTAATTATATTTATCTCCTAAACCCATAAAAAAAAAAAAACTCAGAAACATCATCTGGATTATCTATAAGCCTTTAAAACTAGTGACAACACTAGTTATCTTCACAAGTACCACACACACACACACACACACACACACACACACACACACTCACACTCACACACACACACACACTCACACAAACACACA
>NW_015660885.1:418969-423069 GCF_001515625.1 Sinocyclocheilus rhinocerous
CTCACGCACACACACACACACACACACACACACACTCACACTCACACACACACATACTCACACAAACACACACACACACTCACACACACACACACCGAGTGCTGTACCTGTATCTGTGAGTGTATAAGCAGCGCAGTTGTAAACTCATGCTGATGGATGTGAGTGAACAGCTGAAGCACTTACAGAGAGCAGACTGGCTTCTTCATGTCTTCCTCATCTGTGTCAGCAGTAAGCATAGACTCTCGAAACAGGAACTGCACGCCTACACAGAGAGAAAGGTGATGTCATTAACTTCATATCGATACTGTCAGAGGGAATTCCCACACAACACACCCTCTGTCAGACAACTAACCAAAGCTCAACTAAAGAGAGAGAGAGAGAGAGAGAGACAGAACAGAGTGAAAGGAAACCGATTGTCCTGTTGTGCTGTAGACAGAGAAAATTAACTATTGTGTTTCTTCACTGTAGAATGCACTAAAACAAAATAAACCAAGCTACTTGTATTTTATTGCAGAGAGAGAGTGTAACTAAACTATCCTGTTCTGCTTTACTGCAAATGGCATTAATCTAAACTAAACTGAAAACTAATTGTGTTGCTTTACTGCAGAGGGCATTAAATTAAACTAAAGCTTGTTCTGCCATTATGTACTACACTAAACTTGACATTATTTACTACATTAAACTAGACTAAAATAAACTAATCTAAGCTGAAACCTAAAGTAAACTAGTCTAATTGTGTTGTTTTACGCCAGAGGGCATTAAACTAAGCTAAACCAAACTTATTTTACTGTATATATTATTTTAACTAAATTAAACTAGACTAAACTGAATGGGTCACTTTACTGCAGAGAGAATTCAACTAAACTAAATTAAGCTAAAAACAATCTAATTGTATTGCTTTACCGCAGGGGGAATTAATCTAAACTAGATTAAACTAAACTTGTGTCATTTTATTGTTTTATTGTACATATTATTTTAACTAAACCAAACTAGACTAAACTAAATGGCCTGCTTTACTGTAGAGAGAATTCAACTAAACTAAATTACGCTAAAAACTAAACTGGTTGTGCCATTTTATTGCATAGGGCATTTAACTGAAGTAAACTAGACTGAACTAAATGTGTTAAACTAAACTGAACTGGTGCTAAACCGCCCGAGATGCCTCACACTGATTGTGCTGATCTGCCGCAGATAGTTCAGAGTTCACGTGTGACACATTTACAGTGAAATCAAAGAGTTTCATAAATGATCCACCTTAAACTGGAACTGATCAAAGGAAATAAAAGCTGCTGTGGGCAGATCACAGACACAGTGCTAACAAAAGGGAAGAGAAATCAAGAGAAACGCCAGCTTAACTACTCCTTCTCCAGCATAACCCGAGACGCTTCAGTGTCAGACTAATCAGATCGTGTCCAGATCCACAAAAGCCTTCATCAGATCCAGCCGCACACAAGTGACAGTCAAAGTGTGTGAAAGTGTGTTTGTGGAGCAAGAGTAATAAAATGATGAACTGTGTCAGTAAAGAGGTTCAAATGAGAGAGCACTTACTAAGGTTCACAGGTTTCTCCTCCAGTGCGCAAGAGATGAAATGAAACACACACAAATAACAGTTCCTTAAGATGACAGAGAGTGAGCGAGCAAGAGAGAGAGAGAGGACGTGCTCTTTATTAAAAGAGTAACCACAGAGCAACAGTTTCACAGAACTGAACGCATGCATGAACGCAAATACTGCTGAAAATAAATTTTAATAAGGTTTCTGAACTGTCTGAAATTGAACTGAACGAAGCTGGACTAAAGTAAACTTAAAGGGAAAATTCTGTCATCTTCACACACAAAAGAAGATATTTTGAAGAATGTTGGTAAACAAATGATTTTGGGCCCCACTGACTTCCATAGTACCAAAAAAACAATGCAAGTCAATGGGTCCCAAAATGGTTTGGTTCAGAATGATGACAGAATGATCATTTTGAACTAAACTATATACTGCACTAAACTGGGTTAAACTACAATGAATTACTAAATTAAATAAAACTCACTTTTAAAATATTTCCACCTACTTCAACATAAAAACTTAAGTTCAGTTGCTAAATGTATTATTTTATAATTATATTATAATATTATAATATTATTCAAATTGACTGTACAAGTCATTTAAACTTAAAATATATTAAACTGAAGGACTGTTTTAATTCATTTATATTCATTAGGCATTCATGTAATTTATCAATTGATTATTTATTCTTTATTTTTTCAGTAATTATTTTTATTTTGTTTTTATATTTATCATTCATTTCTTTGCTTATAGTGCTTTTCTTTAATTGTTTAATCTTATGTTTGTGTGGTTTCATGAAACGTTTGTCTTCACGGATAAAAGAAAAGAGGGAATATAGCAAATTTAAGATGGTATGGGATGTAGTTCTGAAGCGGTTTGGTATAACAACACTGTTATAATAAATACCTGCAGGCTTTTTATGAGAGAGGTTTTGGTGTCGACCTTGTGGGGACATTTAAGGTCACCTGAAGGAAAACAGTTTACATGTTGTTTTACATTATAATTCAGTTAACTGAATAACAATAAACGTCGCTGGGAAATTCCTGCGTAAATGTAAACAAATGTTTGTGTTTGTGTGCATTCAGGTGAGACGGATTCATGGCGAGCTCATTCACAGATGTGACGTCACATGACATGCCTGAGCGATGATTATGTATGTTTTCACACCTGATCAAATGATAATTCTGAAAACAGTCCTATGGCAACAGCTCAGTGATTGCACACACACCCACACCCACACACACATACGACTCTTTGTTATCTCCTGACTTCACAAGAACTGCATGAATTCAGCCTGGATCAACCCACACAATACTCACCTGAGTTACTGGTAAACAACTACCGTTATGTGACTCCGTTAGGATGCAAGTTTAAATATTTTACCCAGAGTTTATTCATGCATTCATCAGATACTTTGTGACTACATTGCATTCCCTCAGAATCGAACACTAACCTTGGTGTTGCGAGTGTCATGCTCTACAGTTTGAGCTACAGGGGGAAAGTCCTAAAAATATGGAGCAGCTCAGATCATTAGATTTTCTGAGAATTTAAAGAGAAATGTATGAGTTGATATTGAGAACTTTTGATTTCAGATGTATTTTCTGAGCAAATAATGATTTTTTAATGAGTATTTTTGTCTTGTTTTCCAGTACAAATATCTAAACATTCTTAAATCAAGATACATTTACTTGAGAAGCAAAATTACACATTAAGTCTTATTTTCTGAAAAATGTATCAAAATTAAATGAGTTTTTGCTTAAATGCCTGCCAATGGGCAGATAATAGCCAAAAAAATAATTGTTTTCCCTTTTAATTAAGTTTATGTTTCTGACCCCATTGGCAGTCTCTTATCTTGCTTCTCAAGTAAATTGTTCTTGTTTTTAAGAATGTTTGAATATTTGTACTGGAAAATAACAGAAAATTACTGAGTGAGAATATAATTTTTTGCAGTGTTGGTATATTTGAGCACAGTTTGAGACATTGCTCCTCTTTTCAAACTCCAGTGCGAGACTCTAGGGACCTTTATGTCAGTAAAATCATCTGAAAAGCAGGAGACTTCAGTCAAAATCTCCATTAAATTTGACAGCGTTCTAGGAGAAGCAGCTGAGATATTACAGTAATGTCATGAATGTCAGACCCACTGACAGTCACAGACATTCTGTTTGTCCTCCTCTTACGGGATGTGTTGTTGTGTGATTTTACTTCCTGCTGTATGATATCCAGAGTGTATTTGAGAATGCCATTGTGGTTGGGACATGGGTTAATCAATGTGATCTGAAAACCTGGTTAATAGGTCTAGTGAAAGGCATTGTGGAACGTGAAGCTGCTGCTTGTGTTGGTGACATTTGTTTATTTCCCACCTGATTTGCTTCTATTTATAATAGAATGTTCAGTACAAGTATACTACATGTTCAGTAATATTATGACTGAAGAATTCATTTACTTTATAATCTTTTCACAAGTAATTTATCTAAAAACGAATATATATATATATATATATATATATATATATATATCCCCCCCCTCAATTTCTTTCTCTACCATCTTA
>NW_015660885.1:423741-441603 GCF_001515625.1 Sinocyclocheilus rhinocerous
ATATATATATATATATATATATATATATATATATATCCCCCCCATCAATTGCTTACTGTACCATCATGTCACTGCAAACCCGTATGACTTTATTTCTTCTATGGAACACAAAAGGAAATGTTTAGCCGAATGTCCAGACTGCTCTTTTCCATACAACAAAAGCAGTGACCAGGATCTGTCAAGCACTGAAAAATGTCATAAAACAACCATAAAAGTACCATAATATTAGTCAATATAACAATATAACTAGATTTGTACATTTTATGAAGAAAATGTGAATATTGACATGGCAAAACCACCTGCAATTCCTTACTTTGTCAGTGACAATGCTTCTAAGGCATTTCTAATAGTGGCTAGGGAGTTCAGGAGCTAAGGTGTTCTGAGTGGTTGTTAGGGTGTTGCTATGCAGTTTCTAAGGTATTTCTAATAGTGGCTAGGGAGTTCAGGAGCTAAGGTGTTCTGAGTGGTTGTTAGGGTGTTGCTATGCAGTTTCTAAGGTATTTCTAAAAGTGGCTAGGGAGTTCAGGAGCTAAGGTGTTCTGAGTGGTTGTTAGGGTGTTGCTATGCTATTGCTAAGATGGTGGTTGCCAGGGTGTTGCTATGTGGTTACTGAGTGTTCTGAGTGGTCACTAGGGAGTTTTGGAGGGTTGTCAGGATGTTGCTATGCAGTTGCTGAGGTATTCTAGTAGTGGCTATGGAGTTTTAAACGACTGATGACGTTTCACAAGTCCACAAGAACACAAGTACAGACAAGAACGCATTTTGAGAAACGGCTATGGATGCCAGGGTGTTGCTATGCGGTCACTGAGTGCTCTGAGTGGTAGCAAGGGAGTTTTGGGTGGTTGTCAGGGCATTGCTATGCAGTTGCTAAGGTCTTCTAAGAAGTAGCTAGGGGGTTTTAGAGGGTTGTAGGGGTGTTGCTATGCAGTTGCTGAGGTGTTCTCATGTCTGGGGTGTTCTAAATGGTTGCTAAGGTGTTCTGAATGGCAGCTAGGGAGACAGGGTGTCTGTGGCTAATAAGATGTTCTGTGTGAAAGCGAGTGTTCTAAGTGGCTGCCAGGGCATTACTATGAGCTTGCTGAGTAATTCTGTTGTTGGCTAGGTGGTTTCTTACTATCTAAAGTGAAAACCCTCCACCCTCAAGTCTCTGAGATATTCCGCTCTCTAGATCACAAATACTAATTATAACTATATTACATTCTGGAGTAAATATATCCATAATAATAGTGACACTTACCTTACTGGACATCACTAATCATTTCAGATTGCTCAGGAAGTCAAACGCATGTTACCAAAAACATGACAGGAGGCAGAGGCTCCACACCTGGTCACATGATTAGTCACCAGCACCAGGAAGACACGCATTACTGGAACACACAGGAATTTTAGGGCATTTCCAACTCACTTCTTCTCAGCTCTCCTTTTCCTTTTCTTGGTTGCTCACTTTCTATTCTCACTCCTCCTTATTCCATAACCCTCCTTTCCTGCTTCCCTCAATCCTACAGCATGGTTCTTGTTATCTGTCATTTATATGATCAGGTTTTATGACCCATTTAGCTGTGATTGAGTGTTTGTACTCACTACCACACACACACACACACACACACACGGAATGACATCAAATGTAGCTGATGTGTGTGTGCTCACCATTTCTCATATCATGAATATTTTAGGGAAATTCTTCCTTGAACTCCTTTATATCTCTCAGTGATAAGCCTTCATATAGAAGAAGTCAGAAAAACAACTCAGAAGAGGGATTTTAAGAGTTACAGACTGCCGGCACACCCTGATATCCCAACAAAAGTAAAGATGAAAATCAGCTCTCTATCTGCCTGTTTGTTGTTGTTGTTGTTTTTTAATAAGTTTTACTTCCTGATACTCAATAAACATGACGTCAGGCAGGACGGCTTTCCTGAGAACCATTAAATAACATGCCACAACACACGCCCATGTCTGCGGATGAGTGTTAGTAAATGCAGTAGTGTCCTGTGTGGCCTGCTGCCACTGAAAGGCCATGAAACAAAGCACTACATGCACAAGGCAGGAATTCTAAGAAGAATCTGCTCTCTAGTGGCCAGATAGAGCACATGGGTATTATTTTTTCAGTATAATGCATACTGTGCACAGCAAACACATTTTATTTTATTTTTTTACTACATTTAAAAACGTACAATATTCAGCAAGACAGACTGTGTGGAATACTGTATCTCACAATCCAAGAAATATTTTCAAATATGCAATATATTTTTAACATCTGTGTTTTGGACTGTCAAAATGTTGTTTTTAAAGCTGCACATATTTCATATTTTTGATTATATTTTATATTATATTGTATATTGTATTATATTATATATTGAGCAGGGTCAGAAAATAGCCACCAAAATTCAAAATGAGGAGATTTTTTCTTTTACTTGTACATCCAAATCTTTATTCTTTTAAAATACAAAGTATTTCTTAAAATGCTACTTTGGACTTGGATAATTCAATATGCATGAAGATACGAACTACTGTAAATATTTTTTTAAACATTAAATATATATTTGAATATATTGAATAAATTACATATTATTTGTTCATATGTGACCCTGGACCACAAAACTGGACCCTGGTCTTAAGTAGCACAGGGATATTTGTAGCATTAGCCAAAAATACATTGTATGGGTCAAAATTATAGATTTTTCTTTTATGCCAAAAATCATTAGGATATTAAGTAAAGATCATGTTCCATGAAGATATTTTGTAAATTTCCTACTGTAAATATATCAAAACTTAATTTTTGATTAGTAATATGCATTGCTAAGAACTTAATGTTGACAACTTTAAAAGCTTTTTTTCAATATTTAGATTTTTTTTTGCACCCTCAGATTCCAGATATTCAAATAGTTGTATCTCGGCCAAATATTGTCCTATCATAAACCATACATCAATGGTCAATATTTTGATTTTTTTGCTCCCTCCGATTCCAGATTTTCAAATAGTTGTATCTCGGCCAAATATTGTCAAACTATACATCAATGGAAAGCTTATTTATTCAGCTTTCAGATGCTGTATAAATCTCAATTTTGAAAAATTTACTCTTAAGACTGGTTTTGTGGTCCAGGCTCACATATTGCCAGAGGTTAAAATATTTTAAATTAATTTAATTTATTTTTATGTTAAATTTTACAACCGGATGCAACTTGTCAAATTAAACATGCAATGTATTTATGTCATATGACAATATTTCAGCGTATATAAATATTGTTTCACATAGGTAGGTAGCACTATTTTTTTAATTTTAAATAGTGGAGGCTTTATTTTTATTTTGTGTTTTTTTTTTATTTGCCATGTCTTAAAATGTTATTCTGAGTCTAGATAGTAATAATAATTCATTAGATGTAAATAAACTGAAGCATTTGGCACATTTATGTTCAAAACCATTCCTTTTTGATAGTATACGTAGTATACAGTATGTATGAAGTATGCTAAATGTCTGTAGAAATATAATAGATGCAATACAGGCAACCAGAGCTCAATGCGTGAAATACTGCAATGCATATAATATAACTTTATAACCTGTAAGTTGATGAAAACGTAATGCGATGCACTCAAACGTCTCAGGTTACTTGTGTAACCATGGTTCCCTGAGGGGAACGAGACACTGCGTCCTCTAGGGGTCGCTATGGGGAACGCCTCGTCGTGACCCGTGTCTGAAGCCTACATTGAAAAAACACCAACTTGTTTGGCCGGCGACAGCCATGACGAACACATACAAAACACATAATGCCGTCATTCGCTGGTCAAAAACCAAACCCAAACTCCATTTGAGCTAGATTTTCATAAAATGTTAAGTGCAAGTGTTTGATAAAGCCACAATACCAACTCTGACGACGCAGTCTTTAATTAAAAAAACAAAAAATTTTGTATCTTTTTTTTTTGTTGCCATATTTCAGTGCTTAGTGGTGTGCCGTGGGATTTTTTATTTATCAAAACTGTGCCGTGGCCGAAAAAAAAAGGTTGTACTGCACTTACTGTGCAGTATGCAATATGCCAGTGAAAATAAAACTCATTAGTCTCAGGTCAAAGGTCAGCCTGATGTTTTTAGCTTAGTTTATTGAATTCATGTTCGTTATTTACATATTACCTGATAATTATTGTGATTTAGGCTACACATTTCATTCATGATATTCGCTGGCTGGTTGTCCAGCAGTGTGCGTCAACAGTGTGTGGTTTGAAGCTCATTTGTCTGGTTGTTGTTGATTGGTTCACAGGGGCAGAGGTCGCTGCGGGGGTCACTGCCGGGGTCGTTTCCAGGTGCGGTGTTGGAGTTATGCATGCCGTAAGGTATCGTCCCATTGGCTACAGGCTGATGCAGGTGTGTGCTCCACTGAGTAGCGATAACTCCGCCCCAAACTCGACGACTTTCCTGAAAACTCACGCAGATTGCACAGATACGCCCCTTTTGCTCACAGCCACGCCCACTTCTGTCGCGTACGCCCAGGTGCCTCGTTCCGCCCCGCCCCCCTTTGCTACGCCGACTGAGCGAGACCGTCTGCGCTTGCGTGTAGCGCGTGGCCACGGACGCCAGGTCCGAGTGGGAGGAGGTGCTATCGATGAGTCTTTTCCCGAGAGCGAGCGGTCGCAGAGGCAGCGCGAGCCGCAGCAGCTTCCAGAAGCGCGAGTCCGTCCGCTCGGAGCGCGCGCCGTGCCAGCGCACGCAGGTGGAGTTGTTGCGCAGCTCCGCGATGTCGCCGCAGGGGGCGCTGAGCGCGCGCCGTCTCACGGTGATGAGGGGCGCGCGCGACGCGTGATGCAGGTACAAACACAGACGACACTCCAGCAGACTGATGCTCTTCTCACACAAACAATCCGAGCTCAACACCACCAGCAGCCGCCGACACGCCTGCATACACCTGAGGACCGACTCCATCAGATCTGAGAGAGAGAGACCCCCACACACACACACACACACACACCCACACACACACACACACCCACACACACACACACACACACACACACACACACACACACAGCAGGCGCTGATTACACTTCCTCTGAAAGAAATGAGCACTTCTATTCAGCAAGGATGCATTAAATTGATGAAAAGTGACAGTGAAGAAATATTGTGCAGCACAACTGTTTTCAACATTGATAATAATCAGAAATGTTTCTCGAGCAGCAAATCAGCATATTAGAATGATTTCTGAAGATCACGTGACACTGAAGATTCAGCTTTGATCACAGCAATGTTAAAACATGTTGGTACTCTTGCTCACAAATATACAGTATGTGAACTATAATCTCACTGTAAATGTGACTTCTCAAGAGGAATTCTTATTATTTCAGTTGAGATTTAACTTGAGTCCTTTGTTTTGGGTTGATCAGTGCGTGAAGACAATGTTTTTTCAGCTTTCCCACATATACATATTTTAGACATCAACCATTCAATCAACAAGAATAAATAAATCAAAAGTAAGCATCACAAGTAATCCACACCACTCCAGTCCATCAGTTAACATCTTGTGAAGCCAAAAGCTGCATGTTTGTAAGTTAAAATATGAGTCCATAATCCATAATAACGCTTCCTGCAGTGAAAAAGTCCATCTCCTGTTGTCTCTTACATCGAAATCCACCACATATTAGTTTAGAGCTGTTTTGGACTGTTTAAACGGTGCTTGATCTGTGCAGATTTCTCTCCCGATTCACACCAGAACACTTTTACACTGGAGGAAGCGTTATTATGGATTATGGACTCGTATTTTAGTTAAAAACATCTTAATGCTGGATTTGTTTCAGCTTTTGTCTTCTCCAGATGGTAACTGATGGACTGGAGTGCTGTGGATTACTTGTGGATTATTGTGATGTTTTTATCAGCTGTTTGGACTCTCATTCTGACGGCACCCATTCACTGCAGAGCATCCATTGCTGAGACACTGATGCAATGCTACATTTCTACAAACCTGATGAAGAAACAAACTCATCCTAATCTTGGATGGTCTGAGAATGAGCACATTTTCAGCAGATTTTCATTTTTGGGTGAACTATTCCTTTAAACTAATGGCAGATGGTACATTTTCGAATGCCTTTTGAACTTTCTGAATTGCCAATGGAAAAAAATACTGCTAAAACGAAGGAGGCTGGAAACATGTGCGATCACTGTTGTGATATATTCAGACGTATGTGGGGTTTTTCTTTCCAGAGAATCAGAACGGAGCTGATCTGGCTTCTCCAGACCTCGAGTTGAGAAACACACACAAAACCAGATTCACCGGGGCAAGACGGCATGTGATTGGTTGAGGTTTACCACTTCCTCTATTCACTGATGACTGAAAGGAAATGCTTACACAAACATTTCATCATCCATGATCATGAGTGTAAATAATGAACATGGACATCAGCTGCTGTCATGGGATGATCGGGTTCAGTATGAAATCATCATGAGAAATGTAATGAAATGAATAAATGAAACCGGTGCAGATGCAAAAATAAGTTTTTATTTATCAAAGCAGTTTAAAAATGTGATCACAGAACATACTGGACATGACATGGTCATAAATGAAAAACACAGTGATGCATGACAACAACAAAATAAACATACAAAGAATCAAATGCAATTGAATGAAAACAGCTGGAGGTTTGTTATGGAGCATGAAAGAGGGAATGAAACCTCTAAAATCCTGTTTTATAGCACGCTATTTCAGGTGTCAGAGATTGGCAGAAGTGGCGTTTGAAACCAGTGGAGATGATCTAGTGCAGATGAGTGCACTACAATCCAAACCCACTGCAGCAGGGTTCTTGAGGGAACTGCAGGGGGTTTGAGAGGTGATAAAAAGATCATAAATAAATCATAATCATAAAATTAAATATTTTTAAACTATATATATATATATATCATTAACGGACATCAGAGAACGGTGAATATGCAAATGTTAAATCATTTTGTTAACTGAAATAAAGTTGAAATAAAATATAAATATTAGATGAAAAACTAAAAATAAATGCTAATTCAAAATGTCAATAATACTTTAATAGTATAAAAACACTGGGAATCCCTAATGAAAACTTAACGTAATTAACTTAAACGGAAATTAGATATGTTGCCTTGGCAGCTAACGGAAATACAATAAGTTGAAGCACTAAAACTGAAATTAAAAAATGATATATATGTGACCCTGGAGCACAAAAGCAGTCTTAAGTCGCTGGGGTATATTTGTAGCAATAGCCAAAAATACATTGTATGGGTCAAAATTATTGATTTTTCTTTCATGCCAAAAATCATTCGGATATTAAGTAAAGATCATGTTCCATAAAGATATTTTGTAAATTTCCTACCGTAAATATATAAAAACTTAATTTTTGATTAGTAATATACATTGCTAAGAACTTCATTTGGACAACTTTAAAGGCGATTTTCTCAGTATTTAGATTTTTTTGCACCCTCAGATTCCAGATTTTCAAATAGTTGTGTCTCGGCCAAATATTGTCCTATCCTAACAAACCATACAACAATGGAAAGCTTGTTTATTCAGCTTTCAGATGCTGTATACATCTCAATTTAAAAAAAAATTGACACTTATGACTGGTTTTGCGCTCCAGGGTCACATATATATGGGTCAAAGACAAGGCGTCCCATTTTGGTGTGCGCATCAAAATAAATTTACACATTTTTTTTTTTATATTTTAATTGATTAAAAACTTCTTGCTGACAAATGGGTCAAACCTAGTGCTTTATGTGGGCTGAACTGTGATCCTTAAACAGAGTCTTTTAATGTTGTTAATGATTCTTGATCTAAATATGCCTGACTAGATTTTTTTGTTACATGAACTATTGCTACCGTGAATTTTAGTGGCCATCTGTTGTAAATCATGGTAAAAATGTATGATAATCATTATTTTTTGCTCAAAAAAAAAATTTTGCATTAAACAGGACGCAATATAATGTATGGGAGGGGGGACTAAGTTTTAATGTAAAGGTGTATTAAACTTTTGTTTTGATTTGTTTTGAAACCCATTTTTGTATTTGACCCATATATATACATATAAAAAAGACAAAACCACACAACAACCAAAACTAAAATGGAAACTGAAAATATAAAAATAAAAGCTAACTCAAAATATTACTAAATACCATAATAGTATAAATATAATACAAAATTTACACTGAAAATACTATATGACATTCACTGTCTGTAAAGCTGCTTTGAAATGATGCAGATTGTGAAAAGCGCTATACAAATAAAGCTTGACTATGGACACAGCTGATGTCTATAAGGCACTGGTAGAGTAAGGATCCATGAGTTTCTCTTCTGCATGATGTGTGTTTTGTGTGTGTGTGTCGGGTGTGTGTTGTGTGATATCCGGTAGCAGCGTTTGCGTGTGTTGTGTGTGTTGTGTGTTCCTCCTCATGGGCAGCTCCAGCTGCAGCTGTTTCCAGAAGCGTGAGGACAGAGGGGCCGATTTCTCGCCCTGCCAGCGTACGAGGGTCAGCGCCAGCCGGGCCCGGCGCAGCTCTTTGACCCAGCTCTTCCTCTGGACCGGTTTGAACTGGATCAGAACCACCCTGAGGCTGCCGCCGTGGAGCATGCTGGTCAGTCCGGCCTGCAGCTCGAGCAGAGCCTGTGTCCCGCGGACAGCGCTGCACGGACTCACAACCACCACCAGCCTGCGGCTCTGACCCACAAACCTCAGCGTATCGTCTGTTATAGCTACACACAGACACACGCTCAGTAACACACCACACAATACATCATTCATCACACTCACTCGTTCTGCATGACAGGATTTGATCAACACTTCATGCTAACGTTCACTATACAGCCAAAACATACTAGTGTTATTTTAGTATCATTTATATATATTTTCAGGTTTTATTTTAATCTTTATGTGCTTTTGTCAGTTTGTAGTTTTTTTATTTTACATTACATTTAGACATTTAGCAGACGCTTTTATCCAAAGAGACTTACAAATGAGGACAATGGAAGCAATCAAAATCAACAAGAGAGCAATGATATACAAGTGCTATAACAAGTCTCAGTTAGCTTAATGTAGTACACATAGCAAAGTTTTTTTAAATAATATAATAAATAAAAAGAAAACAGATAGAATACAAAAAGATTAGAAAGCTAGTGTTTTTTAAATTTAAAAAAAATTATTATGAATATTTTGCATTTACATTTATTTTTATTTCAGTTTTAGTTTTTATTTCTGTAATTGTATCTTTTTTTATATTATCATTTAGTTTTCATTTCGGTTTTAGTTTTTATTTTATTTATGTTCATTTCTTAAAATACTACCATTTAGGTTTAATTTGGTTATAGTTTTATTTCTAAGTTTCATTTAGTTTTTCATGTAACATTTGTATCTTATTGTATTTCAGCATCGTTTAAATGACCACTTTTTAAAAATAGTTAACAATAACAACGCTGACACGTACTTGCACTGTATTACAAACTGTACATTTGTGTCTGTGTTCACGTACTTGCATAAAGCAGGGATTCCCAAACTCTTTTTAAGTTAATAATCCAATAATTTAACAATATATATGCAAATTCACAGTTGATGGTCACATGACATGCAAATAAATAGATAAAATATTAAATGTTATTTTTAAATATATTTTAAAAATTTTATTTAAATTTTCTGAGTTATTTTAGTGTCATACACTATTATAATTTTTGTTAATATTTTTGATTTTTTTTTTGTGTTTGTTTTTACTGTAATTTTAGTTGACGTTTTTTATATATGTATATTTTTTTATTTATTTTTATATTTATAAATCTTAAATTCTTCACTTTCAAATGTCAAACCCTCGAATTTTAAACATTTCAAATCCTCAAGCTTTTATTTTAATGATGAAATGGTGTAAACGTCTGTCCACAAAAAGTGGTCAGGAATGCGAATGTGAATGTAAATGAAGTAAGCGTACACATTCTTAAATGCACATTAAACTGGATGGAGTGTAACAGTGAATGAAGCCGCTTTGCCCCTGCTGTACAGGATGTCTGGAGTCACACGTGATACTCACTTCCTCCAGGAAGACTGTCCCGGTCGAAGATGCAGACGGAGTAACCGAACTCAGTCTCCAGGACTCGACGCAGCGTGGACAGAACGAACTCCTCCTCCTCACTGTAGCGAGGGTATGAGATGTACACATCATACTGCTTATCATCTGCAGAAATAGAGTTCAGTCACTACTAGTGTTAAACTTCAGTTTGATCTTCAACAGTAGCTATGTTTCCATCACTCTGTTTTTATACGCATTTTGACATATCGCATCAGAAACGAGTGATGGAAAAGACAAATAAATAAAAAAATCGCTTAATTCGCAAAAAAGTTTTTACGCTCGCTTGAGGTGGTTTTTGACTTGTGCGAAAAAGGGTTAATGCGAATAATGGGAGACGGAAACACATTTGCCGAATGAATTCCTCCATGCGCATCAAAAAAGTCATAACCTGACTGACCAGCGGACCGATCTTGTGGCTTATACTTTTCTTAGAGATACTTAGTGCCAGTTTATCAGGAAGTGATGATTTTGTTCTCTTTGACTCATTGGATGGAAGTGGTGCTTATTTGCAAATGTTTTATGCAATATTCCAATTTTGCGCAACTTTGGATGGAAACCCAGCTAGTGAGAGTACATATTGCTAGTTACTAGTCAAGCTACGGCCGAATCACAGCCGTGCTGTTATACAGCCATATCGCACTGCTACCCGTGTGATATTGCTCATATATATTGCTCATATACACACAAGTAGCAATGCGATATATATTTAAGGCCAGTCAATTTTGTTGATTCGTCCTCATGGTGGTTAACCTCGAGCTTAAACGTTTGAGCTTAAACCTGATAACACAGACCAGCTATCAACTACCCATGAAACACAGCATCGTGTCAGTGAATGTGTGTTTGTGTTCTCACCCGTGTATCTCTCATCTGAGCCGAACCACGAGCGATAGAGCAGCAGCAGCTCGAGCCAGAACACGTGATAGATGACGAACATCATCAACATGAGCGCCAGCGTCACACCTAAACCACAGCCCAGCTCTAGAGTCGGGACGTACGCTACACACACACACAGACAAACACACACAGACACAGACACGCGCAGACACAGACACACACACACACACACAGACACAGACACAGACACACACACACACACACACAAGACAGACAAGATTATATACACACATAGACACAAAAATACTCATCTCACTGGTCAAATTTAGCTCCTAATGTTTCTATATCTCAACTGGTAGAGCATGTTATGGGTTCAAGAGACACATGCAGTGCTTTAGGTCAATTATAAAAGCATTTGCCAAATGCATAAATGACATATGCTCAACAAAAAACTAATTAAAATTAAGTTAATAAAATTTTAGTCTGAATTCTGATCAACATTTGCTGCCAAAATAAACATACGGGCATACAGGGTTCAAAACAAACAAGTGCCAAATGCGATTTAAAAATGGTTTTGGCATGTAAAACGCCAATTAGTCTTTTACTGCCTTATCAGCAGCATATTTATGCCAAATTTAGAGTAGAAGAAACTAAAACGATTAAAATAACAATGAATCTTAAATAAATAAAGAATTATATAAAATATATTTCTTAGAACAATATAAAAATATAGCAATTATAAAAGTTATTTTAGTTTGAAGTTTTGGTGAAAGTAAGTTACTACAGTTTTGGTTTTGAGAGAAATTTAGCTGAATAAAAGTACGGATGCATTAAATTGATTAAAAGTGACAGTAAAGAGATTTATAGTGTTAAAAAAGATTTCTATTTTTAAAAAATCTGTTCTTTTGAACTTTCTATTCATCAAAGATTGAATTAGTTTTTATTTAGGATTTAGTACAATGGTAACAATGCTGTTTTTAATTTTATTTGCTATTTTTCCCACACAAAATGTATTTTTAATTATATAGCTGCCTATATATACTACTGCTAAAAAGTTTGGGGTTAGTAGGATTTTTTTTCTTTCATTTTTTTTTTAATTAATACTTTTAGGATGCATTAGTTTAATCAAAAGTGACAGTAAAGGCATTTATAATGTTACAAAATATTTCTATTTCAAATAAATGCTGTTCTTTTGAACTTTCTATTCATCTGTGAATCCTAAAAAATAAAATGCATCACTATTTCCACAAAAATATTGTGCAGCACAACTGTTTTCAACACTGATAATAATCAGAAATGTTTCTTGAGCAGCAAATCAGCATATTAGAATGATTTCTGAAGATCATGTGACACTGAAGACTGGAGTAATGATGCTGAAAATTCACAGCAATCAATTACATTTGAACAGATATGCATGTGTGTGTTAGAGGTGTTAGCGTGTGTAGTTACGTTCGGTTTTGAGTACGGCTCTGCTGGTGTTAATCCCGCGGCTGTTTCTGGCGGAGCAGGTAAACTCCCTCTGCAGGTCGTCAGCTGAAAAATCCCTCACATACAGGACTCGTTCTTTCCTCTCGTCACCGTAATCATTTGACACAAGCCTACACGCACACACACACACACACACGAGTCAATAAAACAGAGATCGAGACAGACTGAAGAAGTGAGAAACACACAAACACATCCCTACTTGGCCTCAGGTGAGCTGAATCGCGGGTCGGCGAGCTGCTCCACGGTTTTGTTATCGACGGTCCACCAGATGTACTGCTTTTCCTCGTACAGGTGAGGCAGAAGCACATGACAGGACAGCGTCGCCGTGTCTCCTGCAATGCGGAGACGTTCGTTCAGTGATGCATACTGCAGAAAACATGGCAAAAACAGGGAAAGAAGACGACGACGCTCACCCAGAGTCACTGTGTAGATCTGATCGCTCGCGGGATTCAGAACGATGGGAACTTTACTGCCCACATCAGGAACTACAGTAGAGAAAGACGAATGTGTTGAGACGAGACAAAATATATGGAAGCTTTCTCTGCCACAGATTAAAACTATAAAACAGGTAATCGCAACTTTTTAATCTCACAATTCTGAAAATAATTCTCCTAAGATGTGCGAAATAAACTTTAGAATTGCATGAAAAAAAAACAGAATTGGTAGATGTAAAGTCACAAATATGAGATATAAACCGAATTGTGATATATATAAACTCGCAGTTGCGAGAAAAGTATATTACGAGATATAAACTCAGAATTGCAAGAATTGTAAGGGGAAAAAAAGTTAAAGGGGTCATATGATGCTGCTAAAAAGAACATTATTTTGTGTATTTGATGTAATGAAATGTTAATTATTAACTATTATAATTGTATTAATATTTAAAATTCGTTTTTAATTGTTATATTTTCTGTTTCCATTTTAATTTTTAGTTTTTCTCAATTTAGAATTTTTTTTTAAATATACATTTATTTTTTGATTTTTTTTTTTCACAATTACCTTTTGATTTTTCATTCAGTGGCAGAAACAAAAAAAAAAACAGAATTGTGAGATGTAAACTCAGAATTCAGAGGGGAAAAGTCAGAATTGCAAGATGTAAAAAGAGAATTATGAGTGTATCATTTGCAATTGCAAGAGAAAAAAAGTCCGAATTTTGAGATGAAACGTTGCAATTACCTTTTTTATATTTTTATACCGGCGGAAATGAGCTTCCATAGAATTGAGATGAGAGGAAACAAGAAAGGCTGAGAAAAGTCAGAATTGTGAAATATAAACTCACAATTGCGATATATAAACTCAGAATTGCAAAAAACAAAAGTGAAAATTGGGAGAAATAAACAGAATTGCAAGGAGATGATGTCAGTGTTATTTCAGTGTTAACTATTATAGTTTTATTAATATTTTAAATTAGTTTTTATTTTCTGATTTCATTTTAAATTTGAGTTTTTGTCATATATCTGTTTTTTTTTTCATTTTTATGTCTATTTAGGTTTTATTCATTTTTATTTCAGTTTTAGTAATTTTAGTATTTATTTATTTTTTTTCTGTCTGTTTATTTTATTTCAAGTAACCAAAATGTTTGTTTTTTTTAAGTGTTCTTATCTTTTAGTTTTAATTAACTATAGACCCTGGATGATGTACAATTCCATTAGATCAGGGTTTCCCTAACTGCTAATAACATAATAATAAAATAATAAATAATTAAATCATAAAAATGTTAAATTAAAATTAAAATAATAATCAAAATAACATACTTAATTAATATAAGAAATATATAATATCTATATAATATTATAGAATTATGTAATGAAAATGTTATTTGTTTACCTGCATGTTATGCGACGATTAACTGACATCAGAAAACCACAAACATGCAAATGCGTTGTTAAATTATCAAAATATTTACTTAAAATATTAAGGGGACTTCAAGTAAATATTTGAGCTCAAAGGGGTTCGGCTGACAGCGCTGTTATCGTTAACTAAAGCTAAAAAATTTAAAACATTTAAGTTAACTGAAAATACATATTAACTGAAATAAAATATTTTTAAAAATTAACTTTTTTTTCGGCTATAAAGGCAACATTTCAAATTTTCATTTAGATTACTAAAATTACTAAAATAGAAATAACAATTTATTTAAAAAAAAAAACAATAATTTTAAATTAAAAAGGAAAATATAAAAATAAAAAATATATATAGTATGTTATTGATACTAAAATTTTGGGAATCCCTGATAAAGACGTTTATACAGTAATAATGTTTATAGGCCTTTATATAAGAATAATAATAATAATAATTATAACTCACTTTATGCCTTATCTACGTTTACACACAAAACTCCTAATAAATTGCCACAAAAACACTGGATTAACTTTTCTAAATGTCATGCAACTGTTTTTCCCACAAGCAACAGCTTTCTGCATTTTATGCTTATTGCACCATGAAAATGCAGTTAAAACACTGTCATTTGACTGAAATGACCTTTAACAAGCTGTGCAGGAAATATAGATCTGTAGTCTGATCAGGGCACAGTGTATTTGAAGCTGAATGCACACATCTGCAGAGCTGCAGCGAGGCGAGGGATTTCACCCTCACAAGTGCTCATGAAAACTCGAGTAACTAGTAGGACATGAAATGCATCATCTGAGCGTCAAACGCCAGATAGTGAGTTTGCAGACTGCTGATTGGCTCTTTTATTTGGAAGGCGGGACTTATTTTACTAGAGTGCCATATATGGGCGTCCACTTTCTCCCATTCATTCCAATAGCAGTGGTTCATCTTAACTATATACAGTTGTGCATTTTAGACGTGTTTAGGTTATTTAGTCTTTTAGTAGTGCACTAGCATATAGATAATACATCTTTCTTCATACGCGCTATCGCTTCAGGTCATTTCTTGCATTGTTACGACTCTTTAAACAGACAAATTGCCCGTACTGATTTGCATTTTGATAGTTTTGCTCGCATACAACCTTTAAACTGAATGATGCTGATTGTTTGAGTTCACGTCTCCTCAGTTCATTAGCCGTGCGACTCTGGAGATTAAGAAATTCATTTGCTTCATAACAGTCGGATGAGTTTCCAGCATCATATTTAATTATGATAGTCTCAGATGTTTATTCACACACACACACACACACACACACACACACAGAGAGACACACGTGGACCCCTGACGGAGTGTGTGCTGTTGGGCAGCGTGAGTGTGTTCAGGTCTGGACAGGTGAGGGTTCGTTCGCTCTGGAACGGTATAGTCAGGTTCAGGTGAGGTTGAGCTCTCCTGTCACACTCTCCGTCCTTCTGAATCACCTCCAGCTCCACGCCGATCTTCACACACGAGGAAATGTTGCTGCCACACACACAAAACATCATGAAATAACCTGCACGACTGGTTACATGTTTATATTTAGATCTATATAATATGTATTTATATCCTGACCTAACCCTAACATGATGAAATAACCAGCATGACTTGGTTCCATGTTTATATGTAGATCCAAATAATTTATTATTATATTATATATTACAATGATGATAAAACCTGCATGGTTTTGTTACATATTTCTATTTAGATCAAATAATATTTATTTATCTTTATATATATTATTATTATATTAGATTTGATACATTTATATCCTAACTTAAACCTAACATGATGGAATTACTTGCATGATTTGATTACATTTTAACATCCAAATAATATGTACTTTTATTTTATTTTATATTTTATTTATATCCTAACCTATTCCTAACATGATGGAATTACTTGCATGATTTGGTTACATGTTTCTGATTAAATGAAATGAAATGAAATTAAATTAAATTTAATTTAATTAAATTTAGATTAGATTAGATTAGATTAGGTTATAACACTAACATGATGACATAACCTGCATGATTTGGTTATACATTTCTGTTTAGATTAAATTAAATTAAATTACTAATATCATGAAATTACGTGCATGATTTGATTACATGTTTACATTTACACCCAAGTAAAAATAATATAATTACACCCAAATAAAATAATTTAAAATATAAAATAAATAAACATGATGAAATAACCTGCATGATTTGGTTACACATTTATTTAATTTTATATTACATTTTTATTATATTATTTTATATTACATATACATACATGTAACAATTACATTTTTGTACCATTTATCATTTTGACATATATGGGATTTGAATTATGATATGACAAACAATTCTGCTGCTTTTGAAGGCTACAAGTATAAAATGCCATTAAAAATGAATTTATGAATATATCATGGGTTGCAGGAATTAGTAATCAATCATGATGTTCTACCAGCATGAAACAGCATTCACTAACCCATTTTACTTTCATAATGTATTTGTGTTCACCGTAAATCAGACAACCAACCAACTAGTCAGTTTTGACTGCATGTGGCTGTGCACATCTGTGTGTGAGTGTTTACCGGAGCATGCAGATGTAGAGTCCGGCGTCCTGCGCCGAGGCCGGCTGAATCCACAGGTACTCGCGGTCTTTGTGCAGTGTGTGTAGTTTGAGGTTGATGGGCTGCTCCAGCTCGTGTGTGTGTGTGTGTCGGTACCACAGCAGAGACAGACTGCTGTTCTGAGTCTGACTGTAGCTGTAGAGCGTGGGATAAGAGAAGAGCGGACAGTAGAGATACGCCACCTCCCCGTCATACACCCGCACCGAACCCTCGCTCCACACGCCCCAATCATGACACTGAAGCTCTGAAACACACAAGCACCACAGAAACACACCTCTCAACTCTCAACGGTGTCTCAGATTTACCAAAATAGACAGTTTGCAATCATAAGTATAAGACAATAAAACAATATGCAATAAAGGACAAAACAAGGAAGAACAGCACAAATAAACAATGACAAAACAAAAGTATATGCACTTTAGAATAATAATAAGAGAACCCGTATGCAATCATCTTCACATTATCATGAAGCAGTGCATTTGACGATAAAGTGAGTGTTAAAGTGTCGAGTGTCTGTGCAAAGTGTCCAAATGATCTGAGCTGCTCCATATTCATTTTATAGCTTCATACTGTTAATACACAACAACTATTGACTCCAATGTGTCTATTTTTATTTTTAGGAGAAACAGAGTTCATAGTCTATCATTCAAAAGTTTGGAATAATTCTGATTTTTTAATGTTTTTGTCTTCTGCTCATCAAGGCTGCATTTATTTGATCAAAAATACAGTAGAAGTAGTAATATTGTGAAATATTATTACAATTTAAAATAACTGTTTTTATGTGAATATATTGTAAAATGTAATTTATTCCTGTGATGCAAAGTAGAATTTTCAGCAGCCGTTTTTTTGACCTGTAATGTAGTTCAACGAAACATGACTAATAACTCCATTACATCACCTGAGCTATGAAAGCAACACAGTAAACAATAAACAATAAAATTTCCTCCGCATGGGCTCAAACACGCACTTATACACTCAAGCCCTTGCACACACACACACACACACACACACA
>NW_015660885.1:441613-443579 GCF_001515625.1 Sinocyclocheilus rhinocerous
TTGCTGTATTTTTTATCAAATAAATGCAGCCTTGGTGAGCAGAAGAGAAAAAAATAAACATTATTATTTCAAAATGTTTGACCTGTAATGTAGTTCAACGAAACATGACTAATAACTCCATTACATCACCTGAGCTATGAAAGCAACACAGTAAACAATAAAATTTCCTCCACATGGGCTCAAACACGCACTTATACACTCAAGCCCTTGCACACACACACACACACACACACATTATTGCGTGCAAATCAATATTAGGTAATTGAGCAATCAAATTTATGACATGAACATGGTGTAAAAGTTAAAACGTTAAAAAGGCTGAATCAATTACAGCTTAAAACTCACACATCAGCAACTAATGCATCAATATGAAATTAATACCTAGGCACGCTCTTTCTCTCTCTCACACACACACTCACCGTGCAAAGAGAAATACACTTACAGTATGCAAACACAGTGCAGTATAATAATGAAAGATAAGGTGATTTGTTTAAATGCTGAACCTGCTAAACGTCAAAAAGTCTATCTAAATAAATTACCATCCCAAATCAAACTGACACTGCATAACAAACACTTAAAACTTAGATCAAAATGATAAATGTTACCTTGGCAATCAGTGTTATTAATTTTGTTGTGTGTTTTCATCAGTTTTAGTTTGTTATTTCAGTATATCAAGTTAAACTAAATGAAAATAATAAATTCTGCAAAAGGTTTTAAAAATATTTTATTTCAATAAAAGTTTCTTTTATTTTAAGTAACAAAACTATTTTTGGAAGGTTTTAGGTTTAGTTAACTATATTAACTCTGTTGGCAACTAACTGAAATTGAAGTAATAAAATTACTAAAACAAATAAAAAAAGAAACAACTATATAGAGCACAACAAGTAGGCTACTGCGCTTGCCGGTGCAATTCCGATAAAAAACAGCGGAAAGAGCTTCAACTCTTGGTCATACGAGTAAGACACCCACAATAACAACAAAACACTACAAACCTTTATTTTTTAAAATGAAGAAAACAAACAGGGATTGCTTTCTGCCATCTCAGTTTCCGTGTTTACCGATAATATTTATAGTAAAACTGTGGTTATATAAAAAAAATATAAAAAATACTACACCACGTTACTACACTTTTACTATAATAAAACCATGGTTCATTTTCTTAAGGGATTTGTATTTGTGTATTCTTTCTTTGTTTTGTTTTTTAACAGTACTGGTTTGATGTTTTGTACTGTTTAATAACAAAGAAATCAGAAAAAAAGATTGTGATTCGAAGTCCCGATATGAATCAAATGATTCGTGACACACGCTCCGAAGTTCCGATCTGAATCAAATGATTCGCGAACCTGTTCCGAAGTTCCGATATGAATCAAATGATTCGTGACACACGCTCCGAAGTTCCGATCTGAATCAAATGATTCGCGAACCTGTTCCGAAGTTCCGATATGAATCAAATGATTCGTGACACACGCTCCGAAGTTCCGATCTGAGTCTGAATACTTTCCGTACCCACTGTATATATAAAGAACAGCATTTATTTGAAATGGAAATATTTTGATATATTATAAATGTCTTTACTGCCACTTTTGATTAACTTAATGCATCCTTGCTGAATAAAAGTATTAATTTCTCTTTACTTACCCAAACTTTTAAATGTTTTTTTTTTTTCAATATTCGCAGCACAACAGTTTTCAACATTGATAATAATCAGAAATGTTTCTCGAGCAGCAAATCAGCATATTAGAATGATTTCTGAAGATCATGTGACACTGAAGACTGGAGTAATGATGCTGAAAATACAGCTTTGATCACAGAAATAAATTTTATTTTAACAGATATACACATAGAAATCCATTATTTGAAATTGTAATAATATTTTAGAATATTACAGTTTTTGCTGTATTTTTTATCAAATAAATGCAGCCTTGGTGAGCAGAAGAGAAAAAAATAAACATTATTATTTCAAAAT
>NW_015660885.1:443713-447539 GCF_001515625.1 Sinocyclocheilus rhinocerous
ATTTAATGCATCCTTGCTGAATAAAAGTATTACTTTCTTTCTACTTACCCCAAACTTTTGGATGGTTTTCTGAAAAATATTGAGCAGCACAACTGCTTTCAACATTGATAATAATAATGAATGTTTCTTGAGCAGCAAATCAGCATATTAGAATGATTTCTGAAGATCATGTGACACTGAAGACTGGAGTAATGATGCTGAAAATTCAGCTTTGATCACAGAAATAAATTTATTTAACAGTTTAACAGATATTCACACAGAATATTTTATAATATTACAGTTTTTACTGTATTTTTGCCCAAATAAAAGCAGCCTTGGTGAGCAGAAGAGGCTTCTTTGAAAACATTTTTAAAAATCATAATTATTCCAAACTTTTGACCGGTAATGTACTTCAACAAAACATAACTAATAACTCCATTACATCCCATGAGCTATGAAAGCGAAACATTTGAGCAATAAAATTTCCTCTGCATGAGCTCAAACACGCACTTGTACACTCAAACCCTTGCACACACACACACATTATTGCGTGCAAATCAATATTAGGTAATTGAGCAATCAAATTTATGACATGAACATGGTGTAAAAGTTAAAACGTTAAAAAGGCTGAATCAATTACAGCTTAAAACTCACACATCAGCAACTAATGCATCAATATGAAATTAATACCTAGGCACGCTCTTTTTCTCTCTTTCTCTCGCTCTCTCTCTCTCACACACACACACACACACACGTGCACACATACACACTCAAAGACACACACACACACACACATGGATTCTCATTCATACCACACACACACACAGATTCTTATTCATACCACACACACATACACACTCAAAGACACACACACACACCTATGCACACACACACGCACACGCACACGCACACACACACACACAAACGCACACATGCACATACACACAAGCACACATGCACACACACACACACGCACAGATTCTCATTCATACCACACACACACGCAGACGGGCAGGTGATGTCAGGATCTGTCTGTGGGATGGACGGAGCGAGCGCTGGGCCACTGAAGGGGGAGGACCGGTGGTGTGTGTGTGTGTAATTGGTCTGTCACTTTGTGACTGGGAGGGGATTAGTCTTCCTATTAAGAGTGTCTTAGTACAAGCGCTCACACACACCGCACGCCATTATAAATGACCCCCCTCCTGAAACAATCCATTTCCTGTCCCACAGCGGGAAGCGTTTTTAATTAACCCCTGCTTCCAGAGGTGCAACCTGCCCGTAATCCCATGACCGCGCTAATATTATGACATATAACAGCACATGTGATACAGCTGCTGGACGAAACCTGAAAACAGCTGCTGCTGCAATATTCATATATCGATATAAGGTCTCTGCATTATTTGGTTCCCGCTGAAACTCCCTTGAATGTGTTCTAGATCATTAGACGTTATGTTAAGGCGCTCTGAAAGCCGGTGTCTTTAGGAGGAGCTTTCATACATCACGCCGTCTGTCGAGTTTGAGACGCACCGGCTCAGAAGGAAACATCACTTCCTGTGCTTCATTAAAATACCTCTCGGCAGATTTCGTAAAATCTTGTTTTTGGATGTTTAACCTAATTTTGTAAGATTGCACAAAAGTCTTTGTGTAATGTTGTTTAAAGGGATTTCGTAAAAAGTCACGAAATCCAGTTTTGGAGGAACTTTTCACTTGATTCTTTGAGTTGGTTTTATTTTTAATGAGGAAATCATGCATGAATTGCAATAACAAAGGCATTTCCTTTAATTTATGACGTCAGGTATGTATTACGTTAATATGCAACATGCATCTAGTGTTGTTATTGTTAACTAAAACTATTAAAAATCGTTTTCAGTAATTGAAATAAAGCCTAAATAAAGTAGAATATAAATAGATGATAAACTTAAAAAAAAAACAAAAAAAACAAAATTTAGAACTGAAATTTAAAGTACTAAAATTATTAAAACTGAAATAAAAATAAATTTAAGCTAAATAAAAAACACAAAAACTAATTAAAATGACGAAAGCACATAACAAAATTACTAAAACTTAAACAAAAATTTTAATGAAAATTGAAAACAAAAATAAAAGCTAATTCAAAATAAATACTAGTATATTAATAATACTAAAATAATACTGCATGCATCATGTTGTTATCTATATTAACGTTAAATTCAAGCATTATTTTGGTATCAGTGATATACTATTATAATTTGTATTAATATTTTGCATTTATTTGTATGTCTATATTTAGATTTCACTTTAATTTTTTAATTTTAGTAATTTTGTTGCATGTTTTTTTTCTCATTTTAATTTTTTTAATATGTCTTTATTATTTTATGTTGATTTTTATTGATTTAGTTTGAGATATTTTAGTACTTCAAGTTAAACTAAATAAAAATTAGAAATATTGCCTTGGAAACTATATGGAATAAAATATTTGTAAGTTATTTATTATTTTATTTCTTTTTGTTTATTTTGTTTTAAGTAACAAAATATTATGATTATAGTTTTAGTTATCGATAAAAATCCTGGTGCTGAGCAAACAGCAATTAAATAAACTAACATAATTCATAAAGTACTGAAAATAAAACGTCTGACCACAATCTTGTTCTGCATCCTTCATATATGCAAAAACAAACAAACATCCAAAACAAGATAATCAAAGCTTAAAAATGCACTGGAAAACACTCTCATTTCCATCAGTCCAGATTCATTCACTCATTCTCATTTATTTATTTATTTACTTATTTATTTATTTATTTCGTTTGCATCATTCAGCACTATTTCTGAAGATGTAGATGAAGATTCTGTGATTTAAGCTCGTTCACACAGACCTCTGGAGACACTCCTGCTGATTGGTGGGAAGATCTAATGTGAGGCTCCTCATCGGATCAATTATTCAAATGTGAGATCTGATTGGTTGCCGATAGATTAGGAGGATGGATATAGTCTCAGGCAAGAGAGCAATAGAGGATTCATACTTCACCAGCCACAGACTGACCAATCACAGCCGCTTAATCAGACTCGACTCTCACCTGATTGGACGGTGGCTTGAGTGACAGATGCGGAGAAGCAACCCATCTTTAAAACGCACAGGCAGAGAAGTGTGAAGACCAACGGCATCCTGCACAGAGAGAGAGAGAGAGAGAGAAAATGAGTCTGTGTTCAATCGGCTGCCTACATTTCATCAGACGTTCACTCAGTTTATTATCAGACTCCATAAAACACTCCTGAAGGTGTTTTTACCACACGACAGCTTTAAGAGCGCTAGAGGAGGAGGAGAATTAATGGAGTAAGAAAGAAAAGCAAGATGCATGAGTAGATTCGGATATTTTCAATTGGCAATTATGTGAACTGGATCTCAACTAATTCACTGAAAAGACAAAAAACACTTTCTTCAAACATATTTAAATGCATGCATTAAAAACATGCATTGTGTTGTTCTTCTTTACTAAAACTATTTCAAGTCATTTTCATTCAGTTCAATAAAGTTGAAATAAAATAAAACCTTGATATAAAAACCTGAAAAACTGACAATTAAGTTTAAATACTAAAAATCTCTAAAACTGAAATAAAAAATAAAGCTATATAGATATTAAAAAATACAAAAACTAAAAAAAACATATACAAAATCAATAAAATTACTAAAACTTAAATTAAATTTAAAATTAAAACTGAAAATATAAAAATAAAAGCTAAATGAATCAGTCAATTTCTTCAAATATATTTAAATGCATATTTAAAAATGCATGCATACATACAGTGGGTACGGAAAGTATTCAGACCCCCTTAAATTTTTCACTCTTTGTTATATTAGCCATTTGTGCTA
>NW_015660885.1:447582-448222 GCF_001515625.1 Sinocyclocheilus rhinocerous
ACTATTAAAACATTTTTCAGTGATTGAAATAAAATAAAATATTAAACTGAAATTTAAGCTCTAAAATTACTAAAACTGAAATAAAAATAAATTAAAGCTATATAGAAATACTAAAAACAGAATAATAATGAAAATCACAAAAGCACATAACAGAATTACTAAAACTGAATGAAAACTGAAAATTCAAAAATAAAAGCAAAATTGTTCTGAGTTGTGCCGAGTTGATTTCTTTAAACACATTTAAATGCATATTTAAAATGCATGTTTTTAAAATAAAAGCTGCATTATTATTATTCAGATAAGATTTTTATTCAAAAGCTTGTGGGCAAATGCTGACTAAAATGTTTTTTTTAAACAAGAACAAATGATCAACTGTAAGTGGCACTGTAACGGCGTATGTGAACATATGGAGCAGCTGAATTGAATTTCAAATGTTAGAACCAAACCCTGCGCCCTTGAATGAATGAACCATCCTGTGCCAAGAGAGACAGACTGAGAGAGAGAGAGAGAGAGAGATGGATGATGTTGGACAGCAACCGTCTCTTCACTGTCACCCCGGCTACATACATCACTGGCCTGTAATGGCACAACACACACACACACAGACAGACAGACAGACAGACAGACAGACAGACAGACA
>NW_015660885.1:448347-448608 GCF_001515625.1 Sinocyclocheilus rhinocerous
CCTTACAGAAAACTACTGGCAATTTTTGAATTTCATAAAACACCGTTTTGCATGTTTTTTAAGCCTTTTGAATTACGGGGACACAGGTAGCTGAAACCTGTGTCATACCCATGTCATTATACAAATTTGTGTCCTCATTAACCACCCAAACCAGTCCACACACACTCACTCTCTCTCTCACACACACACACTCACTCACTCACTCACTCACACACACACTCACTCTCTCTCTCTCTCTCACACACACACACACACACTCAC
>NW_015660885.1:449265-452783 GCF_001515625.1 Sinocyclocheilus rhinocerous
CACACACTCACACACACACACACACACACACTAGGGTTGCAAAGGGGTGGAAAATTTCCGGCAAGTTTCCGGAAACTTTCCAAAAAAATCCCTGGAATATTCCAAAAAATCCTGGAAGTTTTTCAAAATTTCTGGAATATTTCCTAAATTTACTGGAAATTTTCCACCTTTTTGCAACCCTAACAGACACACACACATCTCTGAGTCAAACAGTGAACTGTAGAAGTAATCATTCACACACCCAACGATAAAAAATTCTAATGGTTTCACACACAGTGATTCATAATAAGAAATCAATGTGTTAAAAAAGCCTTTAACTTAATGATTTATTAATGGCCTCATATCATATATTTATCATATTTATGCCAAGGCTGTAACCACGTCTTGAACATTGTGGGGGAGCAAACTGGACCAGTTTCATGACCATTTGATAATGGTCACTTTTATATAAAATAATATCACACTTATAGGATTTAACAGGATTTAAGACAATGAAGAAAAGAAACAAAAACATCATTAAGACATTTTAACTTCAAACCATTCAAGTCCATAATCCATAATAACGCTTCCTCCAGTGAAAAAATCCATCTCCTGTTGTCTCTCACATTAAAATTCACCACATATTTGTTTAGAGCTGTTTTGGCTTGTAAACGGTGCTTGATCTGTGCAGATTTCTCTCCTGATTCAGACAAGACCACTTTTTAACTGGAAAAAGTGTTATTATGGATTCAAGGCAGTATTTCTCATTTTCATTTAATTTAATTTGATGTTCTAAAATAACTTAAACTGAAAAATGAATAAAAACTATATAGACATTTTGTAAAAATAAATAAATAAATAAAAACAAGAACAATCAAAAATGACAAACTCACAACAAAATTACTAAAACTAGCTAAAATGAAATAAATGAAAATAAAAATGAATTCAAAATATTATTAAAAACCACAACAGTATCTAAAAGATACTAAAATAACACTGATACATAAACATGGATTGATTACAACATCAACAAGATTATCAATATGGATTTTTAGTATCATAATATCACACTTTCCAACTCCATATATTAAAAAAAAAAAAAAGTTCAAATGTGTGTTTTTAACATATAGAATCTTGAATCTTGAATCTAGGGTTTGGAAAGTCTAGTTTAATGAAAATAAAATCCATATTCATAATCTTTTTACAACTGTAGATCAATTTACAGGCGTTCATTTAGCATTAGTGATGTTAAACGAGTCATAAATGTTCTGCTTACATGGTGCCGGCACACTTTTTGGGAGAAAATCAGATAATAAGGGAGTGATTGATGCCGTGATCGTCCAGAGAAAGATGCAGGACTGGATCAGAGATTAGAGGATCTATCAAAAAAATGTATCAACATACAGTAAATGATCTATTAGTCACGTAAAAAACATCTCAAACACACAAAACAATGCATGCATGCATCATTTTATCTGTAGTCACACCTTTAAATGGTGAATAAAGGCTTTAGTATAATTAGATTACATGCAGACAGTGCATACGGATATATATATATATATATATATATGTACACACACACACACATATATATAACAAAAAACAAAAAATATATTATATATATATATGTATAAACAAATTAATAATTATATTAATATATAATTACACATTTAATTAAAATATTTTAAATAATATACTACATATATATTTGTAATTAATTTGATATTTTATACAAATAATATAAAAGTATATACATATTTAAAGAGTTTTAAGAATTATATTAAAAATAAGAATTTTTATGACTGAGACACTGATGCAATGCTACATTTCTCCAAATCTGATGAAGAAACACACTCATCTATATCTTGGATGACCTGAGGGTGAGGACATTTTCAGCAAATTTTAATCTTTGAGTGAACTATTCCTTTAAAATGACCAAAAAAAAAAGGTACATGTTGCATCACTGGATATTACATGTCGGTCTTTTAACACTTCTGTCGTAAAACAGTCAGATATTAAATGTTTAGCTGCCTTACATCTCACCTTGCACACTTTCCCCATTAAAACTAACACGTTAAACTAAGCTCCGCCTTCTTTTATTTGATTGGCCGTTGAAATAATATTGACATTGACGAGTGACGAGGCAGACTAGCCTAAAAAATAGTATTTAATTTTATAATTATTTTATTTGATATTTAAATTTAATAATTATTTAATTAAATGTTTTTATTTTATTATTTACTTTGTTATGGCCTTGATTGATGCAGCATTTAATTGCATAAATCAATTAAATTTGTCAAGCTTTTTTGCCCCAAATACAGAAACTCAGTTTAGTAATTAAATTTTCCATGACCATTTTCGTCTCTCTTAGAATTAAAGAGACAGTTCACCCAAAGATATTATAAATCTCTGCTTATTTTCTGTTCATCCAATGAAAGTCAATGAGACCCAATGTTGTTTGGACCACCAACGTTCTTCAAAACATCTTTCTTTTGTGTTCTTCGGATGAAAATAAAGTCATGCAATGAATAAATGAGCTGATTTTGCTACTGTGTCTTTAAGACTTCTATATAAATGCAAATGTGCCGCTGTTATAATTACCTGTAAGATACAAAAATAAATGAACTCAGTATGTTTCAGGAATCTCTTTGAACTGTTTTGATTGGATAAAAATATTAATTACGATGTAAAAACGAAGCAGGGCCCAAAGTCTCGGCAGAGTCTGGGAGTCTCAGCTGAGACTAAATAAAATGATCGAAAACCTAATTAGAGCAGTTAGTGTGATGAGTCCAAAATAACGACATCATCTCCAAACGCTCCAATTCAGATAAAATCTCCATCCTGCTTATCTGAGCGTCACAAATGTGCGTTTTAATTTCGCTGAGATGCATTAGGGTGAAATTAGAGCATCATGGGAATTCATTAGACTCATCTTTCAAAACCCACTTCATCGATTCGCACAAGTTTGAACGAAACGCTAAATTACTTAAAAGGGTAAGCTCCAGAAACGCTTCATTATTTGTTTTTGGGGGGAAATCGGATTATGTGTGATCGATGCCGTGCTCGTCCAGAGACAGACGCATGGATGGGGGCCGCGGGGGCCACAAGACCCGGTCAGATAATCTATCGGCGGAGAGTAAGTGGCCAATTAGTCACGTAACTGTACTGAGAACACAATACAACACACACACACACAAGTCTGTTTTTATATCATGGTGGGAATTTACCATTCGCTTCTATTGCTTTTATATTAAGCTCATTATATTTGCGCTATCTGAACCCCACCTACTGATCAAACAAACATTTTGGGAATTTTAGATATTATTTTTCCGTTTTCCTCAAGGTAGTTCTCCACAATGTAAATTTTACTCTAATTGCATCATAATTGCTTACCTATAATGCATACTTACATAACAGGGTAATTACAGTTATAATTAAAACTAAAGCCATTAGTTATTTTTAACTTCAAATAAAATAAAATGTCAACTGAAAACAAACATAATTTAAAAAACGTTAAAAAAAAATCCCGCTAATTCTCA
>NW_015660885.1:454428-457402 GCF_001515625.1 Sinocyclocheilus rhinocerous
GCAAATGTGTGTTTTTAACATATAGAATCTTTAATCTTGAATCTAGGGTTTGGAAAGTCTAGTTTAATGAAAATAAAATCCATATTCATAATCTTTTTACAACTGTAGATCAATTTACAGGCGTTCATTTAGCATTAGTGATGTTAAACGAGTCATAAATGTTCTGCTTACATGGTGCCGGCACACTTTTTGGGAGAAAATCAGATAATAAGGGAGTGATTGATGCCGTGATCGTCCAGAGAAAGATGCAGGACTGGATCAGAGATTAGAGGATCTATCAAAAAAATGTATCAACATACAGTAAATGATCTATTAGTCACGTAAAAAACATCTCAAACACACAAAACAATGCATGCATAAACCATTTTATCTGTAGTCACACCTTTAAATGGTGAATAAAGGCTTTAGTATAATTAGATTACATGCAGACAGTGCATACGGATATATATATATATATATATATGTACACACACACACACATATATATAACAAAAAACAAAAAATATATTATATATATATATGTATAAACAAATTAATAATTATATTAATATATAATTACACATTTAATTAAAATATTTTAAATAATATACTACATATATATTTGTAATTAATTTGATATTTTATACAAATAATATAAAAGTATATACATATTTAAAAAGTTTTAAGAATTATATTAAAAATAAGAATTTTTATGAATTATAGTAAAGTGCAAATGAAGTACAAACGATCATTGTAGTGCAAAGTACAAATGTGGTTCAGAATAGTAAAATATGCCACATTTGTACTTTTACTCTCTATTCTAAATATTGGGTCCGTAATGCATGCAGAACCTGAAAGCAGTCAGTAGAGATCCATCAGTTAAGCAGCAGAAGCTGTGATGTTGAGATGTTAGACGGCTTTACTCACATGTTCCCGCTGCAGGTCTGGCTCTTCTCGTCAGTCTGGTTCCTTCTGCAACAGAACCACAAACTTAGAGCAGAACAGACACAAACCATCCGTCTCCACTGATCCTGCTCTCTCTCTCTCTCTGCTGGTCTCTTATCCAGTGCACTCTCTCTCTCTCTCTCTCGCTCTATCTCTCTCTCTCTCTCTCTCTCTCTCTCGCTCTCTCTCTCTTTCTCTCTGTCTCTCGCTCTCTCTCTCTCTCTGTCAGCCGGGACGGGGGATGATTTAACGGGCCCCTCTGCGCGTTACCGTAAATCGTTAAGGCAAACCGGCGGGACTCTCATCCAATCAAAGCGATGCTCTCTCAAGCGCATATTTCACATCCATCTCACCTGAGTGTGGCGCTGGCATTACGAGCATGCGTTCAGATGTGATGAACGCTCGCATGCACAAGAGGAAGTTAAACATTATAATGGATCAAGCAACATATGAGGAAACTATATAACATGCACTCTGGTTTCAGATGGTAATAACATGATTTATATGGTACAAGGATGCTTTTATTTTCTCCCAAAACACTAAATTGCAACAACACCACCACCACAGCACTTTCACAATGTTTTTCATTATGCACATAATAATTCCTGCATATAATACTTTCAAGCTCAGTTTCCTGCATATAATATTTTCCTGCTCCGTGATGTGATCAAATGCAATAGTAGGAGCTCATTTTAAAGGTAATCTGATCTAACACGGCAAATTATGACACATATTTTGAGATAAGACTTGATTTAATAACCTTCCACAAGCATAAACAACAGCAACTAAACAAAAGGACCGTATGTTTTGAAGTTATGAAATGTCAAAAGTGTCATTTTTAAAGTTTTTTTTTTTGAGTAACTATTTATTGAAATGTATCACATAAAAGTAAAAAAAATATTTTAACATTTAAAATATAAAAATGCATATAATTTTTTAACATAAATGTAACTTTTATTGATTATAAAAGATCTGAAGTGCTTATTTTGAGTAACTATTTATTGAAATGTATCACTTATAAAAATAAAAAATATTTAACATATTTGAATATAAAATGTTATATATTTTTTTTTCATATACAGTCATGGCCAAAAATATCGGCACCCTTGGTAAATATGATCAAAGAAGGCTGTGAAAATTAATCTGCATTGTTAATCCTTTTGATCTTTTATTTAAAAAATTCACAAAAATCTAACCTTTCATTGGATAATAAGAATTTTAAATGGGGGGGAAAATATCATTTCTTGTCAGGTGCTCTCTAAACTCATCAGGCATTATAGGAGAAAACTCAGAGCTGTTATTATGCCAAATGGAGGTTTCAAAAAGCATTGAATAAAAGGGTGCCGTTAATTGTGTCCAACGTGTATTTGAGAAAAACATTTATGTCATACTGACATTTCCCCCCATTTTAAAATTCTTATTATCCAATGAAAGGTTAGATTTTTGTGAATTTTTTTAAATAAAAGATCAAAAGGATTAACAATGCAAATTAATTTTCACAGCCTTCTTTGATCATATTTACCAAGGGTGCCGATATTTTTGGCCATGACTGTATATAATTTTTATTTATAATAAAATATTGAAGTGCTTATTTTGAGTAACTACTTATAAATGTATAAATGTATCACTTATAAAAAAAAATATTTTAACATATTTGAATATAATTTTTTTAACATATATCATTTTTATTTATTATAAAACATTGACGTGCTTATTTTGAGTAACTATTTAAATGTATCACTTATAAAAATAAAAAAAATCGATTTTAATATATTTAAATATATAATAACATATAAGTATATATTTTATTTATTATATATTAAGTATTGTGTCAAACTGCACCTGTATAAAATAAAAATACAAAAATAATATAATAATAATAATATATATATAGTTTATATTTATTTTAAATATTTATATATTATAATATATTGTGTTAAAAAGCATCTACGTAATACAAAAACGATCAAATTAAACAACTGAACCTTTCAAAAATTCTCAATAATCTATATAGCTTTATAGTGGTAACGCACAGTAAACGCTGGCAGTA
>NW_015660885.1:457670-459491 GCF_001515625.1 Sinocyclocheilus rhinocerous
ACGCTGGCAGTACCGTGGTACTTTCGGGACTTCTGTCAGCGACGCGGAGGAGAGGAAGTGATCGATAACCGCGGGTCAACACGCGTGTTTATACACATGTCTATAACGCTCACAAAACAGCACGAATGAAAGAAGAGAGACACCCACCGGCTTGCGTCGCTCCGCGTCTGTTAGTGTCCTGATCAAACGCGGGGTTTGTGACGGTTCGGCGCGCGATCAACGTTTCCGTGTTTCTCCACGTGAACGGAAACAAACGCGCAGATTTACGTTCACAACAGATCGCTTCAGTTCAGGCTCCTCCCAGGGAAGAGCCGCGTTTGCACAATCTCTCGCAACACACGCGCGTCAAAGACGCACCGGCCGCGCGACGCGACGCGACTCCGCTGGAACTGCCCCGTTAAAATCACCGGAGCGCTTCACGCTTCACGCTGCGCGTGTCGGAGCTGCTTTCGAAACTGAAGCGCAGAGTTTAGCTCAGTTCATGCATTTCTGCAATTAGACAACTTTTTACATTTTTCAAATATATATTTTTTTATATCTAAAATTGTATGTTATATATTTAAAATATATTTTTAGATATAATAATTTAATTTAAATATTATATTTAATTAATTTTTTTTTTAAATAATTACAACATCTACATAGAACTGCAAAAGAAAATGTAATTTAGAATAAATAAATAAAAATTATTTCAGCTAAAAGTGCTTTAAAAGCATCAAACTAGATATATTTACATATTATATTTGTATGCTATAAAAAGTTGTATATTTTAAAAACAGAAAAATAAAATAAACTATTATTAAAATGCAATCACACAGAAATACAAAAGCAGAAAATGTAATTTATAATAAATTAAAGCAAGTAAATATTAAAAATGATTTCAGCTCAAAGTACTTTAAATATATAATTACAAAAGGAGAATATTTAAAATATAAATATAATATATTATTAAATAATAAATCTATGTGCATTTTAAAAATAGAAAAAAATTATTATTAAATATTATTAAAATGTGATCTACAAAGAACAACAAGAGGTGAGGTATTTATAATATAAAACAGTGTTATTGCAGTAAAAAAAAAATCTGACTTAACATCTCTAGCACCTGAAACACTGGCACAATGTGAAAGCATTGCTTCAAATAAAGCGTGAACACGTGTGAGTCTTCAGGAGAAGTTTGGCTTGAAGAGCAGATATCTGTCATTAGCTCTGAGCTTTCAGAAGAGACCAGCGGCTAACTTTAGCTGGATGTGAGAGGATTTAGTTTGCATTTCCAGCAGCGTCAAGACGAATGCATCAGCTTTTCAAGCCTCTGGTGTTGAAGAGAAGAAAGTCTTCATTTAAAGCCTCTCCGTGATTTTATAATTCTTTAGCCTTCAGAATGTAAAACCTCCAGGAAACTGATTAGTCACACTGTTACGACCCTGACAGCGTCATTTCAGCTAAACTACAACTCAAATAACCCATAAACTTCAACCAAACCAAGTACCATTAAATACTGTAATATACGTTTTAAAGTTTTTAAATATTAATAATTTTTTTTAAAGTTTGTGGAGGTAAAATATATGAATCGCCTTCGCATATAAATAGTTTAAAGGGGTCATATGATGCCCATTTTCCACAAGTTGATATGATTCTTTAGGGTCTTAATGAAACGTCTGTAACATAGTTTGGTTAAAATTTCTCAATGGTAGTGTAAAAAACACCTTTTTACCCTGTCAAAAACAGCTCTTTCAGATCAAGCCGTTTTTGTAGCATTTCCCTTTAAATGTTAATGAGCTCTGCTGACCCCGCCCCTCTCTTCCGAGCTGCTCTCAGAGA
>NW_015660885.1:459958-462458 GCF_001515625.1 Sinocyclocheilus rhinocerous
GCACATGATTAGGAAAGGCGATTTGCAAAGATTCATTACAAAACATTACACATACTTCTGTAGATGAAGCTGGATCACGAATGATTCGCGCGAACATAGACGCATTTAGGTAGATCGGGGGGCGCATTCCCTTTAGAAACAAACGTAATCCACTGCATCTTCAGCGGCTCAGATGTCGGGAGTAAATGACGACTGCTGTGTTCATTATTACATACAAAAACAGAACACCTCAATCGCTATAGACGGAGCGATGAAGTATTTTGCTCCGCCTATATAAAGATCGCTTCACCCCAACTTCTTCCTCGTCGGCTTTTCCCACGTTTTCACAGCAGCATTATCAGGAACAGGCTTGCGCTGTGGTGAGTGATGCGGGCCAAAGAGCCAGGCAGGAGGAGGAAAGGAGAGTAGTTCAATCTGTAAAGTGCTTGATAGGGACTCGCAACGGAGGCAGGCATCTAACCTATCCTAATGTGTGCATGCCATGAGTGTAGAATACATAACAGAGATGGGCAGTTAGAGTTAGTGACTCGGACTCCAGTCGCATTTTTATAGACTTCAGACTTGACTCAGACTCGACCTGAAATTACTCCAGACTTGACTCGACTCGAGGAAAAGGACTCGTGGAAATTTTAAAAGCAACTCGAGTCTTTTATCCTTAAATAACTGATATTCAAAAGGCGGACTGCATCCGCACCCCGGCATCCATCCGGACCGCGAGCCGTAACAGCACCATTTTAAGTGAACGGCGCATCAAAAAAGCGGAGCGGATCACATAACAAGCACTCAGGGTCATTTATGGTAAATATATTTCAGCGCTATATCATCTAGTATTTTTATCAAAAGCCAAACGCGCTTTATTCAAGACCTTTCAGCTCCGTGCGCTTTCTCTCTTTCTCTCTCCGGACGCGCGCCAGCACAAACAACTTGTAAAAGTGCATGTAGCATCATATGACCCCTTTAAGCACTGTTCAAAAGGTTTGGGGTCAGTAAGATTATTTTTAAATCAATCGCTTTATTCATCAAGGATGCATTAATTTGATCAGAAGTGACAATAGAGACATTTATAATGTTACAAAATATTTCTATTTCAAATAAATTCTATTTTGTTGGACTTTCTATTCATCAACAGATCCTGAATGATGCAGTAATGATGCTGAAAACACAGCTTTGCATTACAAGTTTTAAAATATGTTCACATAGAAAAGTTAAAGTGCAATAATGTTTCACAGTATTACTGTTTTTTCTGTATTTTTGATCTAATAAATGCAGCCTTGATGACTTCTTTCAAAAACTTCTTTTTTTAAAAAAAAAAACAAATATTTCTGCCTATTTTAGCATAAATTTAACGGGATGTTTATGTCTAACTTTTTCTTCTGTTTTGTGCAAAACATTTGAGGACTACGATGCGACAGATTTCAGACTCAAACGTCAGTGAGCGTGAACACACGTCACCCAGCTGCTTTATTTATTCACCAAAACTAAAAATAGCTTTCAGAAAGCGTTCACGTTCGGCTGGACACTTGTAAACACTGAACAGACTACAAAAATGAAAAAAAGCAGAGCGATCTATATGCATGTCTTTTAATGTACGATAAGTTGTAATAATCGTTCTAAATCTGTGAGAAGTCCTACAGCTATAACGATAACGAAACAGAAGAACGATATCGTTGGAATCACTCCCAGAACAATTTTCCCTGCTGATGAACGACAAAAACTATTTCTTTGAGAATAATAGCCAATCAGAATCCACCTGGCGTCAAATATCTCTTGGTGTGAACTCTGTTGTAGCAGTAATCGCTGACAAAAAATGTTTAACTGTTTAAATATTGGCCGACAGCGATGCAGATGATGAGGTTTTGGAACAGATCATAACAAGTACTGTGTATTTGTGCTGATGGCAGAAGAAAACCTGAAACCAGACCACAGTTTAATCCTTTTTTTTTTATGATATTTTCCTCCTGTGGCAGGTTTAATGTTTTATTCAGAACTCTTTACATAATGAACATGAACGTGTTCAGAATTAAGGTGCAAACATCAGCAAACACATCCCAGGTCAGCAGAAGAACATTTCAGCATGGCAATAATCAGAACATCTTCTATGAAAAAAACAGGCAGGCATCTTTAGTAGTACGGTCCGTGACCTCTTGTTTTCTCTCGCGTATCGCTAGCCTGACCTTTGACCCCCCTCATAGATGCTGGTGCAGCTCCACTAATGGAAGACTTCTCATAAACCCAGCTGACAGCTGATTGGCCTTTCCGTCGATGGATCTGACCAATGAACAGGTCGATCACATTTAAAGGGGAAGGAGCCTGGACTCAAGTAACCAATCAGAAACGTGCTGAGCTGAATCTGGGAACACGGCTGTGTTCAAAATGTCATCCCAGCATACTAATCTGCAGTACATAGTATGCAAAAGTTCTTATGCATGGCAAGAGCTAAGACATTTACCTAAAGCTGAGCGGCTTATTTATACAGCGCTTTATACAGTACAGATCGTTT
>NW_015660885.1:465175-468675 GCF_001515625.1 Sinocyclocheilus rhinocerous
TGTGTGTGTGTGTGTGTGTGAGAGAGAGAGTGAGTGAGTGAGATAGAGTGTGTGTGTGTGTGAGTGAGTGTGTGTGTGTCCTCACCTTCAATGGGTCTGGGCACGAAGTGTGAGCACGGTTTAGTTTTCTTGACCCGGTTTCCCTTCATGATGATTCCTTCTTTATTGAGTCCGAGGAACCAGGCGCGTCCGCTCTCATGCTGGCGGTACAGCGTGGATGAGTAGATCACATAATAATTCTCAAAAACACTCTCCTTAAACTTACACTCCGCTGTGAACGTATCCTACAGACAGACAGAAACAGAGAGATCGAGAGAGATGTTAAAACACAATTACAGCTCTCAGGTGTGTGTGTGTCTTAGAGTCTTTGTCCCAGTTTCTTTATAAAGTCTTTTGCATGCACAGGTGGAGAGGGTGGAGACCGCCATCATCCAGAGCAGAAACCACCTCGGGTGAACACACACACACACACAAACATTTGACACAATTAATGTTTTGTATATATTTCATACAGTGTATCATATATGGCAATATCACTCTTAATATAGGTCAATATATGTCATTTATTACATTTCCGTATGGAGTTCTGTACGACAAAACGTCTTGTCAAAGTATTGTCAAGTTATAGTTACGACAGGCCTTGTTTTGCTCATGAATTGAAAAACTCCATTATAAAAAGCCACGGGAAAATCTCAACCCAAGGTGAATTAGTCTTCTGGGTTTTGATGCTAAAACTTTATTTATTTATAAAACTTTACCTGGTTATTTCCAGGTATTTGTTCATTTCCCACATTTTCAATGCGGTCTCAAACTTTCGAACCCTACTGTATATTACACACACACACACACACACACACACACACTCTCTCTCTCTCACACACAACACACACACACACACACACAGAGAAGTAAGGGAGATGTGCGCTCTTTGCCATCTCAGCATCTCAAAGCACTTTAGCAGATTAAACGTCACCACTAAATAAACGGTAGAAAACCTCACACACACATACAACCCTGATCTACAACATCCAGACAATAAAACTGCTGAACACACTCAGTAAAACACAAATTACAACAACACCAATCTGAGAGGGGATATTCGTGTGTTTACAAATCAATGGAAGGCAATTCACAAATATAAAACATAAAACCATAGGCGGAGCGTGTGTAAGGCTGGCCATGGGGACTTGGGGCAAAAATGGCACTAAATTGGACAAAAATTTATTCGCTGTTTGAATAACCATGGAAAGGAAACGTTATATAATTATCAATTTCTAACGTTTTTATTCAATTGTAATCACGTTAAATACAAATTCAGTCCCATAAAACATTTTTTTAGCCTACATGACACATGTCTGGTTCTTGGGTTTATGATGTTTAATACATCTGGCTGCTTTTAGCCTTACCCTGGAGTTGGTTCACCCTCCGCCTATGCATAAAACTATCAAGGTTAATTAAAAAAATTCATAAATTCAGTAAAAACATAAAAATGATATTGTAAAACACACTGTGATTGACTGAAGTTATCAAACAGTAATGTGGGTGTTCACCTAGGAAAGATGTTTAATGTATATGAATCAAAATACGTTTACAGATCAATTTTACATTCACAAAACAAAACAGATTTAATGACAAATGAACGTTTTCATTTTGTGAAACTTGCATTCATTTGTGAATTTCAAACAAACATCACCATGTGCCAAAATACACAGATATATTAAACACAATTTTGTGTGCATACAGTTACAAGCACTGCTGAATTCTTCATAAAACTCAACATCACCGCTGCATTATTACCTCAGTTGTATATTCATTTTCAATCAGTTGTCAATTATTTCTTGCATACACGCATACATACTGCATTGCAACACTCACAAACACAAACACACACCCAGACAAAGAAACACACACACATGCATCGACTGTCACACTTTGGCAGAAGTTCATTATCACACTAAAACTGAGCTGATTAACACTTTCTCACCCCAAAGATAGAACAAGATCCAGAACAGCTGATCTTGACACACACAGACATGTGTAATGTTACATAACACCAAACATAAACCTTCATTAATATGCATTTCTATAAGTTCGGTCTCTATACTGAATAAAAGATCAAGCTGCAACGGCACAACAATGCTGACCTTTTCATTCACATCGTCCAAAAATGGGTGAAGTCAACTGAATATTCCAGTTTTTGAAAAAAGTCCAGTTTTGTATAAAAGGGTTTTGTGTCAGTTTGCATTTCCAATGCAACACTTGAGCACAATTATTATGAACAAACTTGAAATCAATTATATGATAGTTTTTTCCTATATTTTGAGCTGATGTTGAGATAAAACCTGCAAAATGATGTGAAATAAATTTAAATATGGTAAAAAAAAAAATTTTATAAATGGAGCTAAGAGTACAAGACTTTAACTGCTGAAAGCATCATCAAATCACATGAAATATTTAAGAAATGAACTGAAAATATGCAGAACTTTGTAATATGACAGCCATTTGAATTTTCAATCAGTTTTGTGTCAGTTTGTGTTTCCAATTAAACACTTCAGCACAATTTATTACAATTATGAACAAACTTGAAAATATGATTGTTTTTGACATATTTTGTGCTGAAATCTGCAAAATTCTGTGGAACAAATTTAAATATGGTAAAGAATTAAATAGAGCTGAGACTACAGCAGTCCAACTGCTGAAAACATCATCAAATTACCTGAAATATTTAACAGACAAACAAAAAATGTGCAGAAATTTGTAAAACGACAGCCATTTGAATTTTGAATCAGTCTGGGTTTTCCAATATTTTGTGCTGATGCTGAGATAAAATCAGCAAAATCCTGTACAATGAATTTAAATATGGTAAAAAAAATGAGCTGAGAGTACAAGACTCTAATTTACTTTAAATATTTAATAAATGAACAGAAAGTGCGCAGAACTTTGTAAAATGACAGTAATTTGAATTATGAATCAGTCTGGATTTTGTGACAGTTTGCATTTCTAACTTTACAATTAAGCACAATTTATTACGAACAAGCTTGAAATCACTGTTTTCCTCCATATTTTGTGTTGATGTTGACATAAAATCTGCGCAATTCTGTGGAACAAATTTAAACATAGTAAAAAATTTTTTTAATGCAGCTGAGAATACAAGACTTGCTCAAAGCATCATCAAATTACCTGAAATGTTTAATAAATGAACAGAAAAAGTGCCGAACTTTGTAAAATGACAGCTATTTGAATTCAGACACCCTTTCTTTCATGTAGGCCTTGGCTGGTGCTAAAATTGTTTTGCAATGGCGATTTTAAATGTCATTTTTACTTACAGTTGGGTTATGAGAGCGGCCCAGTGCTGCCATGAGATTTAAAGTCCTTTCACACTCTTCACAGCAAACTGACAGCTGTGTGTGTGTGTGTGTGTGTGTGTGTGTGAGAGTGTGTGTGTGTGTGAGTGTGAGTGTGTGTGAGTGTGTGTGTGAGTGTGAGTGTGTGTGAGTGTG
>NW_015660885.1:470328-472828 GCF_001515625.1 Sinocyclocheilus rhinocerous
GTGTGAGTGAGTGAGTGAGTGAGTGAGTGAGTGTGTGTGTGTGTGTGTGTGTGTGTCTAAAAACACACTTACACTGCTTGCTTTCTTTGTGAATCAATGTAGTTCAGGAGCTACACTTGAAATTTTAATAGATCAAGTCTGTGAATTATGAATGTAGACGGGAGCAGAGACTCGCTCTCTCCATCACATGACTGCTGCTTCCAGAACCTTCTCGCTGTTGTGTTTTAGACTACATGAGAGAAAGCTAGCATTACAATCCTTCTTTTGACTTGCATTTTCTGCACTGAACACATCCAGAAACGTAAAAGCACAACACCACAAAAAAAACAAGAGTATCTCTACAAAAACAAACCAAGTTTGCTAAAGACGAAGGCAAAATTTGAACTATCTGAACCATTTTTCATCAATGTACATTCAGTATTTCATTCAATTTCCAACATTTCTCTCAATTAACAAAAACTGTGTAAAACATTTCAGATTAATGCAAGACAAAAATAGTCAACTTTGTGTTGCAAAAGCTGTTTTTACTGACTTTGTCCACCATCGTTCTGTTCAGATATTTTACCTTTAGTACAAATAGCATATTACTTAAGTTTACATTTTGTATTGCATCTATCAATATTTATACTGTGTAAACAAGATGCCGCTTGTTTACAGTATCTGCCAATATAGATATATCTTTTTATACTTGTAAATATGGAGAACAAAACCTGCAAAAATTAAAATAAAAAAATAATTAATTGTAATATTTAAATTTTACACACTTCAGTAATATTAAATCGTAATATTACACACTTCAACCTGTAAAAACACACCAAAACACACAACATCACAACCGTAACACAATGACAGTGTGTCCTGCTTTCCAAAACACACACACACACACACAACAAAATATACACGCACTACATCAAAATTGCATATAATAGTACATACCCTGACAAACGCTATAGAGAAAAGAAACAAAACAGATTGTACGATCACATGAAAAGCTGTGGATTTTAGATAGAACAGACATGATACACACACATCCTCATCAACACACACACACACACACACACACAGATGTGAGGAGTGTTTTCTTACCGAGGAGTAGAGGAAACCCTCTCCATTCATGGCCATGTAGAGTCCGGCCTTCACGGCCTGTATCGCCACGACCCGCAAACCCACCGGGATCAGATTAAACAGAGCTGAAACACACCAACAGCAACATCTGACTGCTCCGATGTCACTCTTTTAGAGCTCAGGAGACTCACTGGAGCTCCTAGTTATGTTCCATATAGAGACAATTTTGTCTCTAAATTTTCTCCTCTGTGCACCATTCAGAATTGAATTGAGAATTCCTTTTAAATTAATGAATTTGCACTGAGGTAGCAAAAAGGATGCAGAATTACAATTCAAATTTAAATGTAACAAAGCTAAATTAAAATTAATTGAAATTTTAAAAAATCAGATAGACAATAGACAGAACGACAGAACGACAGAACGATAGATAGAACGATAGATAGATAGAATGATAGATAGAACGATAGATAGATAGATAGATAGATAGAATGATTAGAACGATAGATAGATAGATAGATAGATAGATAGATAGATTAGAACGATAGAACGATAGAACGATAGATAGATAGAAAACAGAATCCAAAATTACATTCAAATTTGAATGTAACAAAGCAAAATTTAAATTTGAAATTCAAAAAATTCAGATAGAACAACAGAACGACAGATAGACGATAGTTAATTTCAGGGTCTGCTGCTTCTCAAAGGGCAGATGTTTCAGATGCAACAAAAGAATATTCAAAGGAGAAACGAGGGATGGAATGGAAAAGAGCGAGAAATTAATCTACTGAGTGTCAGAGGAAGGTTTCAAACACTCGTAACGCTGCTGCTGATTCAGTTCTAGTCCGTAAAAATCGACAGGAGGGAAAAAACCCAGAGGAGAGTAAAAACAGGAGCAGCGGAGGAGTGCAGCAGGATAACGGAGGGATGGAGGGGGAGGAGAGATCAGAGAACCAGAACAAGGGATGAGTGTGTTTGTGTGGGATTGAGAGCAGAATATGAGAGAGAATTCATGTGAACAGAGATATTCATGTGATGAGGAACATACTCTACACAACACATGAACACAAGCTCAATTCACAATCCACAACGCAAGTACATTATCGGTCAAAAGTTTGGAATGATTATGATTTTTTTTTTTTATTATCAATGTTGAAAACAGCTATTTTTGTGAAAATGCTGTGATACATTGTGATACACTACCATTCAATTTTTCTGAAAGAAATTAATACTTATATTCATCAAGGATGCATTAAATTGATCAGAAGTGACAGTAAAGACATTTAGAATGTTAATAAAAGATTTCTATCTCAAATAAAAGCTGTTCTTTTGAACTTTCTATTCATCTGTGAATCCTGAAAGATAAAATGTATCACAGTTTTCACATAAATATGAAGCAGCACAACTGTTTTCAACATTGATAATAATCAGAAATGTT
>NW_015660885.1:475597-478833 GCF_001515625.1 Sinocyclocheilus rhinocerous
TGTGTGTGTGTGTGTGTGTGAGTGTGTGTGTGTGTGTGTGTGCGTGCGTGTGTGTGTGCGAGTGTGTGTGTCACTAATGCATATGCAGATCTGAGAAATACACGCAAACTGTGAGATCAGGCGAGATCTCACACACACACACACACACACACACGTGACAAGGGTTCTCTGTTCTATCAAGAAAATGTCACCCCAGAATCAAAAGAAAGAAATTATTCATTTTGAGAAACTTTTCATTTAAATAATTAAAATGACAAATGATGTCTACTCTAGGATCATTAAGATGTTTTGCATGGTGAAAAACACATTTTCCCTTCAAATTCTTATTATTGTAATGCATCTGGCCTCATTTTTCTTAATGTAAAAAAATATGATAATAAAATTATACATATATCAAACATTTGGAGTCAAGTCTCTTCTGCTCATCAAGGCTGCATTTATTTGTAAGAAAAACAGCAACAACAGTAATATTGTGAAATATTATTAATATTTCAAATAACTGTTTTCTATGTGAATATATTGCAAAATATAATTTATTTCTGTGATCAAAGCTGTATTTTCAGCATCATTACTCCAGTCTTCAGTGTCACATGATCTTCAGAAATCATTCTAATATTCTGATTTGCTGCTCAAGAAACATTTCTGATTATTAGCAATGTTGAAAACAGTTGTGCTGCACAATATTTTTGTGGAAACCGTGATGCATTTTATTTTTCAGGATTCACAGATGAATAGAAAGTTCAAAAGAACAGCATTTATTTGAAATAGAAAGCTTTTGTAACATTATAAACGTCTTTACTGTCACTTTTAAACCTTTTTAACCTTTAAAACCTTTTAACCTTGCTGAATAAAAGTATTCATTTCATTTATATTTGTGCATGGGTTAACATTCATATATGTATGCATGAAAAGAGAACATTAAGATCTGATGCAATCCAACACATCTTTGATTTCCTTTTTGGATTTCAGATCGTATCAGTTTCTGACACAGGACAGCGGGAACAGAGAGAGACTCACTGTAGTCGCTGTTTTCATCTTTGGTCCCGCCAACTGTTCCATCCGGCTGCATCTGCAAGTAGTAGCCCTGCTCGCTGAAGAGCCTGGTCACTATCCCCTTCAACTGAGGATCTGAAACACACACACACACACACACACACACACACGTCACACACAAACACAATGCCTGCGCACCATCCACACTCTTAGAAACATCTTCAAAGCTTCTTTATAGGTTTCGGAGTTGAGCTAAATGGTTCTTTGGAGATTATAAACTATCTGATGTTACATTACAGGTTCTTCTGATCTGCTTATGAAGAGCTAGACAACACAACATGTTTTTTACAAAACTTAAAACGTTCTCATAATGTAAAACCCTTCTTCAAACCTTTAAACAAACCACTCTAAACCAATCACACGCAGGCAAACAAGCACAAGTTGTGAATGGGATGGATGCATCATAATGCATGCTGAACTGTAATGCTTAGTATTGTTCAAAATTAATTAATTAATTAAAAAAAAGGAATCTGTCAAGTTCCCGAAACGGCAAGTGCTGCTAACCAATTAAAATGTGTTAATTGTTAAATTACATTAGTAAACTGGCTCCCTTTCTGCTCTGTCTCACTCCCAGCGTGTTTTCAAGAGTTTCACCGCGATATTTAGTATTAAAAAAGGTCACGCGCTATAAAAAGACCAATGGAATCTGAATTACAGACACTTGTACTATATCCCTCATCTCAGAAGAGCTCAGTCGACCAGAATGAACAGAGAGGGGAGAAAAACGTAGTCAAATATGATACAGGCATCATAAACAAACCAAACTGACCAGAACAGATTTTGCCAGCTTTAATACGCATGTTTAATCAATAACAGAAGAGTTCCTGGTTGTAACATTGAAATGTAGCATTTTCTGTGAAGCTGCTTTGAAACATTATGTAAAACGGTGCTGATATGTGAAAAGTGCTATAAAAATAAACTCGAATTGAACTGAATCAATTTTTTAATTGAATTACGCAAAGACGCACCTGTAACCTTACAGAATAAAGTAACATGGGTCACACTTTATAATGACATTTATTAATAACATCAAACATTGTGGCATTATTTAATGATCATTACTGAAATGAAAAGTTGAAACTTAATACATACTTGAATATATTTGTATCCCTTACTTATCATTTGTATGTAAAGTACACCCACTACCTGTTAAGTATTATAAATGTTAATGCAATCGTATATTCAAATATATTAATATCTAATATTGTATAACTATATCAATATTTTCAATCTATATTAATATTTGTATTTATTGTGATATTTATCAATAAAAAAAATCATATATTCAATTATGTTAATATAGACAAATATTTTATATCTAATGTTTGTTTTTATTATATATAATATTGATTTACATTTTGTCTAACATTATACACTATTAATATTTTAAGGTGTTTATTGTAATCTATCTATCTATCTATCTATCTATCTATCTTTGTATGTACATAAACTACCTGTTAAACAATATCAATGTTAATGCAAAGTTATCAATAAAAAATATCATATATTCATCTATATTAATATTTTATATCTAATGTAACTAAATTAATAGGCTACATTCCATCCCTACTATATACTTTAAAGTGTTTATTGTGATCTATCTGTCTATCTATCTATCATTTGTTTTTAACGCAGGCTACATAAACTACCTGTTACAATGGCATTATAAATGTTAATGCAGTCCTCACAGTTATCAATAAAACAATCAAGCGAAATCTGACGTGCAGTAACATCATGAAGTATAAACAGCGACAGATGCATCAAACTCTCAATCCGCGCGCACAGGTGAGCGTCACGCACAGGTGTGAATGAACTGACCTGGTTTCCGGCGCACGGGTCGTTTCTTCCCGCTGCAGAATCGGACTTTACAGAAGAGTCCGAACAGGTGCCGATCGCACAGGGAGCCTCGGCCCGAGGGCTCTTTACCGGGGCTGGAGCGACGCTTACCGGACACCACTCGCTCGCTGTTTGACTCGCGCGCCTGCCGTTTCTGTCGGATGAGCGAGCTGGCGATCGCCGCGGCCATCTCACGGGAGAGGGAGGGACGATCGTGCAGATTCGGTGCAGATTCACGGTGCACACCACCGGCGCGAGGGAGCGAGCGCAGGCATGCACCGGAGCATGAGCGATACCGATAGACTCGTGTTTCTTACCACTGAAAGCACTTAGAGTTACATAACCGC
>NW_015660885.1:479190-488481 GCF_001515625.1 Sinocyclocheilus rhinocerous
GTGAGTGTGAGTGTGTGTGTGTGTGTGTGTGGTCGGATAGAAGGAGAGCGACTCGACTGGGAACAGAGGGGGGGAGGTCAAAGCAACAGCTTTCCCAAAAAATGACACAGTCGCAGCGGGAGCTCAACGGCGGCCTAAACCAGAAACAAAACCTGGTTGACCAATATGGGTTTTTAAGTGGTGCATCTGCTTATCCTTGAGGTATGGAAGCTTGTTTCTGCCACAGGATGAAAAAAATAGCCTAAAAAAGGTCATTCCGACTTTTTATCTCACAATTCAGACTTGCAGGAGGGACGATCGTGCAGATTCGGTGCAGATTCACGGTGCACACCACCGGCGCGAGGGAGCGAGCGCAGGCATGCACCGGAGCATGAGCGATACCGATAGACTCGGTATTTCCTACCACGGAAAGCACTTAGAGTTACATAACCGCGCAATTAGACCACATAACAACACAGAGACCGTCCAAAAACGAGTCCTAACGGAAGCGTCAGTTATTCATGACATGAAGAGCTTCGAAGCGCGCAGCTGCAATGACGGGCGATGGATGTCCGCTTCTCAACTCCTCATCAGTAAGGTCCGGTAAGGAGGACTCCTCAACATGTTGCTCTAACAGCCCTCATCCCATCTCCGTCCACGGTCCGTTTCCAGCATCTATCCCGAGATCCGGTGCAGGGAAAAGCCTCAGAAAATCCAATGGAGTGATTCCAACCTACAGATGCATCTTGTGTGATTCCAGCCGAGGAGATGAAGCTCTGAATGATGCTGAGAGAAGGAGAGACAGAGAGGGGGAGCAGTGTGTGTGTGTGTGTGTGAGTGTGAGTGTGTGTGTGTGTACTGGTTTATATATCCTGGTGGGGACTTAAACCTGACTACACACAGACTCATGGGGACTCGTGTCACGGTGGGGACCTAAATTGTGGTCCCCACGGGTACAAAAGCTCATAAATCATACAGAATTAAGTTAGTTGAAAATCTAAAAATGCAGAAAGTTTCCTGTGAGGGGTAGATTTAGGGGTAGGGTTGGTGTAGGGCAACAGAATATACGGTCTGTACAGTAGAAAAAACAAATATGGGTTTTTAAGTGGTGCATCTGCTTATCCTTGAGGTATGGAAGCTTGTTTCTGCCACAGGATGAAAAAAATAGCCTAAAAAAGGTCATTCCGACTTTTTATCTCACAATTCAGACTTGCAACTCTGAATTTTGTCTCCCAATTCTGAGTTTGCATCTTACAAATCCAGACCTTTTTAATTTTTTATTCTGTGACAGTAACAAATAAATAAATACATAAAATAAAATAAATTCACAATTGCGAGATACGAAGTCAGAACTGCAAGATATAAATTCAGAATTCTGAGAAAAGGTCAGAATTGAGATCAAATGTCGCAATTACCTTTATTATTTTTTATTCCATGTCAGAACACAGGAAAACAGAATTGTGAGTTGTGAACTCAGAAAAAAAGGAAAAAAGGTAAGAATTCTGAGTTTATATCAGGAAATGTTGAGTATCTTGCAATTTTTTTTTTCTTAGAATCACGTGGGGGAAAAGTCTGAATTGTAAGATAAAAAGTCACAATAATTTTTTTTTTCTTGTGGTGGAAACAAGCTTCCATATCAACACCCTGATACACTCATGGAAAAGTTATTTTTCGTTCTTCGCTTTGGGGTAAAAAAAAAAAACTTGAAATATAGCGAACATCCTATTTCTTCATTGCAAAATAAGATGGAATCGCTTATTTGACTGCTTTAAAGCAAAGAGCTTTACAGTATTAAACATGAAAAAACAGTGCAAGTGTTGCTTTCAATTAATATTACAACTTTAATTTCTATTATAAAGCAGCTCTTCAGTGTGTTCATGTTTTTATTTGTTTCTAACCTCAACGCATCGTCAAAGAAGGCGGAGCCCCAGAGCCACACCCACCTAGTTACAAAATCGCCAGGCAGGGACCAGTGGGAGTCTGAAGGTGTTTTCCAGAAGAGTTTCCAGTTTTGAACATTGTTTTTTGCCTGATTTTGTTGGAAATGATGTCACACCTGTTCATTCATCGATTTCACTTAAAAGTGTATTGTAGTAAATTTACCATCTCAAGAAACAACTCAGTATTTCTCACTGGACAGATTTCCTTGGCTTGACTAAAACATCCCGGCCCAATTTTAAGAAAAAATCATTGCACAAAGGTCATTTCACAACGCTTAACAGATGTCGAGTACAAAACTAATGTTACAAACGCAGAACATTCTAAACGAACAACATTTGAGAGTCAGTATCGTTAGGACAAAGTTTAATTAGGGCATTTCAAATGCAGTTGTATAATTAAATTTATGGACGGTTTGGCTTCATGTGATTGCTTTTTACGATGAACAGCGTTAATTTGTGCGGGGAGGTGAACTGAGGTCTGTGATGGAGCAGCTGTCACTGCTGCTGACTCAGGTACCGATATCGTATCGAACACGCAGAGCTGTCAGGTGCTGAGAGATGCTCTCTGAAGTCTCCAGTAAAGAGGCCAATCACTGTGACCCAGATACATCATTCAACCTTCATCACACAACACTGATTACTTTATCACTGAGAGAACGAGACACAGAGAGAGAGAGAGACAGGAGAAGAGAGAGAAAAAGAGGATGTCTATCTATAGTCTCCGCTGAGTAGGCCAGTAGTACTTGTGCACGCTAGTTCACACACACACACAGACACACACACACACACTATATACACACACAGATTTGAGGTCTACAAGTAAAGCATGAATGCTTAGATCCACTTACTGATTCCTTTTAACTATATACAGTGGTGTGAAAAAGTATTGGCCCCCTTCCTGATTTCTTTGCAATGGACCAAATTTTTTATAGTGTATATATAAAGAACTTTATATTTTTTTAATGTATATATAATATGATATAAAAGTTTTTGGTCAGTAATTGTTTGTTTTTAATGTTATTTTATGTTTTGCATTTATTTGATCAAAAAACAAAATTGAAATATTATTACAATTCATGATAACATTTTTTAATGTTACAAAAGATTAATTTATAATGATAATTTATAATATTTATAATGTTGCAATTTTTAAGGTTTAGATGTAACGTTGAACTTGATATTTATGTCATTTTTGATTATGTAAAGCACTTTGAACTGCATCTTATGTCTGAAAGGTGCTATATAAATAGTTTATTAGAAAATATTACGTTTATTATTATTATTTTCAAATAATATTTCATATTTGTATGCATGCATGTTTTTTTTTTTGCAAAAGTTAATTTATACTTCACAACATTTTAAAATGTACAACATGAAATATGGACTACTCATTTTGAGATTAATAGTTCGTGAGGTCAGACCTCCATTACAGGAAAGTGCTGTTCAAGAAGTAGTGCGCTTAAACAGTTAAATCTCAGACATAATCTAGTGCTTTCCCTTTAAATTAGTGCTAGATGACGGCAAAAACAATCTCAAATTGACTGTCGCCCCCTTTTTTGAACATAGGCATCAAACTTAAATGGTTGTAATTCATGAATGCTGTGGAATACAGACCTAAGGTTGGTTCTTTTAAAGAAAACAATCATCAGATTATTGCTAAAGTGAAGGCATTTCAAAAAATGAAAGTGTAAAAAAAGTTAGAAGATTAAGTTTATTGTAAAGAAAATGTACTGTACTAAATGTTTTTTTAATATTTTATATATAAAACATTTATAAAATGTTTTGGAATCTAATATAGCTATAAAATTAAAACCTTATGTCTAAGTAATGTTCCAAATTTGAAGTTGATATCACAAAAATTGAGGATCCTGTTTGATTTTGCTTAGGCGCTATACCAAAAATGTATAAATATATTACTTCTATCACAAAATAACCACCATACATGGAATCTTGAGACCCGGACCTTTCCAATAATATGTGTTTTGTCAAGATTAGAAAACGCTTTGATTATAAAATATTGTAGTAAATTTCGTAATATGACACTTGACACCTCCCACTAGGGGGAGGAGCCTGCTAAAGGCATTTAAAGTACCATTTTCACGGTAGCGCAATGTCTGATTTCAAAACCGTTTTCACTGAATGAATTTTGAGTGTTTAAGCTTTTGAATGATATCTAATTTGGATGATTACTAAAATATGTGATAAGGAAAAAAGGCAATAAAAAAATTTTTTTTAAAGTGTAAAAAAAGTTAGAAGATTAAGTTTATTGTAAAGAAAATGTACTGTACTAAATGTTTTTTTAATATTTTATATATAAAACATTTATAAACATTTATAAAATGTTTTGGAATCTAATATAGCTATAAAATTAAAGCCTTATGTCTAAGTAATGTTCCAAATTTGAAGTTGATATCACAAAAATTGAGGATCCTGTTTGATTTTGCTTAGGCGCTATACCAAAAATGTATAAATATATTACTTCTATCACAAAATAACCACCATACATGGAATCTTGAGACCCGGACCTTTCCAATAATATGTGTTTTGTCAAGATTAGAAAACGCTTTGATTATAAAATATTGTAGTAAATTTCGTAATATGACACTTGACACCTCCCACTAGGGGGAGGAGCCTGCTAAAGGCATTTAAAGTACCATTTTCACGGTAGCGCAATGTCTGATTTCAAAACCGTTTTCACTGAATGAATTTTGAGTGTTTAAGCTTTTGAATGATATCTAATTTGGATGATTACTAAAATATGTGATAAGGAAAAAAGGCAATAAAAAAATTTTTTTTTAAAAAGAGCACCAAGGCAGTCAACAGGTTAAATATCAAATGTCGAAGAAGTTTTACTTTTGTACAATGACCTGTGATAAAATCACTGTGTTGAGTCAGCACTAAATCAGTGACCTGTAAAGAACAGGATGAGAATAAGGAGGAAGAGGAAGGCCGAGCTTCATCAGATCCTCTCTGAAAGACAAGTGTGAGTGTTGATGATGACCCCTAATGATTCAGGAGTAGTATAACCCCGTCTCAGCACTGCACGAGTGTGTGTGTGTGTGTGTGTCCTGAGGAGTGTAACCTGCCATCAAAACGGATCCCAAAATGAGTGTCTGTTTCAAAGACAGAGATCAGATTTGGAAAAATAAGAAAAGAGATGGAAACTGAAACTCTATAATCTGTATTTAGTGTCTGTGGGTTGGTGGGAGACGTGCTCTGATTGGTCAGTCAACGAAGGAAGGAACCAATGGCAGGTCAGAGCTATCTGTCATTATAATGACCCCTGATGGAGCAGTTTGGAAATTGATCAGAAAACTCAACACCAACACACACACACACACACATAGGTCATCAACAATTATGAAGTTGCAATCAATATCTTGACCCCTTCACATGGACACATACATATAAAGCGTTTCAAACATGCTGTCGTCTAAAGAAATATATTTGTATAAATACTTTCAGATATTGAATGAATTATAAGTAGGGATTAAAATGCATGTTTGATTTTATTCTCCTGTAAACCACAAGATTGCACAAAAATTTACCAAAGCATGATTCTGCACTGATTTTACCTAATATTTAATGTTTTTTAAAATTTATGTAGCAAATGAGAATCAGTAAAATTACTGAATATATTTTGAGACAAAAGTCAATTATAACCATAATTATAATGAAATCATTTTTTTTTTTTTTAAACATGGTATTTATCATATCATTTAATAAAATAAACAGAATATTTACTTTCTTTCTTTTTTACATTTTCAAAACGATCATTTTAATGACAGGCATATTTATTTAAAAAATATATTTGATCAGAACAAATAGAAAATAGAGCAAACTTTGCTGAAGTGATTGTTTTGAACAAGCATTAACTTAGATATTACGCAAAACATTTTTCTTTAGCCAATGTATTTGTCTCAATAATGGGAGCCCTGAACATTTCTAAGATTTTTCAACAAAACAAACCACTTTTATGATGTATTTGATCCATCAATGTTCAATAAATACATGCGTTTTATTCTGTAATCATACACTACTGGGCCTGGGAGTAGTGAAAATCGCTCACTGCATTGCATTCTGGCATTGCATAATCTGAAAATGACACAGATAATGCTGCATTAGACATAAGCCAAAATTAAGTTTCTTAAACAGAATTACACTACCATTCGGAACAGTCTAGTTAGGCATCTCCTAGGTCTGCGGTTCTATGCTGCCAGTTAGTGGTAAACAGCATGAAGCGCATCCTCATTACAATCCACTAGCACAACATACCAGCTCCACAAATAAACACTACAGAGAGCGTGATGAATGTTTCATGTGTGTATTTGCGTGATGCAATCAGTTATTCTGGGCGTCTGCATCATTTATGAGAAAGCTCGACTGTCTACAAACCTCTCAGCCTGCACTCACATCCACATGCAGCTTTAAAACCAGCACTATCCAACAACTATATAACAATGTCTCAATGTCTCTGAACAAACATGAACATTCATTCATACGGACTGATAAACACCGGCAATTAAATGTTACTATTTGTCTCCATAGCAACCGCAGAATTCTTTATTTATGTTCTATGTATAATGTAGCGTCCTTGATCTCCGACAGCACACGTACAATCATGAATAACATTTATACAGTCCTTCATGCTCTTTTAATTTTTTTAGTTCTTATTTTGATTTTAAAAAAGAGAAAGAGTGGATGAACTCCACTAGGGGGCAGTACAATACAGACACACACTACACATCCTGCGCCTGTGCTTCACTCAGCGCTCCCAGTTTGGGGTCAGTAAGATTTTTTTCCAAAGAAATTAATACTTTTCTTCATCAAGGATGCATTAAATCACTCAAAAGTAACAGTAGAGACATTTATAATGTTACAAAAGTTTTCTATTTCAAACAAATGCTGTTCTTTTGAACTTTCTATTCATCTGTGAATCTTGAAAAAAATATATATATCATGGTTTCTGCAAAAATACTGGGCAGCACAACTGTTTTCAACATTGATAATAATCAGAAATGTTTCTTGAGCAGCAAATCAGCATATTAGAATGATTTCTGAAGATCATGTGACACTGAAGACTGGAGTAATGATGCTGAAAATTCAGCTTTGTTCACAGAAATAAATTATATTTTACAATATATTCACACAGGAAACAGTTATTTTAAATTGTGATAATATTTCACTGTTTTTACTGTATTTTTGATCAAATAAATGCAGCCATGGTGGGCAGAAGAGACTTCTAATGAAAACTATATGAAAAACTTTAACATTCTTACCAACCCCAAACTTTCTGAAAGGTAATGTATTTCTATATATGTGTTTTTTACCTTAACATAAAACAACCATCAACTAAACTTAAAACATATGGATTGATGTGATGTATTGAAAATTGTTTGTAGATGATGCATAGTTACAAAAAATCTAGCTTGGATGACAAATATGAGGATTTGTTAAACTTGCAAAAATTACTTGTTAAAAATGACAAAAAATAATAATTAAATAAAAATGGCTTGGAAACAACTTTCACTCAGAAATTGATGGTAAATTTCAACACATCAAATTAAACACATTTTTGAAGTAGACACACTAAAATAGTATTTTCTTGTAAAACACAATCCAATATTCTTTGTTTTATTTAAATCTTTAAAAAAAAATTACAGTGTAGCTCAGAAGTTGGATTGGTTGACAATTCAAAACAAATCAGTATTCTTTTACACTGCATGATCTATTATCTTTCAGCAAAAAGCACAATGGCATTACATGATTTATTAATAAAGAAAGCTGAATTTTTAATCACAAAATATAAATATTTTACTCTGACACACTAAAAATAGCAGTTTTTCTATCATATTTATGGTAGAGCTAGTGAAAATGTTTGCAGATATAAATAGAAGTCTTGACCAGGCAAGTGGGAAAAAAACGGTTTACAGCTTTAAAATTTCAGTGATATCTTATTTTTTTCTTTTCTATGTGCATATTTCTGATTATATATTAATGTACAATACATACAGCATTGGAAATATGAATGTAAATGTTTACCTAATGTTGAATCTGAATAATAAATAAATAAATAAAAAATCCTTTTTAACGGTGCACTTCCTCTCTCTCGCTCTCATATACACAGTACTTTACAGAATAAGAGTAAAACATGCATTACAGCCACTCCACAGTGAACTTTACATATGCAAATGTTTAACAAACCTTCCCAACAGCCATGAAGAAAGAATAACAAGCCGGACAAGCTCAAATAGAGACCAGCCATGCAAAAAAACCCAACCCTCAGTCTTAAACTCAACTTAAGTAGTTAATGCACTCAACACACTTCACTATGAACATTTGAGGATCCTGCAGATTAAATGCAACATGCAATGATCGAATAACAACAGCTGCACTGAATTGCATATGCAAATATCACAGAGCTGACGTCACCGTCACGCAACGGCACCCCTGCAGTGACAACAACTTTGAGGAGAGAATAGTTGCCATGGTAACGCAAAGTGTTGGGAAGTGCTGTAGCTATGGCAACACATCAATATGGGAAACGTGATTGGATAATGCAGGTTTATTTGAGAGCATCTGCAGCGTGTGTACAGGTATGACGTGTGACATGACAGAGCTATTACAGCATCCATCGCATTCACAGCGTTTAAACTATGACTGCAAGAAAAAACAAGGTCAGGTTGCTATAAATAACCTGATTCATGAATTATTTCTGCCAGAACATTACTGACGATGTTTCTCAAGTCTACACCTAAACAAGTACACTAAAAAAATGTGGAACACTGTTGCAAAATTAACCCCCGACACAACCCTCACATGGTTTCCATAGCAGCAGAGACATGATTTTGTCTCAATAATGATGCAATTCATTCACAATCACACACATGAAATATATCTCAGGACGCTTTCTGATGACATTGTGTGGTTTGTGATCTTTAGCGTGCATGAGTGTGACTCTGGTTTATTTATGATGCACAGATCAGTGTTCAAATCCCTCCTCTGTGGTTCCTATACATAACAGCAGTATTTTATGCTTTTAGAACAGTAAAAACTGCTAAGTTTGGTGTACGTAAGTGCTGATGGAGTGCATGGAGAAACAAACTCATTTTAACGAAACGGCCTTTAAAAATATGTATTGTACTTGAAACCTACAAACACAAATAGATAAAGTGCAGTAAAATAACCACACAAAAGTGTATTTTGGATGTTTTCTTACATTATTTCAATAAGTTTATTCAGTTTTAGTTATTTTAGTACTTAAACTAAAAGAAAATGGGAAATGTTGTGTTTGTGTGTGTGTGTGTATGTGTGTGTGTGTGTGAGAGAGTGTGTGTGTGTCAGGCGTAGTGTGTGAGAGTGTGTGTGTGTG
>NW_015660885.1:488543-515142 GCF_001515625.1 Sinocyclocheilus rhinocerous
GTGTGTGTGTGTGAGAGAGTGTGTGTGTGTGTGTGTGTGTGTGTGAGAGTGTGTGTGAGAGTGTGTGTGTGTGTGTGTGTGTGTGTGGTTTGGTCATTGATTAAAAGCTGGGCCCGTTTCCAAATGCATAGCTGAAATCTGTGATCAGGCTCAGAGCCACTGGCGAGATCCCACAATGCACCTGTGAAAGAATATAGTCCAACAACAATTCTGATTTCAGTCCAATTCAATATTTAATTTCAATGAACCAGTTTCAACAGCCAGAATTTTGTCCATGAAGGAACAAACGCATGTGAATTTGTCAGTTATTTTTTTAATCAGACTATTAACATAATAGATGCATCTCCACCTCTCAGACAAAACATTCAGAACTAGATAATAATAAATTATGCAAATGCAATACGCTGTAAAAAGGATTTTTCAACGTTGTAAATAAAACATGTTTTACAAGAAAAAACTATTTCAGTTCTAAAGTTCTGCATTAAAAATTCACATGTAATTCAACGGGTTACTTTTTTTTTTTTACTGTAATTGTTGTGAAATTACTAGCAATTTCTGAGAAAAAATTATTTCAACACCAATTTTTTTTAAACAGAAGTAGCCACAGTTTTGTGATGTACATTCGAATGTAACAGATTTTCAAAAAAAGAGAAACTGCAGGGAATTTGGTTCAATGCAACAGTTGTTGAATGGATTTTGCACACGTTACCGTTATTTCACTAGAAGATCCAGTTATGACATTTTGATTACACATTATGAGGTTAAAAAAAAACAATCTACAAATGAAAATACATGGATGGATCATTTGCAATAAGATCAATAACATGCATTTAGAAAATAAGGTGAATTTTCATTTTTCTAGATCTATAAAATCTTTCGAATGAGGTGCACATACTTTGAATTTGCCCCAATTTTTTTTTTTCCAAATAACACATTTAAAATATAAAATTTAGTTAATTTTAATTTCAATTGTACACACAGACTCTATACATCAAACACATTTCCTCTGCTGTCCGTGGTGCTGAAACGTGCATTCAGGCACATTTGTTCTCGTGAGCTTCACATGCACTACAGCAGTGAAGTCAAACACCTGACTCAGAGCGGCCCTCTGTAGCATGATCTGACTGAGATCTGCTCGTTCCTCAGAATAAACTCTCAATCGCCACCATAACAATGTCTAACGAAGCTGCTTATGTTGAGACTGACAGAATAATCCAAACTCAAACTCATGGGACAGGACTTATTTCGGAGGAAATTGTAGGACATTTTTGTTAGCTATATAGCTAATCAAACATTACAACGTTTAAGAACCTTTAAGAATTGTATGTATTTTTGCATAAAATGTGACCTATTGGGAACAAATCCAATCCAAACAGACACCCCACAAATCTTTTTTATTGAGGAGTGGTTTTTCAACACAAATTACTGCAAAAGCAATGTGTAATATTCCATTCAAGTCATGAAGAACCATCTAACATCTAAGGATCTCCAGGCCTCTCACTGAATAGTGTTCATGAGCCACCATCAAGAAAACACTGAATAAGAGCATGTGCATGACATTACAAGACAAGACAAACATTACTGCTCATCTAAAGTTTGCCAAAGATCACGTGGAAGGACCAGAAGACTCTTAAGACAATGTTCTGTGGAGTCCAAAAACAGAATTATGTCAACTGGTATGTCTAAGTAAACATATTTTCTTCTTGATTAGCTTTATATATATATATATAAAAAATGGTAATTTGATGTTCCCATTTAGACATGAGTGTATGAGTGTGTGTATGAGTGTGTGTATGAGTGTGAGTGTGTGTTCATACTTACAAAATTATCCACAGAAGTTAGTTGTTAATAATAATAATAATAATTCAAAAATAATAATTTTTTATTCTTGACTAGCTAACATTTTCATTATCCCCATAAGTTAGAAGTGAACTTTTAGTTATTATTATTCATAATAATTATAATAATATTAATTATTATTATTATTATAAATACATAGAAAAATACATACATACAAGTATTTTTGTTCTTGATTAGCTTGATATAGAAAAACAAGATTTTTTCCCCCCATTTAGACAAAACCTTCCTTAAAGGAGGTCCATAAAGGTAAAATAATAATAATTATTATTATTATTAATAAATAAATAAATGAATACATACATACCAGTATTTTTTGTTCTTGATTAGCTTGATATATTTTTTCCTATTTAGACAAAGCTTTCTTTAAAGATGTCCACAAAGGTAAAAGAATAATAATTATAATAAAAATATTATTATTATTAATAACAATAATACAAATAAAATAAAAATATTACTATTATTATTACATTTTTATTTTTGATTAACTTCATATAGAAAAAAATTGTAAAAAGTTGTAATGTTCCCATTTAGTGTGTGTATGTGTTTATATGATTGTGAGTGTGTGTTCATACTTAAAGAAGTTTGTCTTCAAAAATAAATAAGGTAAATAAATAAATTAGCTTAGCCTAATATAAACCAATTAAGAATTGTGCATGTTCTCGTGTGTGTGTGCGAGTGTGTGTGTGTGAGTGAGTGTGAGTGTGTGTGTGTGTGTGTCTCACCGGTGTCGGTGCTGTTCGGTTCGGTTCTCTGCGCACACAGACACCGCAGCATGTGCGCTCCTTTCTGCCGGAGCAGCCGCGCAATCCTCATCGCAAAGTCCCGCCACAGTCCCGCGATCCGACCGTTCACAGAGACGCCTTCACCGTCACCATCATCATCATCGTTTCACGCGCTCCGGTTCAGTCTCCGCGCGCCGCAGACAAAAGACTTCCACGCGCTACAGCGGCACATCCGACACATCCTCACGGAGCTTCACACGGAAACCAATAATCCTCCCGGTGAGCATCGTGATGAGCTAACGACCGATATTCATCATCGTTTCGCGTGGGGCGCGAGGGAAGACGCGGAACGCCACACCGGTGAGTAATCGTGGGCGGTGACGTAACGGGGGACTCGCTGACGTCACGTGCAGGGGCTTGTTGAAAAATGAAAAAATACATTTCACATCTGTCGCTTTTAAAGCAAGCTAATTATATTCTATACCCCTAACCCTCACAGAAACCTTATTAGATTTTAATTAAGACAAGATTGGCAATTTATAATCTTTTTTTTTTTCTACCGAGGACCTTGCAAGTGTTCTAAAGTCAGTTTAAATAGGTTTTACAATATAGGTGATGACTTTTTAAAATATACGGCCCTTAGGAATATAGTAAAACAAGTGTGCATACTAAACTAATATCTAATAACTTCATATACAGGAGAGACCGGGGCTAGTTGTCACATGGGCTTTATCTACAAAGTCCAAATTAAAAAAGAAAAAAAAAAGTCAAATTATACAAATGCTTGCTTTTCCTTGCAGTGGTTTGCATGCTGGTTTCAAACATCTAGAACTAAAAACTAAATAAATTAGAACATTATATGTTTTGATCTTCAAATTAAGCATTTAAATATCATATTACTAAGACATATTATTGGAGATAGAGAGTGATGACTGATATTTAGATCATTTTATGTTAGCAATACTGCTGTAAAGCATCAGAATTTCATCACTTTTTGTCCATATAAATATCAGCATCTGCAGCAAATTGCATATTTTTGCTCAGTTTGAGTCTCTGAATAAAACTGAGCTGTTTTGACTATATTTTCACTATATCAGACTATACGAGCCATAAAAGCATGACATAGCAAATATGATGCAAAACATAAAAACACATGCATTTTATTTTATTTTTTTTTAGATTTTGTCTAAAGGTTCAATACACCGTTCCATTTAAAAAATATATATATATATATATATATATTTTTAGTATGTCAGGCTTTACAGGATTAAACTGGAGTTCTATCACTCTTTCAGCTGCAGAACTGTACATTTATGAATATATTTGGCAGACATCACTGGATTCAAACTATAGGCTACACTGTAAAAAATGCTACAGTAAAAACCTGTTAACTGGTTAACAGTAAGTTTCCATACTATATTCGGTGAATAAATGTAATTACATTTAATGTAATTTTACAGTAAAATACTGTTAAAAAATACGGTTTTTGGAAGTGAAAAAGAAAAAGTCATTGTATAATTTACAGTGAAATACTGTAAATTGACACTCCCAGAATTCCCTGCATGACAATTCATATTTGATGTTTTTTTGTTGAAATAACATGTCTCTTAGTTTTTCTTATCAGTTGTGTACCCTAGGGTTTAATCTTACATCTAATGTTGTTAAATTAATGTTTATTGCATTATTTCAGTATCATGTGTGTCACCATGATGGGGTTTAGTGTTTGTGTGAATGACACTGTGCACATGGTTCAAAACAGATATTAGTACTTCAACATGTTGGTTTATTAACATTACATCAGTTAAATGAAATACGGTATTTTATTGTGAATTTAAGTTAAGTCTGTAAAACCTAAAATGTTACTACCATATTTTTTACGGTGAAGTTCTGGCAACCACAGCTGCCGGTATTTTACCGTAAAAGTCACAGATTTTTTTTTACAGTGTACATTTTAACTGAAGAAACCAACACACAGTCCTTCAATGACTGACAGTCCTCATTCTGATCCAAAATGAATCCCCATCTGTGATTTTACTGTCTTTGTAATCCTGTTTTAGGTGTTTGGGCTGATGTCTGCAGACACGTGGGGGCAGCAGAACCCAGCAGAAACCCCTCGCACCACCAGACTGTGACGCAGCGCTGCTCTCCTGTGATGTGCGTGGGTGATCGTGGATCCACCGCTATTCCCTGATTTCATCAGAATACACCATAGTTATGTTTCATGGATAAAAATACACTGCCGTTACAATATACCTTACCAAATGTGTAAAATGATTAAAAAATTATATTTTACATTTAGATTTCTCATTTAAGCCTATTTGAGGACCATTAGTTTTTTTTTTTTCATGTTTAAGGTTTATTTTCTTACAGTGCAATAAAACTTGAATAAATCTTTCTTTATTAAAGTCAGCATAAATGCTGTACAAACGATGGTGCATAAAAATACTTTACAAGTAAATCAATATATCATTTGTTTCACATTTCATGTGAGACGTGAGGGAAATTTAGATTTTAAGATGCATCTAATTTTAACATTTTAATTTAAGATTTTAGGTTTAACGAATTTTGATTTAAAGATGCATAATTATTGTTTCTTTTACATTTGTGAAATGTATGAAATTGTATTTTTTCATTTAAGATTTTTAGGATTTTATACATTTAATCCTATTTTAGGACCATTGAGATTTTATTTATTTATTTAATGTTTAAGAATTATTTTCTTACAGTAAAATAAAACTTTAATAAATTATCTTTATTAAAATCAGCATAAATTAAATGCCGTACAAATATGGCAATGGTGCACAAATATTTTACAGGTAAAATAATGTATTTGTTTCACATTTCAAGTGAGAAATGTGAGGGAAAATGTAATTAAAAATTGAAATGCAAAAATTCTGATTTTCATTTAGGATTGATTATTTAAAAAAAAAAATTATAACCTTTGATCTTAAATATTTGGTTACATTTCCTGAATACAGCACAAATAATTTCTGTATCTTGTCTACAGGTGCAAAGAAAGTGTGCAATGTAAAAAGTCTTATATAAAGCATTCTCTTTCTCTCTGTAATTTACAAGGTGATGAAATATTTGTGTCTGGGCTGAAATGAGAAAACACAGCTGGACACACGGATAATCATGCACAAAATATGAGTTAATAACCTGCTGAGTGATAAGATGAAAGATGTGCACTCTGTTTCTCTACAATATCAAATTTCGGGAGCAACGCTTCAACATGGAGGAGTTCTGTTTCCTTTAGGACTATAAAACTAATAGTGTGTTTTATGAAAACATATCAATGTCATATTTCAACACACACACACACACACACACAAAACAATAAAAATGCAGCCTATTTTAGAATCATTAAGACATTTTAATTTTTAGGTGAACTAGTCCTTTAAATGGCCTAAAGATAAGATTTAATGTCTGTGCAAAAATATAATTTTTAATTCTTTCTTTTGATTTTGTGGTGAAATATGACAAGTTTTTGACTGGCTTTGTGAGATTTATTTCAGACCTGTGTAAGCTCATACTCTAAGAGGTGAAGCAAGGACAGAAAGAGTGAGAAGGATAGACAGAGAGAGAGATAAAGAATGGTGTGAGAAACTGGAGAGTGCAATTGATATATTTATTAGAGTATTTTTATACAATGTTGAGCTTCTTTTACTGCTGCACTTTGCAGAGAGAGCAACACACACACGCTCGCGCTAATCCACACAAACACACACAAATCCCCTCTTCATCATTATTTCGGTCTGTTGTGCTCATGTTTACCGCATTGGATCTGAGACGCACACAAAACAACACTAACAGAGCGATACGTCCAGTCCGGCACCCAGAATGCCATCACTGCTAAAAACAACAGTAATGATGTACCAATCTGACACTTCACAGAGCCTTTTGTCAAATGTGACGCACACCGCTCTTATTCCAGGCACAGTCAGTGACCCCAGTGCACTCTGGGAGCTTGTTAATTTAGCACAAGGGTGGCTGTAAAGCTGAACTCTCAGCAACTCTGTGAAACTAAAATTTCTTTGCCTTTGGCAGAAGCTTTCATGCAAAAAAACTAGATAGATAGATCGACAGACAGAGACAGATCGACAGACAGACAGACAGACAGATAGACAGACAGACAGACAGACAGATAGATAGAAAACCGTCATACATGTTGTTTTTAAGGATTCTTTGATGATTAGAAAGTTCACAAGAACAGAACTTATTTGAAATAATAATCTTCTGTAATATTATAAATGTCTATACTACCACTTTTGATCAATTTAATGCATCCTTGCTGAATAAAGGTATTGATTTAAAAAAAATAATAATCACAACTTTTGAACAATAATGTAGAAGAGAATTAGAATATTAAACAGGAAGTAATGTGGGCGGAACATTACATTATCCAGCAGGATTTGATTAGAATGTGATCATAAGGCTGTGATATTATTGATTAGTATTATTTCTCCATGCACACCCACACAGCCTTAATTACATCAGCAGAAAATAAAAATCATTTCAGAAGCAGGGAAAGTTTGAGGAAAGATAATAAAAGACAAACTACTTTAGAAGAACATGCACTGAAATCGTTGCAAACAGGATCAGAAAAGGATAAAGTCATTAGCGTCAGTCAGTCTAACTCTAATGCAGCTCTAATGACTTCAGAGAGACTGACCGGGTTCAGCGCTGACGGTCTTCACCGGGCCTTCCTCCTCATCCTCCTCCTCTCCTTTTCTGCCGTGAGACAGCAGCCGGCGGAACAGACTACAGTAACGCGTCATGGCCTCTCACACACGTCCGAGTGTGTGTGAACGGTGTGTTTAAAGCTGCCAGACCTGTAAATGTGTGTCTGATCTATCAAAATCTGTCTAAGTCTCTCTCTGTCTGTCTGTTTCTCTCTGTAAAACAGTGTCATCGAGCAAGTGACCGTCTGTGTACCCCTGATATTTGCCTGTGCAAATGTGTGTGTGTGTGTGTGTTTTAGAGGGGCGTGTCTGTCTGTAATAGAGACATGTGTGTGTGTGTGTGTGTGCGCTCGTTTTTGTGATTCATGAGGACACAAATTTGCATAATGACATGGGTATGACATAGGTATTACAACAAGAAGGTGATTTATGAGGACATTTTGAGTGTCCCCATATTTCAAAAGACTTATAAATCATTGAGAATGAGCTTTTTTGAAAATCTAAAAATGCAGAAAGTTTCCTGTAAGGGGTAGGGTTAGGTGTAGGGTTGGTGTAGGGCGATAGAAAATACGGTTTGCACAGTATAAAAACCATTACGCCTATGGAATGTCCCCACATTTCACAAAAACAAACCTGTGGCTGTGTGTGTTTGTGTGTGTGTGTGTTTTAGAGGGGTGTGTCTGTCTGTAATAGAGACGTGTGTGTGTGTGTGTGTGTGTGTGTTTTAGTGGGGTGCACTGCTTACTGCATGCTGCTTAATGCACAATTGCACCAAATACTGTATACTGCTGATTATTTTTATAAAAATACTGTGAAACTGAAAAAAAAATTAAACATGAAATTTTGAAGTAGAAAAACTGAAATAGTATTTTCTTGTAAAACATACTCTAATAGTGTTTTACTTTGAAAAATAATATTTTACAGTATGGAATAATAAATAATTCACACAGTACTATAGCCTTGTTACATCCAGATTAAATCTTCATCATCTCAGAAAATTTTGTTGTTGTTGTAGAAATGTCTGAACTTTCTGTAACTTTCTGGAGGAATCTTACAAAACATTAAGTGTCATATTTAATATATATATATATATATATATATATATTGCATAATAAAAATGCAGCCTACTTTAGGAGCAATTTATTTTTAAGATTAATTTAAAGCAGTTAAGACAAAATTAAATGCAATTTTCACTTTATTAAAAATAATTATAAAGTAAATTAAATACAGTACAAAATATGACTGGTGTATAAATACTTTGAAATTAAAATATTTGTTGTCAGAAATGTGTTTCAAATTGAAAATACAAAACATTAAATGTCATATTTCAATAAAATTATTATTTGCATAATAAAAACGCAGCTAACTTTAGGACAGTTTTATTTTTAAACAGTAACACAATATTTTAATACAATTTCTCTTAATTAAAATCAGCCTAAATTAAATGCAGCACAAATATAATATTTCATAATAAATATCCAGCCTACTTTAGTCCTATTTTATGTTAGGTTTTATTTTTAAGTTTTATTTGTCATGCAATTTGTCTTTATTAAATGCCATTTGTCTTTCTATGACGATGGCATATAAATAATTTGCAAGTAAAATAATATATCATTATTTGTTTCACATTTTATATGGAGGAAAATGTTATTAACGATTAAAATTTAAATTTTTAGCATCAATCAATGAGTAAAGATGTTGTTAATATCTCGTCCGGTTTTGCATGATGGATATAATGCACTCTGCTTGTCTACTAGACATTTTCTCTGCATATTGTGTACAGTATGCTATTGTGAACACAGCCAATGTCTCTGTGCAGAGTTTGTGAGCATTATTAGTCATGCGTGTTTTTATTTTGACAAGCTGATCTTTTATAAATGTCATGTGCATCTGTGGTGTCTCTGTAATGGTGTCTGTAACTACTTTTAACACACACGGACACTTGTCTCAAACCACGATCTATCAAAAGTAATTAAGAGAGTCTGTAAGAAACTCCGTCGTGAGAAACGGGATCTGTGCATCCCGCATGCGTAATAGAGCCGCTGGCGTCTATTCTGAGAGCGTAAGTTGGTGTTACTGAGAGCGAGAGCTATTTATAATACTGTTTACAGACTCAAAATGCTGAGCATGAGGATTCTTCATAACACACACACACACAGAGCTCAACCGCACAAGAAGCGCAGGGTTAAACACAGCTGTAAACGTGTGTGTTTGTGGGAGAATGAGTGACGTCATGGAACCGAGTTTGTAATTGTGTCTGTGTGCAAAATCAAACTGCTAATGGAAGTTTGTGATGCTGTTGTTGACCAGCAGGGGGCTCTAAACTACTTGCACTGAAGAAAAAACTATTATTTTTCAAATTATGGGACCTTTTGAGTCACAAATACACTGTTAAAATGATTTTTGACCTAAGTTGCTTCAGTAAGTGTTCATCTGGAAATATTACTATTATTCTTACTTTTCCTTTAAAAAAATCAGTAAAGATTCGACAGCAAAAAGACATGCGAAACACGAGCTGAAGGTGGACGTTTGTCCAATTAGACTAAAAGAGCTTTGACTTAATAAAAAAAACTCTAAACTATCAATCAGACGACAGAAGGCATGCAGTAGATTGTGTGCTACTGAAGTTTTGATCATTTAGAGGCCTTAATTTGTGTATCAAATAGGATATAATTATCTTTATAGGGTTAATAAAGACAAACTGCATTAATATTTTGTGTTACTGTTTGAAAATAAACTTTCAAATAAAAAACTAAAATAAAATGTCCCTAAAGTAACCAGAATTTTTATTATGCAAATTTTCATATTTAAATATGACATTTAGTGTTTTGTAAGATTCACTGAAGAAAGTGCTAGAAAGTAGGGATGCGCCGATCCGATATTCATATCGGGTATCGGCTCCGATAGTGCCATTTTACACGGATCGGTATCGGTCAGAGAGAGCCGATCCAAATCCGAGATTTTTATTTTAATTTTTTCCCGATTGTGCGAATTATTCTGTGTTTCTTCTGAAGCCATAGATGAAGAGCTTGAAAAGAGTCCGCACATTCAAACATTAAAGCATCACAAGCGAGATGAGAACGATATATGCAATTTACTGAATAAAACAAGGCAAACGTTTCGGTCACATGTTGACCATTTTCAATGCCAAGCTAACAGTGTTAGAACTAGAAGCCATCTTAATTTAAGGAATCACATGATAATTAAAGAGATCACATGATCAATCAGGACACACACAGAGAGGAAAAAAAACAAAACAAAAAAAACACAAAAAAAAGGCCACAATGTGTGTATATGTAGAGCAATGGATAATTTACATCAAATTAGAGAACAATGGTTGTCTGTTGGAGTTAACAAAAGTACTGTTCATAAAAAACAAGACAATTGAAGTTCTTCATTTAATCCCTTCGGATATACACAGTCCATATAATAGATCCACTTATGAAGCAACACGGCGTCAGGCCGTTGAAGCAACGTTAACGACGAATCATTCTGCACACCGGATGCGCACATTGTAAGCGCTTCGTGCTCATAGACTGTATAAAAACAGTTCATGCTGCACTGTATTTGTTTTGTCCTATCGTATCTATCATATGTTGTTGCCTTATTAAAAAATATGCTATACAGTTTATGATAAATTTTTGTCATAGATTATAAATATACATAGGCCTATATTTTTTCATATTTGTTTATTTTATTTTTCTTTATAATTAAGTAGTCTGTATCTAGTAGATTGTGAAAGAATGATTATCAGTTCCACACACAGAGATATATAAATTCTACATTTATTTAAATGAGGGGAAAAAACTTCACTGGTATCGGATCGGTATCGGCCAATACCGAACCCTAGGTATCGGAATCGGTATCGGAGGCGAAAAAGGCGGATCGGAGCATCTCTACTAGAACGTTTAAATAATTCTACACAAAATTTGATTCAAAATGCAAAAAAAAGTTCTGACATGATAATAAATTAAAATTGACAAAGTCATAGCACTGTGTGAAATATTTATTGTTGCTTACTACATACACTGTGAAAAAAAAACTCTACGTTGTAAATAAAAGAAAGATTATTTTAGTATGTTTACTAAAATTATTTCTATTCCAAAATTTGATGTTTAATTCAATGTGTAATTTGCAGTTTTGCGAAATTTACCAGCAATTTCTGAGTGAAAATTGTTTCTACCATTTTCGGTGTAGATTTACTTTGAAACAATCTTCTCTCAGAAATCGCTAGTAGTAAATCTCACAAATAAATACAAAGTGAGAAAAAAGTTTCTACACTATTTTTTATTTCAGTGTACAGATTTCTTGTTCGGCAAATTTTCCATTAGTAATACAATAAATTATTGATCCATCATTTTTGTAGTCATATTTTTGTAGTCAAACAGCAAACCACCTCATCTCCACCACTCAGTGTAACACATTTTTTTGATTTTGTAGTACCAAAATTAACAATATTCATCAACAGCTGAGTTCTTCAGTTTCTACATCTAACTGTTTAGCCTGGACTACCACGCTGGACCCAACATTCTCCACCTTATCGACTTTTCAGCCTCCATTAGTCGAAAAAATCATGAGATTAATTTCTAAGTCCAAGAACACCTCCTGTATGCTTGATCCCATCCCTACTGTTCTGGTTAAAACCTGTCTGCCCTCTATTGCACCTTTCATAATGTCTATTATCAACTCTTCCATACTTACTGCCATGACCTACATCTCTCAAAACTGCTTCTGTTACCCCAGTTCTTAAGAAACCTGGTTTGGACCCTAATGACCCAAATAATTACCGTCCCATTTCCAACCTTCCATTCATTACTAAACTTTTAGAACGGACTATAGCAACTCAACTTCAAATTCACCTTCATAACAATAACCTCTATGAACCTTTTCAGTCAGGTTTTCGCCAGAATCATAGCACTGAAACAGCTCTGGTAAAAATTACAAATTGTCTTTCACTTGCATCTGACAATGGACTATTCCATTCTGATCCTTCTTGACCTTACCGTAGCTTTTGACACAGTTTCCCACTCAATCGGAAAGTTGGAACGTTTGGCTGCCATTGGGATCATTAATAATGCTCTTGCCTAGTTCAGGTCGTATCTACATAATAGAAAATATTTCATCCAGGGAAAAAATGTTACTTCAAAAATTGCCACAGTTACTCATGGTGTTCCTCAGGGTTCAGTGATGGGACCAATGCTTTTTATCATCTACATTTTATCTCTGGGCAATATTCTCCGTCATTTTGGGATCAGTTTTCAGTGCTACGCCGATGATACACAACTCTATCTTTCTACAAAACCAAATACCTCTCTTCCTCCCTCTGCTCTCACTTCCTGTCTACAAGCTATCAGCAACTGGATGTCAATCAACCTTCTCAAACTCAATGGAAATAAAAGTGAGGTTCTCCTCATTGGCTCTAGGGCCACACTCTCCAAAGCTCATCCTGTCACCATACCAGTTGATGGTTCTTCGATACCTGTCTCCTCTCAAGTTAAAAGTCTCGGTGTCATTTTGGATAATGCACTTTCCTTTGGACCTCACATTAATAATATCACTTGAATTGCATATTTCCACATCCGCAGCATCTCCAGACTTCGTCCATCCCTCTCCCAGTACAATACACAGGTTCTTGTCCATGCTCTGGTCACTTTCCGTATAGACTATTGCAATGCCCTCCTCATTGGCACCTCAAAGTAATTTCTGCATCGTCTCCAATCAATCCAGAATTCTGCAGCTAGGATCATTACCCGCACCAGATCAACGGACCACATTACACCTCTCCTCATCCAGCTGCACTGGCTTCCTGTTTCCCACCGGATCAATTATAAAATTATTTTGTTAACTTTCAAAGCGCTTCATAGCCTAGCCCCCACATATCTCTCTGACTTGCTTCTGCCCTATACTCCTCCCTGAACACTTCGTTCCTCAAAGACTGCAATGTTAACAGTACCTACATTTAGACTTAGTACTATGGGGGCTAGATCCTTCAGCTGCTCTGCCCCGCGTCTTTGGAACTCTCTTCCTCCACACATTCGTCAGTTGGACTCTTTGTGTCAATTCAAATCACAATTAAAAACATACCTATTTAGATTAGCATACTCTGTATAATTTTCTTTCTTTCTTTTTTTTATTATTGTTTATTGTTTCCATTAGTTTAAAGGGGTCATATGATGCGATTTCAAGTTTTCCTTTCTCTTTTGGAGTGTTACAAGCTGTTCGTGAATAGATAAGATTCCTAAAGTTGCAAAGACTAAAGTCTCAAACCCAAAAAGATATTCTTTATAAAAGTTAAGACTCCTCCACGCCCTCCTAAAACGCCTCGTTTAAACACGCCCCCACATGTCTACGTCACGATGTGGGAAGATTTGAATAACGCCGTCCAAATGTTCACGCAAAGGAAGAAGGCATAACTTTATTGTTGCTGCCACCGCCGCCGCCATGTTGTGTGTTTCGTTGCGAAAGCGAAAATACTTTGTTTGGCCTTCCAAAAGAAGACACGACTAGAAATCAGTGGTTAAGTTGTATTTACAACACTGTTCCAGAACAGTTCAACCCAAATATTCAGATGTGTGCAGTAATGTTCTTTTTAGCAACATCATATGACCCCTTTAACACCTTGTTATTAGTTGATTGTATCATTGATAACTTGACTGGACTTGTTTTAATCTGTTTTGTAAGGTGTCCTTGGGTGTTTTGAAAGGCACCATCAAATAAAATGTATTATTATTATTATTACTATATATACTTATATGTAAACTGAAAAAAATTCTAGTTTTAATTGCTAGTAAATTTCAGTTCAACAATTACAAAGAACAGCGAGTAACACATTGAATTAAATATGAAATTTCAAGTAAAAAAAAATGAAATAGTATTTTCTTGCAAAAAGTACTGCTGCTGGATTTTTGACCAATGATATTTCACTATGGGCGGAGCTACTTGTGACGAAGCAACCAATAAAATGTCTTTCTGCGCATCATTTGTCATGACAGACCATGGAAGAGATGTGAGGTTTTCTCTCACACAAGTCCCATTTCACCTGTTGAAGGGTTTAAATGACGCATCGGGCTGTTTGAACGTCAGCAGATCAGATGAAGCAACTTGACACAGTTTACGCTGCAGATTTTGGCAACCCGACTGACAGTCGCACATCTGACAGCAGACTGAACCAGACACTGATCCGATTACTGCAATCAAGCACATTTTCCCAGGATTATTACTTGCATATGTGATACGCAATATGCAATGATATGCAATACATATTTATGTGCACAAACGAATCAAATATGAGTTGGCAAATGAATGGGTGATTTGAGCACAAGGCCACTACTGATAAAACGTGATCTTGCAATGCTAATATTAATTTGTAATAAGTTACTGATTACAAAATAATGAGTCATTTGTACTGGAATACACATTTCAAAGAGTCACATGTATGTTGTTTATTTTTGTTTTGTACTATTTGCTATATCCAAAGCAGTGTTATTTTAGAATTATTTATATTCTATACATTTATTATAGTATTTATTCATATTTTAAAGTTTTTCTTTTAAATTTATTTTGTTTTAATAACTTTGCTGTGCTTTTGTCATTATTATTTTTATTGTTATTATATTTCTACTAATTAATTTTTATATCTGTTTTAGTAATTTTAGTACTTCAACTTTAACTTTAGTTAGTTGCCAAGGCAACAATTCAAATTTTCTGTTACTTTTTTAGGTTTACGCTTTTAACTAATATTCCTAATTTTTTTCAACTTTAATTCAATTATTGAAAATGATTTTTAATAGTTATAGTTTAGGAAATGTATGCAATGAATGATATTCCTTTCCAGTCACTTTTGGTGCAATAAACACCTGAAGTAGTTCGTCATTCTTCTTTTTATTGCCTAATATATATATAAAACAAGCATTTTGAAAAGTTACTGAATCAAATCAAAAAAAGAAAACCAATGAATTATTGATCAAATCAATTCACTGCCAACTAAAAGATTCACTGCTCTAAACGCCTGTGGTCTTATGACTTTTGTGGTTAAAAATTATTTAATTTTAATTTTTTTAAGAAAATGACCGATCGTTTCGCTAGATAAAAGACCCTTATTCCTCAGCTGGGATCGTGTAGAGCTCTTTGAAGCTGCACTGAAACTGCATTTTGGACCTTTAGCCTGTTTCAGCCACCATTGAAGTCCATTATATGGAGAAAAATCCTGGAATGTTTTCCTCAAAACCTTCATTTCTTTGCGACTGAAGAAAGAAAGACGTGAATATTGTGGATGACATGGGACATTTTTATTCTGATCTATGGCACTGATTCAATGCTGGCACGGGAAATCCCCATAAATATATATAAAACAAGCATTTTGAAAAGTTACTGAATCAAATCAAAAAAAGAAAACCAATGAATTATTGATCAAATCAATTCACTGCCAACTAAAAGATTCACTGCTCTAAACGCCTGTGGTCTTATGACTTTTGTGGTTAAAAATTATTTAATTTTAATTTTTTTAAGAAAATGACCGATCGTTTCGCTAGATAAAAGACCCTTATTCCTCAGCTGGGATCGTGTAGAGCTCTTTGAAGCTGCACTGAAACTGCATTTTGGACCTTTAGCCTGTTTCAGCCACCATTGAAGTCCATTATATGGAGAAAAATCCTGGAATGTTTTCCTCAAAACCTTCATTTCTTTGCGACTGAAGAAAGAAAGACGTGAATATTGTGGATGACATGGGACATTTTTATTCTGATCTATGGCACTGATTCAATGCTGGCACGGGAAATCCCCGAAAACGTTGAAAGATACTACGACAACTATATTGTTTTCTTCTTCTGACAACTGATATTTTTTCACTAATATATGACTTGACCTGAAGAAGGACAGACGCAGGTAAATCGCACACGCTCAGTTCCCCAACACGTGAATGCATCGATTAATCGTGCAGCCCTACCACACATACAGTATGAGACAATAAAACAAACATCCCTTTTGTGTGAGTTTGTTCACATCCTTTACGTGTTCGTGTTGAATGGTGTAAAGCCCGTGCTGTTTAAGTGTTATTGATGAGAAATGTCACTGTGTGTGTGTGTGTGTGTGTGTGTGTGTGTGAGTGTGAGTGTGTGTGTGTGAGAGAGTGTGAGTGTGTGAGTGTGTGTGTGAGTGTGAGTGTGAGTGTGAGAGAGAGAGAGAGTGTGTGTGAGTGACGGGTCAAAGGTGGCATTGGTCATGTGGAGTGGACAGACCTAAATTAAACACACTTCCATCCATCCAAGGGCAGGAAGCCACAACACACACACACATACACACCAACCCTACACCTAAACCTACCCCTCACAGAAAATTTTGTGCATTTTTACAATCTAAAAAAAAACTCATTCTGTACGATTTATAAGCTTCTGTACCCATGGAGACCTCAATTTAGGTCCCCACAGTGACACAAGTCCCCATGAGTTGGTATGTATTCAGGTTTAAGTCCCCACCAGTGTAGAAAAACCTGTACACACACACACACATGCACGCACAAATCAATGATTTCATTAACGACAGAAAAATAGAGAACACAACTACATGTGTCTCTGTGTGTATTAATACTTAGATTTTTACGGTATAATGTTTTCACTGCGTGTGTCTCAGTAAATCACTGTGATGGAGGTTCTATCACTGTATACCGCCACCTGCAGCTAGAATCATGCAAACACACATAACAAACACCCTGATACATATCACAACTGTACAACACCAACACTGTCTTAAATGAGCCATCTCATACATACACTACCATTCAAAACCATATATTTTTTAGGGAAATTAATACTTTTATTCATTATAGGATGCATTAAACTGATCAAAAGTGACAGTAAAGACATTTATAATGTTACAAAAGAGAATCCTTAAAAATAAAAAGTATCATTGTTTCTGCAAATATATTCAGCAGCACAACTGTTTTCAACATTAATAATAATAAATGTTTCTCGAGCAGCAAATCAGCATATTAGAATGATTTCTGAAGGTCATGTGACACTGAAGACTGAAGTAATGATGCTGAAAATTCAGCTTTGATCATAGGAATAAATTACACTTTACAGTATATTCACAAAGAAAACAGTTATTTTAAATTGTAATAATGTCACAATATTACAGCTTTTTCTGCATTTTTGATCAAACTGTAGTATTGAATGCTAGTGTATATATGACACACTGCACCTTTAAATCCCTGAGAGATGGTAAACAAAGTGCTCTCAGGTGACCCGCCATTTCCCAGCATTCACCTGTACTCGAATGAACAGCCATCACTGGCACAGCAGCACACATGTTATCCTGTACATACCCATCTAAAGTCTCTGTTTAGATCATTATTGTCTTGCTTAACCACGATTTTTGACAATTAATAAAGTCTGGTCCACTTCTGAGCTTATTTGGATCAAGAACTACCCACTTCTGACAATCTGACTAACATGTAAAGTGACCAACCATAGTATTTTTGTTTGTCTGACATTATAGTAAGTAAACTAGATATCCACTAAGTGCATCAAACATCAGATTTCATGTGGTGATGCTGGTTGCAGCAGTCTGGGAACTCTTCCTGTCTAAGTGGGCGTTTTTGGCTAGAACAAGCTGCGATGTGGACTCAGACTAGCTAAATATAACATTCACCCTCTGACCTTAAATGACGCTCCATGGAGACCTCAATTTAGGTCCCCACAGTGACACAAGTCCCCATGAGTTGGTATGTATTCAGGTTTAAGTCCCCACCAGTGTAGAAAAACCTGTACACACACACACACATGCACGCACAAATCAATGATTTCATTAACGACAGAAAAATAGAGAACACAACTATATGTGTCTCTGTGTGTATTAATACTTAGATTTTTACGGTATAATGTTTTCACTGCGTGTGTCTCAGTAAATCACTGTGATGGGGGTTCTATCACTGTATACCGCCACCTGCTGCTAGAATCATGCAAACACACATAACAAACACCCTGATACATATCACAACTGTACAACACCAACACTGTCTTAAATGAGCCATCTCATACATACACTACCATTCAAAACCATATATTTTTTAGGGAAATTAATACTTTTATTCATTATAGGATGCATTAAACTGATCAAAAGTGACAGTAAAGACATTTATAATGTTACAAAAGAGAATCCTTAAAAATAAAAAGTATCATTGTTTCTGCAAATATATTCAGTAGCACAACTGTTTTCAACATTAATAATAATAAATGTTTCTCGAGCAGCAAATCAGCATATTAGAATGATTTCTGAAGGTCATGTGACACTGAAGACTGAAGTAATGATGCTGAAAATTCAGCTTTGATCATAGGAATAAATTATATTTTTAGTATATTAAAATAGAAAACCATTATGTTAAATTCTAATAATATTTCACAATATTACTGTTTTATTCTGTATTTTTGGTCAAATAAATTCAACCTTGATGAGCAGAAGAGACTTATGATCAAACGTACTGATCACACACTTTTGAACGGCATTGTACATAATTATATTCTATGTATGTTTAATATAAACCAGCATCTGCTCTGTTTCTAACAGCCTCCATTTGATGGCGAGGATGAGGATGAGCTCTTTCAGTCCATAATGGAGCACAATGTGTCTTACCCCAAATCCCTGTCTAAAGAGGCAGTGTCCATCTGTAAAGGGGTGAGTCCCGAGACATCAGCAGGAGCTCCTTTATTCCTCTAAATGTCTGTATGCCGTCGCTCGCTGAATGAGAAACGAATAATGCAGAGGCTGTATTGGAATTAATTTTTCAGCTTGGATTAATAACGGGCGTACTTTAATATTGCTGTCAGCTCAAGTCATGGAAATATTACCCGCTATAATAGCTGAGTGGAAGATAATACAATTTCATTTGTCTTTCCACCATTCTATTTGATTATGTTCCTCGGCGAAACAGAAAAAGATTCATATGATTCATGGTGGTGATATAAATGTCAGTAAAGGCAGTGATGACACTTTATAATAACGGCCCTCCGTGATTACTAATAATTTAGAATAGTTTTAAATGGCATTGAACTTTAAATAATATGAATGTATATTAGATGATTTGGGCACCATCTAATTTGTCTTAATGATTATAAATGAATGTAAATGAGTGTTAATAATGTTAGTTAATGGAAAATGTTTTGTTTCACTTAAGTGATTTCAGTTCAAATTTAGCACAGCCAAATAGGAAAAAAATTTGCACTAGTGTATTTTAGGAGATGGTCCTCACTGCAGAACACAAGATCCAGATCCAACTCCTCCCACCTTACATATACCTAAACCTACCCGTGAAGACTGAAGTAATGATGCTGAAAATTCAGCTTTGATCATAGGAATAAATTACACTTTACAGTATATTCACAAAGAAAACAGTTATTTTAAATTGTAATAATGTCACAATATTACAGCTTTTTCTGCATTTTTGATCAAACTGTAGTATTGAATGCTAGTGTATATATGACACACTGCACCTTTAAATCCCTGAGAGATGGTAAACAAAGTGCTCTCAGGTGACCCGCCATTTCCCAGCATTCACCTGTACTCGAATGAACAGCCATCACTGGCACAGCAGCACACATGTTATCCTGTACATACCCATCTAAAGTCTCTGTTTAGATCATTATTGTCTTGCTTAACCACGATTTTTGACAATTAATAAAGTCTGGTCCACTTCTGAGCTTATTTGGATCAAGAACTACCCACTTCTGACAATCTGACTAACATGTAAAGTGACCAACCATAGTATTTTTGTTTGTCTGACATTATAGTAAGTAAACTAGATATCCACTAAGTGCATCAAACATCAGATTTCATGTGGTGATGCTGGTTGCAGCAGTCTGGGAACTCTTCCTGTCTAAGTGGGCGTTTTTGGCTAGAACAAGCTGCGATGTGGACTCAGACTAGCTAAATATAACATTCACCCTCTGACCTTAAATGACGCTGAGGCACAATAAAGAACCATTCAGACTGCAAAGGAATAGAATGACATCCAGTGTTTAGCTTTATTGTCTGACAGTCCAAGAAAAAATCAATTGCGAGCATCACCTGACTAACTATCAGTTTACAAACACACAGATCCAACATATACAATCGCCATCGAACCTTCCTTCTCAGTGCACTGTTAAGGATATATGCTTGTGTTATAGATATTGACAAGGTATTTGGACATTTTAAAGCTGCTTTAAAATTGTTTCATAGTAAATGTGATTCATGCAATGCAATGGAAGAACCATTTTTGGTTCCTCAAAGAACCTTTTGGTGAACATTCTTAAAAAGAGCCATTTTTCCTTGTGTGAAGAACATCTGACAAACCTTTTTCTACTATAAAGAGCCTTCTGTCCATGAATAACCTTTAACATCCATGGAATCTTTCCATTTTACAAAAGGTTAGTCATAGTGGAAAAACGTTCTTAATGTTAATGTTAATGTCTTCAACATTATAAAAATGGTTCTTTTAAGAACTGATCACTTCAAGGTTCTTTGGGGAACTTAAAATGGTTCTTGCATCACTGTGAAAACCCCCTTTTGGAACCTTTATTTTTATGAGTGTAAACATTTTCAATGGATGATCTTCAAGGAACCATAGATAGCAATAAAAAAACATGATGCTAGAACGCAGCAACTCATGAAAACAAACTTGTTTCAGCCATAACTTGCTTCATGCATCTTAAAAGAATCACTACTTCACCAGTTAACTGATTTGAAATGTCAATGGGGGGAAAAAAAGAAAATTCTGAGATCCTGCAGCATTTTGTTTGAATGCATGATAATTTGTATCTAATTAGACATTTTTGAGTGACTTTAAGAGTGTAAAAACCATTTTGGGCTCCACAACGAACCTTGCAGTGATCAGTGACCATTTTTTTCTTGAGTGAAAAACTATTTGAAGAACCTTTTTCCATTATAAAGAACCTTTTGTGCAATGGAAAGCTCCTATGGACGTTAAAGTTTCTCCATAGAACCATCAATGTTAATAAAGAACCTGTTTTAAAGATTGTAGCTTGCCTCAGCATTAAAAAAAGAAGGTGGATAGAACACATGGAAACAAACTTACATTCATGCACTTGCGTGTTTCGAGCATAACTTGCTTCATCTAAAAATCACTGCCGCACCAATTAATTAATCTGAAAAGTCAATGCGAAAAGTTAGTTCTAAGAAAAGATCCTGCAGCATTTGGTTGCACATTTGATATTTTGCATCTAATTATAGCCTTGACATTCAAGCATCTTTGAGTGTGACTTGCAGTTTTAAGAGTGTATGAGTGTCACAAAGAAGCTTAGAAGAACCATTACTTCCTTGGTGAAGAACATTTTTCCACTATAAAGAGCCTTTTCATGCAATGGAAAGCTTCCATGGATGTTAAAGGCTCTTCATGGAACCATCAATGCCTATAAAGAGCTTGTTTAGCTTGCTTCACGTTAAAAAATAAGGTGGATGAACAACACAGCAACTCTTGAAAACAAACTTGTGTTCTTGCACTTGCATGTTTTGGGCATAAATTGCTTCATACATTCGCTAAAAATCAATGCCACAGCAATTACTTGATTTGAAAAGTCAATGCAAAAAGTTGAGAGAAAATCCTGCAGCATTTGGTTGCACAATATTTAGCACACATGATGAATAAATATTTTTAAGAGTGCAACAACCATTTCAAACTTTTTCCACTATAAAGAGCCTTTTGTGCAATGCAAACTTCCAAAGGTTCCTCACAGAACCACAGACGCCAATAAAGAACCTTTTTTGAGAGTCTATATGGGTTTTGGGGCCACTGTATTTACCGCACATACGAACAGCTACATGTATCAGATTCAGACTGACCCAAATCCATTTAACAGTGCTGGACACTGGGCCATAAAACACAGCAACACTCTCAGGTGCAGTAACTAAACTGAGGGTTATGCCATGCCATAGGGCACATCCGAAATATTCCTACACACTCCATATATTTCCTCTGAACGTTCAGGTGCAGTAAAGTGAAAGCGCGACCTGTCCTGAATGTTGAAGACTGCATGGAAGAACATCATCACATGCCATCTGTACTTCTGCTGAAATCAATAAACTGATGTTAACAGACAAAAACAATCACAGCTACACCTAAAACGATCACGAAAACATGTTGTATGATGCAGACAGGTGTCTCAACATGTGAAGGAACTCCATGTATTGACAGCTCGCTGCCACACACACACACACACACACACACACACACACACACACACACACACACACACGCCCAGGACTGTGATGGATGTGATGTGTGGAGGAAGTCCACCCTTCCCTGGCCGAACCCCATTCGTGAGGCATTTCTGCTGCATCAGGATGTTTTAACACAACATCTGCAGATGAAGAATAACACACACACACACACACACACCTGACATCTGATGAGGATCACATATAAACACACACACCCCACCACAGACCACGTCAGGACAGCAGACCTGAGTACCGCAGTCTACACACACACACACACACACACCTGACATCTGATGAGGATCACATATAAACACACACACCCCACCACAGACCACGTCAGGACAGCAGACCTGAGTACCGCAGTCTACACACACACACACACACACACTCTTACACTCATGTACACACGCGCACACAGAGCCCTGTCCGTGAAATGACGTCAGTCGCTCACCGGCGCTCTTGTCTTTGCTCTCCATCTCCCGTCGCGCTGCTCTCGGTCACGGATGATGAAGATGCCGATGAAGAAGACACGTTGTTCGCTGCGTCGGTTCCTGGCTCGCGCTGGGCGCGACTGTCACGTGAGAGCAGCTGTCGATCACTTCACGCGCCGTCCGGTGCTGAGGCGACGGCGGAATCACGGGCGTGGTGGTGTGTGCTGTAGATGCTGCAGCGCGCGAGTGTGTGTCTGACCGGGGCTCGTTCCGCGCGCCGTTACCGGGAGCTACCGCAGCTCCGCCGCTATCAGACACACGGGCGTGACTTCGGCGCAGGTGTCATGTGACGCCCGATTGTGATCCTCTGATCAACCTCACCAAATGATACAAACGATATCAGATTGTATTATCACGGTATAGGCTACTCCCTATATTAATATGAATTAATATAGAGCAATTAAAAATATTTTAAGAGATCCTTTGCCCCACTGTTGACATTAGTGGTTTTATTATGGCTGTAGTTATTTTTTATTTTTCAGTAAGAATGGATAATAAAGATTAAAATTCAAATGATAATAAAAATATAACTATATGTAGTATCAAATACATTATTATTATTATTATTATTATATACTGCAAAAGTATGCATGTAGCCTATATCTATTTACTTTTACATTTATGTTTACTATATAAAAAAAGTATTATAAAATATATATCCTAATAAATATATAATTATTTGCATAGCACCAATATAAAAAAATAAGTAAATAAAGCTTAATAAAAATACTAATAAGTAAATACGAAAATTAAATTAGTAAATACGAAATAAAATGTACACGCGATATAATAAAGAGTCCATAAAAACAGCCTACAGGGTTAAAACAGTTTTCTCAGATGTTGGTAAATGCAAATCTGTAACATTTTAAAGTTATTTAATTATTATTATTATTTAAGCGCCAAATAATATAATTATTATTTAATTTAAAGTTATTTAATTGTTATTTTTAAAAACTTTTAAAAAAAATCATTTGATTATAATTGATGATTAATTGATAATTGAAGCCTATGCCATTTAATCTGATTTGCAAATACAACCGGTTCAAAATAGCAAAATATAATGGGATTTATTTATTTATTTTGTTATTATGTTATTTTATTTATTAGAATTTTTAAACTTTTTTATTTTACAGTAAAATGAGAGTAACACTGTGGTAAATTGGTTTTAGTTACTACTGCCAACAAAAATAGAAATTATTGGCATTAATGGTTCCATGAAGAACATACTGCAAGACTAGAAATTAAGAAAATTAATTTCCATTCTTATAGTAGCCTATTTTGGCTAAATGCAAATGTGGATGGAATAGCCTATATAGATTCAAACTAAATTCATAATGATTTAATAATGTTTATTTTTTTAATAACATTTTTCTTCAGATGTGAATGTATTTTCTTGGATTGAAAATATATGGATTTACAAAAACATATTTTTAAAATTATACAAAAATGCCCCAAAATATATCTTAAAACATCTTTTGAAATATATTTGAAAATACTTTTTTTTCCATATGGATGCAAAAGCATGGCATATTCAAGTTACAAATGACTGCACTGCTCTTATGTTAAAAATCTTTGTGTCAACAAATCCTCTCTCTCTCTCTCTCTCTCACACACACTCACACTGACACACACACACACACACACACACCGACACTGAAGGGTGGGTAAGTCGCAGGTGGACAGACAGGTGCTGAGATGGCAAGAAACAAAAAAAACCTGGCATGGCCCACGCAAGCTCACATATAAAACTGCGCTGGATTATTTTGGTATTCACCTGCTTAAGCAAAACTGAATAAGCAGGTGTGTCACATCTAAATGTGTGCAAAAGATTTTGAAACTCCACCTTCCTCAGGTCAGCAAGATATAACAGCTCTCAGCATTCACACACACACACACACACAGCTTACCATCATCCTGAGCTGTACACAAAGAGGCATTCTATTGTACTGATAAATTTCTCAGCATTTACCTTTCTAACACACATCTGTAATTCTCTGTCGCAGCACTTTAGCTGAGCTGAGCTCCTGGAGGAAAAACCCCATCCAAATGTTTCTTCTACAGCGTCAGTGCTTTTAATACAGTAGTAAAAGAGCATTTAGCTGACAGTGTGTGGGTTATGATCCCTGACGACGCTCTCTAACTACACGAGTTGCTGGAGAAGCAATATAGCACTATATTTTGATTCAGTAGGAATCAAACACTGTGGTTGCTCATATATAGCCAACTGTTCAAATAACAGGTTAAATGCTTCAAATGGTTGCATGCAACACTGATGTCATTCTTGCAATCCAATCTTGTGTATAAATATAGCAGCTTCTGGCAGACTGATTACATAATGAGTCAAAGAAAGGGACAAAATCAGTTGATATTGCTGTCTATTAATCTCACAAACGATTTTTTTTGTGAGAAATTAATACTTTTATTCAGCATGGATGCATTAAAGAAATGAAAAGTGGCAGTAAAGACATTTGTAATGCCACAAAATATTTCTATTTCAAATAAATGCTGTTCTTTTGAACTTTCTATTCATCAAAGAATCCTGAAAAATAAAATGCATCCATTTCCACAAAAATAAACTGCAATATTATTTGATGTATGATCTTTAATTTAGGCTTATTAAATTCACTGTATTACAGTAATGAGAACGCAATGAGAATTATTATTATTATTTTTTAACTCAAAAGCAATTTAGGGTTAAAATGTGTTTAAATATCAAAATATTCAGCAGAACAACTGTTTTCAACATTGATAATAATCAGAAATGTTTCTCGAGCAGCAAATCAGCATATTAGAATGATTTCTGAAGATCATGTGACTCTGAAGACTGGAGTAATGATGCAGAAATAAATTACATTTTAATAGATATTCACATAGAAATTAGCTATTTTGAATTGTAATAATATTTCACAATATTGCTGTATTTACAGTTTTTGATCAAATAAATGCAGCCTTGCTGAACAGAAAAGACTTCTTCCAAAAACTCTTTTTCAGAGTTTTACTTCTGAATCTCAATAGGATCTGCATTTTTATACTAAAAAATAAATAAACACATTTTAGGTCATTTTGGAGTTGCGAAACAGAATAATCAAAGTCTTACACTTTTGCATTTCTGTACAGCTTTATTTACCAAACACAAGTTTAAAATGCAATGCAACACTGATCCAGAGCAGATATGTTATTTTGCTGAGGTGTCCATAAGCCCGCCGGCATGTTAGATATTTATCAAGCATTAGAATAACACATACACACAATTCTCGTGGACATTAGCCTAATGACGACAGTTAAAATAAATCAACACGTTCTGTTTAGTTCTGATATGTCCTGATTCAGATATAAAGAGAAACACACGGTGGGGCTGTAAAAGAGTCTTTAGGATCCACTTAATCAGAATAAAAACACCCCATTGGTTGATTTGTGTGATAAGGCATTACGATTGGTCCCTGTAGAGCTTGAAGATTCACGTTTGGTCTGTTCTGATCCATCCCTCCTACCAATCACATGCAAAGATCACATGATTGGCTGAGGCTGATTGGTCTAACTGGGAGAAGTGGGCAGATTAATTACAGCAGTTACAGAGCACATCACATGATCAAAATACTCAAATTATTACAAAAACGAATTATCCAATGCACCT
>NW_015660885.1:515378-532322 GCF_001515625.1 Sinocyclocheilus rhinocerous
CATGTATATATATATAAATATACAGACAAATACATTTTCTGTTTAGATTTTTTTTTTCAAGGAGTGAATCTCATGAAAGGAATTTAAAAGCCAATAGGATCAAGATTTTTCATGACAAGCACATTTGACCTGGTAATTCTAATTAATGCAATGCAAAAAAAAAGAAAGATTATTTCAACTGCAATATTATTTGATGTATGGTCTTTAATGTAGGCTTATTTTATTTTTTTAAATTCACTGTATTAAAGTAATGAGAATCTAATGAGAATAAAAAATTTAAAAAAAAGCAATTTAGGGTTAAAATGTGTTTAAAATCTTAATGCAAAATATAATTATACATATTTTGTGTGTGTGTGTGTAACACACAGTCTCTTGAGATTCACCCCAAGAGACTGTGTGTTAAAAGAAACAAACATCCATCATCACAGGGAGTGTGCTTGTGTGTATTTTTGGAGTCTTAATGTGCAGTTTGTGAGAATAAAGTTCTTCTGTAAGTGTGATTGTGAAACGATGGTGTCTAAAATAGCGTGTTTACAATATCATGTTACAGTTACTTACAAGTAAAGCATATAAACACATTTTTTCTAATTGCACTTCTGAGTGGAGTTATGGGTTTCCTGTTTTCCACAAACCGTCCTCACCACACATCCTTCCATAAATCTTCCGCTCTCTCTCTATCCTTCCCGTAAAAGCTTGGCGTCCATAATGGGGAGGAACAGATACGTGAACACGACTTCAAACTGGCAGCAGTGAAACAGGATCATGTCCATTTTTAACATCATATTCAGAGCCTGAAGCGTTTAACATCTCCGGCGCTGTGCAAAACACACGGCTTCCTGCTTCTGGGACTCATTAAAAACAGAAAGAAAAAAAAAACTGCGCCCAATCAGATCAGGGGGCGTGGCTTCAGAAGAATGCCATTGATGCGAAGTGAGGTCGCCCGCAGTCAGCGCCCAATCAGATTAGAGGGGCGTGGCTTCAGGAGACTTTATCATTAACGCTATAGTGTGGTCGTCCGCAGTCAGCGCCCAATCAGATCAGAGGGAGTGGCATCAGAAGAATTGATCATTAATGCTATAGTGAGGTCGTCAGCTCCCAGTCAGATCATTGGGCGTGGCTTGAGAAGAATTTATCATCGATGCGAAAGTGAGTTCATGTAACATCATCTGCAGTCAGCGCCCAATCAGATTGTGGGCGTGGCTTCAGAAGAATGTCACCAATACAAATGTCAGGTCATCTGCAGCCAACACCCAATCAGATCAGAGGGCATGGCTTCGGAAGAATTTGTCATCAATGCGAAAGTGAGGTCTTCTGCAGTCAGCACCCAATCAGATTAGGGGGCGTGGCATCAGAAGAATTGATCATTAATGCTATAGTGAGGTCATCAGCTCCCAATCAGATTAATGGGCGTGGCTTCAGAAGAGTTTATCATCAATGCGAAAGTGAGGACATCATCTGCAGTCAGCGCCCAATCAGATCGGGGGCGTGGCTTCAGAAGAATGTCATCAATGCAAAAGGGAGCTCGTCAGATCAGGAAAAAAATTGATCAATGCAAAAGTAAGGTTGCATGGGGTCGTCTGCAGCCAGTATCCAATCAGATCAGTAGGCGTGGCTTCAGAAAAATTTATCATGTATGCGAAAGTGAGCTCATCCCCAGTCAGCGCCCAATCAGATCAGGAGGCATGACTTCAGAAGAATTTGTCATCAATGCAAATGTAAGGTCATCTGCAGCCAGCGCCCAATCAGATCAGAGGGCGTGGCTTCAAAATAATTTGTCATCGATTCAAAAATGAGGTTGGATGATGTTGTTTGCAGCCAGCGCCTAATCAGATTAGTGGGCGTGGCTTTAGAAAAATGTATCATTGATGCGAAAGTGAGCTTGTTCCCAGTCAACGGCCAGTCTGATCAATAAGCGTGGCTTTAAAAGAATTTGTCATCAATGCGAAAGTGAGGTCGTGTGACATCGTCTGGGTTGATGAAGACTGAGATGGACTTCCCAGGATTCTCCGTGACCAGCTGCTGGAGTTTCTTCGCGAGCCGGTCGTCTGGTTGCTGATCGGCTCCGGTGTCCGACAGAGGGGATGACAGGTTTGAGCTTCCTCCGCGCCACTGGAGCTCAAGCGTGAGCCGCGACGCGGCTTTTGCATGCTCGATCGCGCTCCGCAAGTGTTCTGCTGGGTCAGAGCGAACTGATGACAACTTGCGAGCATGCAGCATGGCCATGTCGTCGCTGAGATGCTCTAGCATGTTGCATTGCGGGATAAAGTAATTCGGGCAGGTCTTATTCACCAAGCAGTGCTGCAAGTCATCAATCAACCCAAGCAAAAAGTGCGCGGCGTAATCTTCCTGTGCCAAGTACGTATGCGGCAGGCGGTCGCAGGCCCAAAGCATGAGCGAGCGCAGGTGATACGGGCTGATGGCTTTGGGTCGTGAGAGAAGCTTAATAATCAGAGCTTTACAAGCCTGGTACGCCTGCATGAGACTCGCAGAGATGCACTTCTTCAGCTGCACCTCGCTGCGCGCAAACGACAAGCGCCACTCGTTTTCCTTCTGGCCTGTAGAAGAGCAAGCAGGCAGCAAATAAAACCCGCTAATCACTTCCTCCTCCGTGATTTTCCCATCCCAAAAATGGTTCTCCATTAGCCAGCTTTGGGCCACCGCTGGCCAGCCTTTGAACGACACTACTGGAACCACGTCGTACAGCATCCGACTGCCTCCGACGCCCAAAATGATGGAGATGACGGTTGCGTTGCGCTCGACCTTCTCGACCCGCGGGACACCGCGCTGCGGCTTCTTCTGAATCTCCGCCAGAACCATACTAATGGATTCGTAGAACCAGTCGGCCACCAGCGTGGGTGAGAAAAAGTAATTGGTGGCACCGTTAACATGGTCTACAACAGTGCAACAGTCCTTCCACTTGTTGATGGTTCCCTCGTCAAACAGACGCAGGCTGAGCCAGGAGTGGCAGAGCGCCGAGTGACGCATGTCTAGCGTGACCGGCTGGTTTCGGTCGTGGAGTTTGAGCGCGGGAACCAGTAACGTGAAGTCCATGTCGTAATCAGCTCCCCGCGCATATACCGTCAACTCATCCAGATCCATGTCAATCACGCCTTCCCGGACCCCACCGGACAACAGCAGGTACTCGTTGGCAACCGGAAGCTTCTGGTCCAACTTCTGCACCATGCCTGAAAACAGGAAATTACATCATTAAAGAAGGACAAATTTTGTGTACTTCTACAAAGTAGATAAAACAGACTATCCCTGCTATCCATTCGGAAGGGCTCATCCCAATGCCCTAATCCCTTCAAAGGGTTTACCCTCCAGTGTGAGAACTTTGAAGGGTTGAAGGGTGTAGGGGACCAAACAACGGTTCATTGAAGTGCCCTTCTGCGTCACCATCATGTTCCCACACGGAGGCGCCGTCATCATGCAAAGAATCTGTGCAAAGGATCATGGGAGCCCGAAGTGTCCATCAGTTTTACCCTTCGAAATCCTTCATTCCGAAGGGCCCTTTGAAGTGGCCAGTTTTGAGCACTTCGGTTTGGAACGACCCTTCAATATGGCGGCCATGATTGCTTCCACTCCGAAGTGCCCTTTGGAGGGCGATATATCCCGTTTGGAACGCACCGCAAATTTCCTTGTAAAAGGGATTATATTTGACCAAAAAAGCAGTAAAATATTATACAAGTCTTTCATGACAAAAGAAAAGCTATTCCAAGTGGGAAATTTTATTGGAATTCCTACACATTTTGCATTTTAAATAAATAAATTGATTTAAAGATCTTGCATAAAATATATCCAACCAGTGTTTTAAGTTTTGTTTTTTTTAAGGGTTGGATCTCATGAAAGCCACTTAAAAGCCTATTTTAGTATCATTAATTTCACATCAATTCTCATGAACTTAATGTGAAAAAGTATATTATATAAATTGCTAAGTATTTCTGTATCACTGCATTACTTTTGATTCATAACCTGTAATTAAGTGCAATTTTATTATCATTTTTTTTAAATCACTGTATTACAGTAATGAGAATTTTAAAAATAAAAATGCAAAACAATTACGATGATATAAATGTGTTTAAATGCCATGAAAATAGCGTCGCAATGAAGAACATCTCACCAGTTGTAAAATAGGCTTTGTTTTCTTTACACTGGCATGTTTTCATGAGATTCACCCAAAGAGACTGCGCGTCCATCATTGCAGGGTGTGTGTTTGTGTGTATTTTTGAAGTCCTGATGTGCAATTTGTGAGAGTAAAGATCCTTTGTGAAAACAATAGTGTCTGAAATAGTTTCTAAAAGTTCGAAAATGGATGAAAACCCTGACTTCTCCCTTTTGGTCATTGTGATGTCATATGTAAACATGGAAAACAATAGTAGTGGCTCTAGAAATACTGCAGTTTAAAATGCACTTTTATTATAGCTGATCAATGTTTTGCAAGAGAATAGGGAGGAGAATTAAATTTGCATTGTAATTTTTGCACCTGTAACGTCACAAAATGGCATTGCAAAAATAATTAATTTTCAAATCTATCAAGTCTATTTCAAGTTTAAATTAATGCAAACATCTTTAGTGATATAGTTTTTGCACATGGATGCATTTTGGCGTCGTGAGTGTTGCCACAAAAACAAACAATTTCTATGTTGTAACAAGCTGTTGTTTCGCAATTACGGTATTTCTGACGAGATGTGAGCGCAGCATTAGAGGGAACGAAGTGTGTTGCTTCACAGAACAAAATTTCATAATAAAGCAATTGACATAAAGGTTAATCTATAACCACAAGAGCAACAGAGCACATGCAATAGAGTCTACAAAACTATTCCTACACAAACACAAGAACATTTCAGACCAGACAAACAGCCCACAGACTCCTGAAGAAAATAATCCCCAGTCACACCTGAGCTCAAGCTCATGATGAAGTGTACATGTGCCAGCCAGTGACTCCGGGGTATTAAAATCTCCCGTCAGCAGCAGAAGAACCTCCAGAGATGCTCAGAAAAACCAAAACAACTTAGTGGTGTGTGTGTGTGTGCCTTTCACATCTCGCCACAGCGAGTTCAACATTCAGAAATACACCTTCAGGCCCACAATTTGAGCATCTATCATAATAAGAGTGCAGTAAACTCAAGCTCAGCATGCTACAGGGTCATTCTGTGTCGACTCAACCAGAGGTCCCCGGCTAAAAATGTTGATTTTGATCTTTTTTTTTTCTGGTGAAAGAAATACATAAATGAAAAAGAAAGCCAAAATATTAAATATCATGGATGTATTTTTACAGAGTAATTCACTATTTTGTAGAAGTGGATCAAAATGACTATTTGAAAATGTGTATAATTTGACATTTTGTGCATTTTGTGCATTGAGATCTCCATATCTATAGGATTGAACCATATAGGGCCTTAAAAATGCATTAGATAGCAAAAGAAACAAGTCTGCTAAGAACCAGAATGTGAAATTATATTGAGATCCCTTTAATACTTCTTGAGTTACAAGCATGCAAACTTCGGAAAAATTATATTTTTGGCACTCGGATAGGTATGTTCCATGCAATCGTTTTGATAGAGGGAAACAAGAGCTTCAACATTTTCTGTTCTTCAGACATTCCTTTTTTAAAGAAACACACATTTGGTTTTTGACCACTGAAAATGTGCACAATTTAGCAATTCACTCCTGGAGCCACCAAAAGAAAAGTTTGTTATTTGAAAGGATATTCAGATATCTTTAATAATTCTTGAGCTACATGCATGCAAACTTTGGAGGGGGAAAAAATGCTTTTTTGGAAGAAAAGTGCTGTTTACCATGTTTTACCATTAGCATATAATGCCACAAAGATTGCTAACGTCAACAGATTTATAGACCTAACAATATTTGTGTAAAAATAACAAAATGATACTGCAATCTTTCTAAAGTCATTTTTACTGTCCTGTTATTTGGCTCTAAATCTCAGATGAAAATCATCATTTTGACCATCCTCTGTCTACAAAATAGTGTATTACACAGTAATTATTCTTCAATGGCATTTAATTTTTTAGTTTTTATCATATTTCTTTTTTTCTTTCTACAGAAAAAAATACTAATAGAGTCAAAAATTTTAGCAGGGGACATTTCTGAACTTCGGTTGATTTGACACAGAATGACCCAGCAGCGATCGCAACCCATTTTACTTTCATAATGTGACTTAAAGTCCCCATGAAATCAAAATTAAAGTTTTTTGGGTGTTAGTATCAATATGTTAGTCCTAAGGTTATCTATAAGGCAGTGTGCTCCGAAACAGTGACAAAATTCGCATTTAGAAGATATAAGCATTCAAAGCTTTCAGTTCGTCACTTCCGCCAAAACGGCTCAACGATTTTTTTGACGTCACATCGTACTTCAGCTTCTCATGAAACTTTCTGTCCAATCAAATGCTCTCTAGAATCCGAAGCCCCGCCCCCTACACTATAAAATAGACGCTGAAGCCGCGCTGACATCGGTCACTTGTCCACAGAATGAGTATTTTCTGTGCAGTGAATGGCACGTAGTGCACTATATAGGGCACAGGGAACGATTCAAACAGTGTAAATATGATTTCCATTGAGGAAAAAAAGAAGTCTGGTTTCGCGCTGTCACGCTAACCACCGCACCGCACACACACTCTGCTCCGGCCCAGATACACGATAGCACGGAGCGGATCAATAAACGAACGCTACTGGCTATTTTAAAAAGGGGCGGGGCTGCTTTATATGTCCCGCCCTGTCTTCCTGTTTCAGTTAAAATGACGTCAACACAGAGTAACGCAGCGTGTTTCTAAGCATTTCAGGGGACCTTTAAAGAAGTAAACACTGTCAGTTTTGATTTCATCCTGTCCTCCATGCAGCGTAGATGAGTGTATGACTGCATGGCTGAGTAAACACGCGTGAGACAGAGTCAGTGCATGGCCCTGAGGCTCCTGAACTCATGCGTCTGGACAGATCTCTGCTGCTGAGATCTTCTGCTTCACAGTGCATTGCTTCTGTTCAGCGTCTCTGAGAATTCAACTCTTTAAGGAATAAATGCAGCTTTTATGTGCTATTTTTATGCAGTGATGCTCTTTCTAATGGCGCCACATGACTACTAATTTGGTGCCACTTATTCCTGCTGGTCTGGTTACACATTTCATTTTTTACAAACAATAATTCACAACCATTTCCACTCCAAAACATATTCAGACCTAGATTTAAGATTTCTGTATTTGAATTGCATACAACTTTTTCATGCATTTGGATGGAATTTTAACATAAACAATATTAAACTTCATATTATGCATATTTTTAAGTCATACATCAGTGAAACAGGTCAGTCAGAGGCCTAATTTGGGCCTAAATATTTTTTTTAATAACAAAAAACAACATTTAGTTTTACTTGCATGCTTAAAGCTTGTTTATTATTATTATTATTTTTAATTAATGTGTACATAGTTTGGCAGGGTTTGTGCATTTGTTTTTATTTTATTTTCTTTATTACGTATTTTATTTTTGTTCATTCACATTTTTTAATTTATTAATTCGTTTATTTATTGCAGGTTTGCTTATTTTATTCATGTTTGTCAGTTTGTTTAATTATTAATTTATTTATTGGCATGTTTGTGATTTTGTTAATGTTTTTAATCATTTATTATATTTGAAATAATTTCCATTTAATTCTACTCCTTATTTTACTTTTTCTCATGCTGTCTTGCCTTGTTTTTCCTTCCGATAATCAAACCAAGCAAGCTACATGTCATTTAAGGTGAAAATGTATAGCTTTAAGTTTAACATGTTTCATTTTATGGCTTCAAAAGTGCATTTTTGCTCTCTCTGGAGCTTGACAGCCACTGCTGACCTTCCACTTTCACTGAATGGATACAGAGAGGCTTGGAGATTGTGCATCTCCTTTTGTTTTTCAGTGAAGATAGAAAGTCATACAGCCACGACAGTGAGTAATTAATGGCAGAATATTAATTTTTGGCTGAACTTTTCCTTTAACAGCAAGTAGATAAACAGATTTTGTCAGCTCATGCACATAAAGCGTCTGAATAACATTGCAAACCCGAGTTGAGGGTGTTGAAGCTGCAAACACACCCATCCGCTGCTCAACACAGACCGAAGCGCTTGACAAAGACAAACAGACGCACCGAACGCGCAAAAGCGCACTTCGCTTTCAGATGCATGGCATGCATGTGCTGCTTTGTGTCGGAGCGGAGCTCTTTCTCACCGAGCATGGAGAAGATGAAGTCCTTGGCCGTGTGGATCTCGAGCGCTCGCTGGTCGTCGTACTCACGCTGCTCGTGCTTGCTGAACTCGGCGATCAGCCGGTTGAGCTCCTCGATCCTGGTTCCGGACCTGAAGTCCAGCTCGGGGGAGTGCGGGACGAGCTTGGTGCTGTTCGGGGTGGCGGTGGGGCTGCTGCCAGCTGAACCAGCCCGGCTGGAGAGCGCAGGCGCCGCCATGTTCGCGAGGAGGAGACGGTGGAACCGGAGCAGCGGAGCGCAGGCGCTGTACTGTGATGCGCACCGGAGCGCAGCTGCAGACCGACGCTGATTTCTTTTCTTTATTAGACATGCACGTGCTGAAACACCGCCTCTGCAGATAAATGAGTACAAATATACTAACATTAAATATGAAAACCAAAACAATAAAAGAAAGTATAAATACAAATGAAAAACCTGCCACATAGACCTTTAATTAATACATAAAAAAATTATGAATAAAGAAAATAATACAAAATACATTTTTAAAAAGCGCAGAACCTGCTACAATAATAATAAATGAGTAAAATAAACAAACATGCAAGCATGCAAATAAATTAATTAACTCTGACAACAATAGAAATTAATACAATTTAATAAAAATATAATACAAAATGTGCACACTCTTGCAACATAATTAATGAAAATGTTTTAACAAATTAGCTAAATATATAAATAAATACATTTAATATTCGTAAAATAATCCAAATGACATTTTAAAGAACCGCAGAACCTGCTACAACAATAAATGAGTGAAATAAACAAATGTGCAAGCATGCAAATAAATAATAAAAGTAATAAAAATATAATATAATGCAAACTCTGCCACATAATTCATGAATAAAAAATGAACAAATTCGCAAAATATAGAAATAAATTAATTAATGAATAAACTAAAAATTCGTAAAATAATCCAAATTTAATTTTAAAAAAGCGCAGAACATGCTATAATAATAAATGAGTAAAATAAACAAATGTGCAGGCATGCAAATAAATTAATTAATTAACTCTGACAAAAATAGAAATTAATACAATTAATAAAAATACAATAAAAACAAATGTGCAAACTCTGCCACATAGCCTAATTAATGAATTGAAAAAATCGCAAACGTGCAAATAAATAAATAAATGGCAAAAAACGAATAGAATAATATAAATAAAATCAATCAATTAATAAATAAACAAAAATCGTAAATCAATAACAAAATGAAAACAACTGCCAACGCTGCCAAAATAATAAATGAATAAAAATAAATAAACGTGAAAGCATGCAAATAAATAATTAAGTGAATAAAAAAAAACTCTGCTACAAATGAGCAAACTAAGCAAATGCAAACAAGTTAATTAATTAACTGACACAAATAGTAAATGAATAAACTAATATAAAAACAAATGTGCCAAATATATTAAATCCATTAAAATCGCAAATCAGTAATTAATTGAATAAATGTAAAAAATCTGCCAAAAAATAAATAAATCTGCAAACCTGCAAATAAAATAAATGAATTAATAAACTAAAAAACAAGTCAAATATATTAAAATAAATAAAAATAATAAATAATTAAATTCAACTTTGCTGCAAATGAGTAAAATAAATGACTGAATAAAATAAACAAATGCGCAAACCTGCAAATTAATTAATTAATTAATTAATAAACTCTCACAAAAATAGTAAATGAATAAAAACAAAATGAAAATGTGCAAAGCCTGCCCAATTAACAGATTAACAAAAAATAAACAAGCATGCAAATAAATCAAAACGTGATTTTTGCAAATTTAGTAAAATTTGAAATCTTGATTGTAAATTTATATGAATTAGATTTAAAATGCACGTTTTCTTTTAGTTTAAAATAGGACTCAATCTTGTCAGTGCAGTGCGTGTTCTCCTCCAGCAGGCGCCGCTGTGGGCGTGCTCTGAGCCGGAAGCGGAAGCAGCTGCAGTATGAGCAGCAGTGGGGTCGCAGCAGTGATGATATCGGTGAGGGCTTCAGTGTTCAGAAGGGTTTCAGAGGACATCAGCAGCACACACTACCTGACCAACAGGTAACAAACACTCCTCTGACTGCGCGTTTATTTACTGAGCGCCTCATGTCACTCACAGCAGCTTCAGTGGCTTTCATCACCTCAGACATTAAAGCTTCAGCTTAAAGTGTTCTAATATTTGAACGCAATGAATGTCATTAGAAACATAACGATAATGATCAACTGTTTCGATTATAAACGCGTCTTTAGTTCTGTTTTAAGGCATTTGTAGATGTAAACATAATTTAAGGAGAGCTAGAAATAAGATTGGACCTTATGTATTGTAGTAAATAAAAACATATGAGTAATAACTGTGGTCCGATCTCCATAAAACTTTGCATGCTTGTTTAGAATCACCTGTCGCATGTGCTCACCTAGTTTCGTGAAGTTTTGAGACGAGCCTTGGTGACGTTGTAGACGGTGTGGGTACTACCATCCCTAGTTTCAAGTCTCTACGACTTATGGTTTGGTCTGCCCGATCAGTTTTAGGTGGAGATTACCGATCCTTGGCCATTCTAACAATTACAATTACAATTGGGTTTCAGTGCTATGCACTTGAACCCCAAAAAATTTTACCAAGGCCCTGCAGGCGATGTAAAAAAACAAAACATAAAAAACTGTTTCATCCCACATTATTATTATATTATAATGTAATATATTACATCTTATATTATACATTGAATGATCCAGTCAAATCAAGTCCCTCCCACATTATATTATATAAAATAAATGCATTACATATATTGTTTATAAGTTCTCTCAAGGTTGCTTTTATCAAACAAGTCTTTATAAATGAAGATAAAATTTTTGGGTAACTGTTTTTATTTTTTCCTCATTCCATCCATTGAAAAATCGATATAAATGCAATATTTTATCATTGTTTTGCTCCAAATAGATTCACTCTCCAGACGCAGCAGAGGTGTGGCTTCCGCAAAATAACAAAGAGGGTGGAGCCAAAGAAGGGTGTGGCAGAAGAGGCGGAGCTAAATGAAATCCTCCACAAGAAGGGCGAGGCTCCTGCTCCAGACCCGCCCACCCCACATGTACCCGCCAGGTCATTTGGCAGACTGGTCAAACCATTGGTCTTCACTATAGGGGTAGGTATATTTTACTGACACGTGGTGAGCACAATGTGCAGAAACTATTTCATTTTGTCATTATACTTTAACTATTCAGTTCAGTGGGACAATTCAAATATCTATATTACAAGAATAAGGTCCAATATGTGTGTGGATTATGATCTTTTAGAATATCGTAATAACTCCAGCTCAGTTTACAGGTTGTTCGTTCGGCGGAGCGGCGATATGGCAGTACGAAAGTCTAAAATCTAGAGTACAGAGTTACTTTGATGATGTCAAAGCGGACTGGCTGGAGAAGATACGGCCTCAGAAACAAGGCGATTTGCACAAACAGGTGTGTGTCCGTTTTATGCACGTTTGTGTTTTTCGATTGGTGTTTAATAGGCGTATGTTTTTCTGCAGGTGAGCAAGTGGTGGAACAGTTTAAGTGATGGACAGAAAACAGTCACAGGTCAGTCTGAATGACACGAACCAATCCAGCCCTTCATATTACACTGATGATCAGTATAGATTGTGGAGACAATGTATTTAATGCAATTTTATTAAAGTCGCCCTGTAGTCAAATATTTTATCCCTTAAAACTTATCTTCGATCATCAAAATGACATATTTAAATGTTTTCTCATGCCTTAAAATAGCTTGAATGTAACTCTACACCCTTGCCTCATTTACTATATGCTGATCTATGAATATGCAAATTAGCCCCGCCTCCACTCAGTCACACCAGCCAGCGCCTCCTGATCCACTGAACTGTAGTAAACGCAAAACAATGGCATACACGGATAATGACTGATAAAACTATGTTTTTACATCCCTTGACGTGATTGGTTATTGGATTGTGACGTAGCAAACCGTGGGATGTTTCAAACCGCATTTCTGGGACTGCCATTGGGAAACTACAGTTTTAAGGAGAAAAATACTCTGCAATGGTGTTGATTAATAGATTAGCGCATGGTTAAGCATATTAAAAACACCACATAGACAAATAAACAACATAAAAAAACTTGATTTTCACTACAGGGGGACTTTAAATAAACAGATGCTGTCCATCTATTTCTCTGTGCACTGTTCCCTCTGAACAAATCTCTCTCTCTCTCTCAGGCATCATTGCAGCGAACGCGTTGGTGTTTTTTTGTTGGAGAGTTCCTTCTCTGCAGCACACTATGTTCAAGTACTTCACATCTAACCCCTCCTCCAGTGAGTCAACTCATCTGTTTGGCTTTCATAATGTGCTGCATCTAAATAACAATTCTCTTTCAGGGTCAGTCTTGTTTACATCGCCTCAAAATTAGGAATTTTGTGTAGGATTGATTAGGATTATGGTCTGATTTACACTTTATTGTACAGTCCAGCATGTTTTCAGGTTTCTTTGGTATTGAAAATGTGCTCAAATGAATAATAAAGAGTAAAAAAAATGTTTAATGTAATAATTTGTATTATGTTTTAATTTATGGTACAGTACACATGCACAAGATTCCTGGTAGCATAATTGTGCCTGGTAGTATATCACTGCAAACCAGGGATATTATCGTTAAACCTAAAACAAATAAAAACATTTTTGCTAATGGAAACTGAAGCTGAAATCAAATATAAATATTAGACGTAAAAACTTTAAACTGAATTAAAATTAGAATTGTTTCCTTGGCAACTAGCTGAAATACATTTAAATTGGAGCATTAAAATTATAAACTGGAAATAACTAAAATCTTAAATTGTATAGAAATATTAAATAGAAATTAAATTAAATTGAAACAATTATTTTAAAAAACAACTAATAAAAATGACAAAAGCACATAACAAATTACTTACAATTAAAATCAAAATAAAAAGCTAACTCAAAATACAGTAATAGTATGTAATAGTATATAAATAGTACAAGGTTTTGATGGAAAGTCGAATTTTTGGAATCTAGGCCTAGATTCTGATCTGGTTCATGCAGTAATTTAATCCACAGTCTGATCTGATTTATGCAGTTATTTAATCTGGTCTATGCAGTAATTTAATCTGAATTGTGTTCTGGTTTTTGCAGTTATTTAATCCGCATTCTGATCTGGTTTATGCAGTTATTTAATCTGGTCTATGCAGTAATTTAATCTGAATTGTGTTCTGGTTTTTGCAGTTATTTAATCCGCATTCTGATCTGGTTTATGCAGTTATTTAATCTGGTCTATGCAGTAATTTAATCTGAATTGTGTTCTGGTTTTTGCAGTTATTTAATCCGCATTCTGATCTGGTTTATTCAGTTATTTAATCTGGTTTATGCAATAATTTAATCTATGCAGTAATTTAATCTGGATTGTGATCTGGTTTATGCAGTTATTTATTCTGCATTCTGATCTGGTTTATGCAGTTATTTAATCCGCATTCTGATCTGGATTATGCAGTTATTTAATCTGGTCTATGCAGTAATTTAATCTGGATTCTGTTCTGGTTTATGCAGTTATTTAATCCGCATTCTGATCTGGATTATGCAGTTATTTAATCTGGTCTATGCAGTAATTTAATCTGGATTGTGATCTGGTTTATGCAGTTATTTAATCCACGTTCTGATCTGGTTTATGCAGTTATTTAATCTGGTTTCTGATCTTGTTTGCACAGTAATTTAATCTGGATTGTGATCTGGTTTCAGAGGCTCTGTGTTGGCCCATGCTGCTGTCCACGTTCAGTCACTATTCTCTCTTTCACATGGCGGCCAACATGTACGTGCTCTGGAGTTTCTCTTCGAGCATCGTCAACATGATGGGCAAAGAGCAGTTCATGGCGCTCTACCTCTCCGCAGGTCTGTGTCATTTACGAGTTTTCAGATTTCGAAAACCATCCTACTCCCTATAAATTCATCAGTGTTATTGGATTTCGTCTTTCTGGCCCCATGTTCTCAGGTGTGATTTCTACGTTTGTCAGTTATGTGAGTAAAACAGCGATGGGTCGGTTTGGTCCATCACTGGGGGCGGTGAGTGTGTTTTCAGATTATACATTTCAGGTTTTCATCAGTGTTCATGTGAATGTCTTGAACAGATTGTTGTGTCAGTCAGGGGCCATCATGACTGTCCTCTGTGTGTGTGTGTGTGTGTGTGTGTGTGTGTAAGAGAGAGCTTTTGTTTAGTAATGATGGCCACATTCTCATGATCTTCTCCTGCCAACAGGCTCTTAAGGCCCTCGTCGCCTTGGATACCACAGGCTTGATTCTGGGATGGCGTTTTTTCGATCACGCAGCTCATTTAGGTGGAGCTTTATTCGGCATGTGAGTAACCCATCTCTGCTTTCACATACATTTAGATCTGTCTAGCTGAAAGGAGAAAGTGTAGTTATTACTAAAACTGTTAAATATGTTTTTTGTTAAATGAATTAAAGCTAAAATAAATAAAAAAACTGAAGTGAAAATTAGACAGGTTGCCTTGACAACTAACACAAAAAAGGTTAAGATTAAGTAGTAAAATCACTAAAACTAAACATAAATTAAAGTTAAATAGAAATATTATAAAATAAAAAATAATAAAAATGGCAAAAGCACATAACAAAATTACTCAAATTTAAACTAAAATTAAAATGAAAACAAAAATATAAAAATAAAACCTAATTCAAAATTCATTGATATTATATTATATATACATGGATATAGATATTATATTGACTATTATAGTTTGTGATAATATTTGATTAATTAGATATTATTTTTAGATTTTCTGTTTTCACTTTAATTTTAGTTAAAGTTTTAATAATCATGTTGAGTTTTTATCCTTTTTTTATGTCTATATAGTTTTAATAAATTTTTATTCATTCTTTTTAGTTTATTTTTTGTTGTTGTTTTTTAGTACTTAAAAACTTTAAAAAAATTTAAAAAAAGATGTTGCCTTGGCAAGTCACTGAAATAAAATGTTTAATTTTTTTGCATTTTATTTTATTTCGGGTAATGTTTATTTTATTTCAGTTAACTAAAATATGTTTTTACTGTATTAGTTTTAGTTAAATATAATAACTCAATCTGGGACCCTTGCCTCAAAATGGGCTATATTTGAGATGCATTTTAACAGCAAGTGTGAATGGTGATGTCTCATTTGGATTCTTAATGGATCTTAATACCAGCTGTAAACATGCAAACACAAGCATGTTCATTCTCTCTCTGTGCTCAGTGTGTCAATATGTCTCTCTCTCTCTTTCTTCCTCTAGCTGGTACATCATTTACGGTCACGAGCTCATTTGGAAGAACAGAGAGCCGCTGGTGAAGTTGTGGCATGACTTCAGAACGAGAGGACCGGGCGCTGGTGGCACCGGCTCGATATAGAGCCTTGCATCATGGGTAGACACTGAGCAGGTGACATGGAGAAAAACACAAGACTGAGAAATGGACACAGATATTCATGCACTTGAAGCTCATATTGTGTTGATTGTTCTGTGAGAGAGTCATAGAGTGAGGTCCGTTTCAGTCACAGTGAGTAACGGTAGTACTGCTGTGATGTCATTATGCTCCGCCTCCGATTTAAAATTTGAGTCCAAGTAGCTCCGCCCCCTCTTGGCTAGAAATGCAAATGTATCTAAAGGGGCGGAGCTTCGGCACACAGCTCTGAGGTCGCTATAGGTCTCGGTGACATTTGACACAATGTACAGAAACTTAAATGTTTAAAATAGTCTGTGACTGTCATTTTGAAAAATAAAATGATTTACAAAAATCTGTTGTTAGAAATGATCAGGTGTCAGCTTTTGTTTTATTTGCTATAATTGTTTGCTATAATTTGCTAAAAAGTTTCAGATGAGACTTTGGTCCTTGTTAAATGTGAATGATTAACCATGTTTCTCTATAACACACACACACACACTCACCTGTGCTATACGTCAGTATAGAAACCGTTTCAGTGTTGTTTTCTCAGATCGACCAAAGTTCAGTAACAGCCATGGCATCATAATGGCTCATGAACAATGAGTCTGTTTTTCACTTCCTCATGTTTTTATGAACTCAATGTATCGCTCGTCTCTTCCTGTTTCCCAGTTATCACTCGTTAACTTCCATCGCATCATTCTGTTCTTTCATTCTGAGTCACACACGTCACTCGTTTTGCTGTCTTCTGGTTTTTGTTTAATTAATCACACAGTTTGGGTTTCATGAAAAAATGTCCAGGTCATATTTCACCCCAAAAAAAATATATTTAGCTAAAATAAAGTGTTTTTGTTGACATATTTGCACATTTCTTATTTTTTTTCTGTTGTAAAAAGGGGCTGATTAAAAGTTCAAAAATTTGTGGTCAGTAAGATTTGTATTTTTTGTGAAAGAAATTAATACTTTTCAACAAGGATACATTAAATTGATGAAAAGTGACTGTAGTGACATTTGTTACAAAAATGTTCCAAATAAATGTTGTTCTTTAGAACTTTGCATGCAGCGAATAATCATAAAAATCTGGTTTCCACAAAAATATTGTGCAGCACAACTGTTTTCAACATTGATAATAATCAGAAATGTTTCTCGAGCAGCAAAGCAGCATATTAGAATGATTTCTGAAGATCATGTGACACTGAAGACTGGAGTAATGATGCTGAAAATTCAGCTGCGCATCACAGAAATAAATTACAGTTTAACAGAGATTCACATAGAAAACAGCTGTTT
>NW_015660885.1:533277-534182 GCF_001515625.1 Sinocyclocheilus rhinocerous
ATTTTAACAGATATTCACATAGAAAACGGTTATTTTAAATGGTAATAATATTACATATCTTACTGTATTTTTGATCATATAAACTGTCTTGGTGAGCAGAAGAGACTTCTTTCAAAAACACCCCGAACTTTTGGAAGGTAATATACTTTCTAATTGCATTTTTAAGTACTTGAGTGGAATAAAGCCTCACTTTGTGTTTGTTCACGGGTTGATAATGCTGTAATCTGTGTGCTGTGAAGTGTGTGAAACACACGGGTGACCCTGAAGCAAGAGATGAGTCTCATCTGGAAAGAAGGCCATCTGTCCATCTCTCTCTCTCTCTTTGTCCCCTTTTTCTGTTTTGAAGAGGGTTTGATTTTTCAGGGTTATTGACCTAAAGCCAATATTAACACAGTGACACTCACCCGTCTTTCAAATAGACTGAAACCCGTGTTCACAAGTCACAGCTTCAGAGGAAACTTAAAACTCATTAAGGAAACTCATTATTAGGCCACATAGTCCACTGGGAGCCACACAGGTGCGTATAATATTAATTTTCATCAATATAATGAATCAGTAGAAGTTTATGAATGTACTTTAGGTTTAAACTGAAGTCAAACTGAATTATGCCGAAGCAGTTCATGTTAACTTCATTTGTTAATAAATGCCATAATATGTTTTTAATCTTTACAACAGTGTATCTTCTGTTATAATTAGTTAAGTAGTAAAGTAAACTCAAATAATATTAAAACCATAAAAAACCTGTTACTTTAAATAAAATATGAAAAACTTAAATGAATTTTATTTTAGCCAGTTGCCAAGGCAATATTTCTCATTTTCATTTAGTTTAACCTGATGTAATAACTAAAACTGGAATAAAAAACTATATAGACCTTTTTTTTTATGACAAAATCACAATAACATTA
>NW_015660885.1:535089-557589 GCF_001515625.1 Sinocyclocheilus rhinocerous
ATTTTAACAGATATTCACATAGAAAACGGTTATTTTAAATGGTAATAATATTACATATTTTACTGTATTTTTGATCAAATAAACTGTCTTGGTGAGCAGAAGAGACTTCTTTCAAAAACACCCCGAACTTTTGGAAGGTAATATACTTTCTAATTGCATTTTTAAGTACTTGAGTGGAATAAAGCCTCACTTTGTGTTTGTTCACGGGTTGATAATGCTGTAATCTGTGTGCTGTGAAGTGTGTGAAACACACGGGTGACCCTGAAGCAAGAGATGAGTCTCATCTGGAAAGAAGGCCATCTGTCCATCTCTCTCTCTCTCTTTGTCCCCTTTTTCTGTTTTGAAGAGGGTTTGATTTTTCAGGGTTATTGACCTAAAGCCAATATTAACACAGTGACACTCACCCGTCTTTCAAATAGACTGAAACCCGTGTTCACAAGTCACAGCTTCAGAGGAAACTTAAAACTCATTAAGGAAACTCATTATTAGGCCACATAGTCCACTGGGAGCCACACAGGTGCGTATAATATTAATTTTCATCAATATAATGAATCAGTAGAAGTTTATGAATGTACTTTAGGTTTAAACTGAAGTCAAACTGAATTATGCCGAAGCAGTTCATGTTAACTTCATTTGTTAATAAATGCCATAATATGTTTTTAATCTTTACAACAGTGTATCTTCTGTTATAATTAGTTAAGTAGTAAAGTAAACTCAAATAATATTAAAACCATAAAAAACCTGTTACTTTAAATAAAATATGAAAAACTTAAATGAATTTTATTTTAGCCAGTTGCCAAGGCAATATTTCTCATTTTCATTTAGTTTAACCTGATGTAATAACTAAAACTGGAATAAAAAACTATATAGACCTTTTTTTTTTATGACAAAATCACAATAACATTATTAAAACATACAAAAATTAAAATGAAAGCAAACATAAAAATTAATTCGAAATATGAATAAAAATCTCAATGATATTATAAATTAACATTGGTTGCTAAATGGCTTTATTCATCATTATGAGTGAGATGTTAATAGCCTTTCTATACATGTTACTAGATAGATGAATTAATAAGTTAATCACTGCATGATTTGCTTTTATTTCACAAGAGTTTGAAGTCCGATGTTTGATCAATCATGAATGGAACACGTCTGAATTTCTCACTCTAGAAAAGCTTAAATGTTCTTTAATGATATTAATAGTTCCATTTAGAATCACATCTGCCTGAAGAACCTTTATGCTGACTTTATGGTTCTTTATGGAACTTAAAAGGATAATGAAACTTTTTGAGAAAGTGTTAATTTTTTCCAGTTTAAAAACCAACGTTGGAGACATTTGACAGAATTGTGGTGTCGGGATGATATCTAAATTGTGATAGATGTTTGGGGCTTCACTAACATTTCTATCAAATTTCTTGAAATGTTTACCCCCAATGAAGGCAATGAACTACAGTTTATGCAAAACCACTGCATGCACCAAACTTAGAAGTTTTATTCCTATCTATATTCTGAAGGTTTTTATAGAGGGGTTTGTTCTATCATAATCCCTCTTATTTTGCTGAAGATTAAGTGTATGTAAACGTTTGACCACAACATGTTTGTCTGTCCAAACTGAGTTTGTTTGAGCATAGTCTGATAAATGTGAGAATCTCTGGTTCAGGATGGCAGCGATGGTGTTTCAGCTGATGGGAATGTTTCTGGGAATCGTGGGCTGGTGTTTGGAGTCCAGCTCCACAAACTCAGCCGTGTGGAGGACAGCTAGTCACGGGGAGGCTGTGGTGACGGCCAGCTCTCAGTTTGAAGGCCTGTGGCTGTCGTGTGCGTCTAACTCGCTCGGAGCCATTCACTGCCAGAGATTCAAGACCGTTCTGGGCCTTCCAGGTGAGACACGCACCTTCGCTCGCATTACGTCATACTGCATGTTGGTTTCAGTGATACAGTATCATCACGGTTTTACTGGATCTCTGAGCTCAATCCTGTGACGAAACGAGCTTATACTAGTCATAAAACACTCACACACACCTTTACTCTAGAATGCAGGTCAGTTTTCTGCAGATGTGTTTCAAATGACTGCAGTTTAACTCTTGGGCAGAATTCAGAATTTAAGAATTGAATTATTTTCCATTTATGGGTTAAATTTGAATTGGACACAATCTACAACAAACTGAACTGAAATTTAAATTTACAGGAAGTGGATTTAAATAAAAACAATTACTTGAAGGAAAAAATGTGCATATGTGTTAGCTAAAACGAAAACCATTTTCAGTAATTAAATCAAAGTTGAAATAAAATATTAAAAAAAAACATGAAAAATAAAAATGGTGTCATAACTGAAATGCATAAGTTTAAGTTCAAGACGAGTACTAAAATAATAAAACTGAAATATGATAAAAAATATTTAACAAATTTACTAAAACTAAAATTAAAATTAAAATTGAAAATATAAAAATAAAAGATCATTCAAAATATTAATGAATACTATAATCAGGAGTATAGTTAGCCAAAACTAAACTAAACTAAAACTTTACGAAAAAAAAAAAAAACACAAAACGTACTTTCTTTGAATTAGTTGCCAAAGCCACATTTCTCATTTTTGTGTAGTTTTTCTTCAAATAACTAAAATTTCTCAAATTAAATGAACTAAAAGTCATGCATAAAAAATAATAAAAACTATATAGACATATTTTCCAAAAAATAATAAAAATGACTAAAACTGTAACAAAATTCTAAATTTTAACAAAAGCTATAATGATATATCAATGATACTAAAATAACACTGACTATAACAGTATATAAATAATACAAAAATAATGCTTACGTATGAAAAAAAATTAAGTACAAACTGATCTGTTGGTTTCAAGACTTTCAGACAGGACTTTGTCTTTTGCCATCATTCAAAGTTCATCACAAACTCATAAACCTTCCTTTTCTAGTTAAAAATGACCCTTGTTTCAGCTGCTGTGTATGATTTATATAAAATGTGTTCAGGCAAAGACAAAATCTAGTTCATTTAGAATCAAATGTCACTGTTTATTTAGTTTGCCACACACACACACCTCGACCCCAGTTTGACCTCATTAAAGGTCAAGGCCTTCTATTAAAGAGGTCACACTCAAACGTTTGTCTCTTAAGTCACATGACACGTCCTGTATTGACTTCCACGGTGTTATCTAGTGAAAGTCATATAGGAGGGACCAGAGTTTATGGTTTTATGACTCCGATCTTGAATCTATAACACAGTGACAGAGTCAAACACAGTCCCATCCTGGTACGGCGCTCGGATCGGTGTGGAGTCTTGTCTGCTGGTGGAGCTGTGGATTCATAATAGTGTTTTCTCGGATATTGTGTGGATTTGAGCCGTGTTAGTCGATCATGTCGACTGGGGTTCAGCTGCTGGGGTTCTTGATGTGTTTGGGAGGCTGGCTGCTCTCCTTCGTGTCGTTGGTGAATGATTCGTGGCGCACGTCGACGTTTGCGGATCAGGTGATCACATCTGTGTGGTACTATCTGAACCTGTGGCAGTCGTGTGCCGAGGGAAGCACCGGCGTCAGAAACTGCAAGCAGTTTGAGTCCATGCTCATATTCATATACCATGTTACTTGAACTCATATCATTCATTAGTTTCGGCTCAGATTTTTTATCTTTTTGAAAAAAGTCTCTTCTGCTCACCAAGGCTGCATTTATTTGATAAAAAATACAGTACAAATTGTGAAATATTATTACAATTTAAAATAACTGTTTTCTATGAGAATATCTGTTAAACTGTCATTTATTTCTGCGATCAAAGCTGTATTTTCGGCATCATTACTCCAGTCTTCAGTGTCACATGATCTTCAGAAATCATTCATGCACTATACAATTTTGTATTTGTTTTACTTTTGATATTTACTGTAGTACTGCATCACTACCATATTCATATACCATGTTATTTGAACTCATATCATTCATTAGTTTTGGATTTTTTATCTTTTTGAAAAAAGTCTCTTCTGCTCAGCAAGGCTGCATTTATTTGATAAAAAATACAGTACAAATTGTGAAATATTATTACAATTTAAAATAACTGTTTTCTATGAGAATATCTGTTAAAATGTAATTTATTTCTGCGATCAAAGCTGTATTTTCAGCATCATTACTCCAGTCTTCAGTGTCACATGATCTTCAGAAATCATTCTAATATGCTGATTTGCTGCTCAAGAAACATTTCTGATTATTATCAATGTTGAAAACAGTTGTGCTGTTCATTCACAGACGAATAGAAAGTTCAAAAGTACAGCATTTATTTGAATTTGAAATCTTTAGTAACATTATAAATGCCTTTACTGTCACTTTTGATCAATTTAATGCATCCTTGCTGAATAAAAATATTAATTTCTGAGCCCAAACATTTTGAAAGGTAGTGTATTTCAAAATCAAAGAAAAAATGTAAGAACTTGTATTTTGCATAATAAAAAAGGTCTGTTTTGACATAATTTTCAAGAAATTTACAATGAAAAAAAATATTAATTATTACTTAAGGTGTAATAATTGAAAGGTGGTACAACAAACACTATAATGACATTTAAATATTTAATATAATTTATTTAAATGAAAAAAGCAATTTCAGAATAATCATAATGGTCTCAAGAACAGGCTTCATTTCTGATTATTATCAGTGTTGAAAACAGTTGTGCTGTTCATTCACAGACGAATAGAAAGTTCAAAAGAACAGCATTTATTTGAATTTGAAATCTATTTCAAAATCAAAGAAAAAATGTAAGAACTTGTATTTTGCATAATAAAAAAGGTCTGTTTTGACATAATTTTCAAGAAATTTACAATGAAAAAAAATATTAATTATTACTTAAGGTGTAATAATTGAAAGGTGGTACAACAAACACTATAATGACATTTAAATATTTAATATAATTTATTTAAATGAAAAAAGCAATTTCAGAATAATCATAATGGTCTCAAGAACAGGCTTCATTTTCATGCAAAATAGAATTAATTCATGAATTAATTATAAATGATATTTTTTCTTTTGCTTTTGGGGTGAAATATGACCTGGACTTAATAGTATGGTACTTTGATATTTACACACTCAGAAACAAAAGGTACAAAAAGCTAAAAGGTACATTTACCTCTAAATGGTATATATTTGTAATGGTACATTTTGAAAGGGTACCGTGCAAGTAACAGTTTTTACCTTTTTTTCTGAGAGAATACTATGGTATTTCTCTCATGGAAATGTTCAAATATCATACTTTAGTACTGCCATAATTGATACTGCCGTGGTACATGCATGCACCCTTAGTCATTTGTAAAGATATACTGAAGCTTACATGTGTTTCTGATGTGATGTGTTTTGTAGGATATATCCAGGCCTGTCGAGCTCTGATGATAATCGCTCTCATTCTGGGTCTGCTGGCTGTCATTCTGGCTGCGATGGGACTCAAGTGCACTAAACTGGGCAGCACGTCTGAGGAGTCGAAGGGCAAGATCAGCCTCACAGCCGGAGTCATGTTCATGCTGTCAGGTCAGTATAACCACACACACTCTGACTGAATGATCTAAACATATATATTCATGTTCACATGTTCTGCCTGTTCTCTCTCTCAGGTCTGTGTGTTATGGTAGCCGTGTCGTGGTACGCCGCTCGAGTCGTTCAGGAGTTTAATGATCCTTTTTATGGAGGAACAAAGTGAGTAAAAACTGTGAAGTCGGACATATGAAATGATAGTCTGAAAAAGGTTTTGAAATTGTTTATTGAAACTTCAGACAAAATATTAAAAAGAGTGTGCATTTGTGTTTTTTTGTTGAGTATCATATTTGATCCATCAGGTTTTTATGGCTCAGAATATAAAGGAAAAACAGCTCAGTTTTATTCAGAGACTCAAACTGAGCAAAAATATGCAATTTGGTGCAGATGCTGATATTTATATGATGAAATTCTCTTAATCAGACAGAAGACATGGAGTAGATACTGATTTTCAGCAAAGTTTTGATCATCATTTAGAGGCTTTAGAAACTTGCGTATTAAACATGATACAGAAGGTTTTATAGGGTTGAGACACACTTTTGGACATGAAGCACACTGTAGCCTGATGTAAATGCCATTATAATGACTAAACACGCTCACATGCTGATGTTTCAGGTATGAACTGGGCGCTGGTCTGTATCTGGGATGGGCGGCAGCAGCTCTGGCTATACTGGGCGGAGCTATCCTCTGCACTTCCTTTAAGAGCTCAAGACCTGCCAAAACACGGTAAGTCTAAAAATGACCGTGAATTTAACGGTAAAAGACCGTAAAAATGCTACAGTAAAAACCTGTTAAATGGTTAATGGTAAATTCCCCTACTATATACGGTGAAAAACTGTATTGGACATTACATGTATTGGACATTAATTTTACGGTAGTATACCGTTTTTGGAAGTGAAAAAGGCCGTATAATTTACAGTGAATAACCGTAAAGTGACATTCCCAGAATTCCCTGCGTTAAATTTCAGCTACCTTATTTTCTACGGTAAAATTCCGGCAACCACAGCTGCCGGTTTTTTACCGTAAATTTTACGGAATTTTTTTTACAGTGTACGTGTGTCCGAGACGGATAAGAGCTCTAAAACTCACCTGTCATTCTCTCTCTGGTTCTCAGGGGTCACAACTATAACTACAGCGCTTCACAGCCGCAGAAGATCTACAGATCAGCCCCGTCAGAAAACAGCGTCTCCAAAGCTTATGTCTGAGTGTCTTATTTTGGCTTTCTTTTTTCTTTTTCTTTTTTGTACATGGATGTGTGTGTATTTTTTTGTACTTGCATTTTAGAAGTCAACGCATTGAGCTTATTTAATTGACTTACTTTGCATGATTCATCAGTGTTTGAGTTCTTATTTCATAATCTAGCATCAAAGCGTAAAATAGCTTTCTCAGCTTATATGAAAAGACTTCAGTTTTCAAGTCCAATAGATGCCGGTGGCATTTCAGATGAGGATTTCATTCAGCTTTTACTCAATTCTGATATGAAACACTCACTTTTCTCTAAGAAAAAAAGGTACAAAAGCTGTCACTGGGGCGGTACCTTTTCAAAAGGTACACTTTTGTACCTTTTAGGTACTAATATGTACACTTTAGGTACTTATATGTATCTTTAAAGTACCAATATGGACTCTTTAGGTACAAAGGTGTGCCTTTTTGAAAAGGTACCGCCCCAGTGACAGCTTTTGTACCTTTTTTTCTGAGAGTGTATAATATAGTGAACTAAAACCAAATCCAAAACCTATGAAAAAACTTTTGTTACTTGAAATATAATGATAATAAATAAATATTTCTTTTTCATTTAGTTTAACTTGATGTACTAAAATAACTAAAACTGAAATAAATAAAAAAAGATTAAAAATGAACAAAATCTAATAAAAGTGACACAACAAAATTACTAAAACTCACAAAATGAAAATATAAAAATATAAACTAATTCAAAATATTAACAAAAACTAACTGCTTTACAGCATCACGTCAATGCCCCTGCTGTACATTTGTTTCTCATTAAATCTCATGTTGACTTTAATACTTTTATGTCAGGCTTATATGGATCATTTTAGTATGTTATATAAATGTTACAATTTATAAAATTGTTAATAATGTTATATAAAATTAAACAATTCTGTGAAGTTTTGCAATTGTGTGTGTTTTTTTATGTTTTACTGCAATTATCAGCCAAACCTCAGAGGTTTCTTTCCTTTTTATTTTAATTATGTTTGAGACTGAATTGTTTTATTGAAAATAGTGTATAACTTTTAGTGTGGTGTGCTGAACTTGTAAAGACATGGTTGATTGCTTTCGCCAACAAACCTGTTAAAAAATGTACTTTGTCCCTTTAAATGAAATATACTTCTCTGGATCCTTTTGGGTTGATCTTGACAATAAATTTTCATAAAACAATACCTTTATAACTCTTATCTTGATATTTCTTGACAATGCATTTATATCAGACAAGGAAAAGCAGATGACAAATCTATTATTTTAGGCAAAAATGCAAAATGGGAACAGTATAAATAAGCCTCTGTACTGTTATGACTTATTTAGAGAAATATACATAAAATGCTTTTAAAACTGCACAGGCTTAACTCTAAACTGTATCTAAAAAGAATTATTTGTTCAGCATATTTTCCTGAAAATACTACTTATTTTTAGTTTTTTTAATACATTTATTCAAATAACTGATAATGGTCTTGTTTATGATACAGGTTTATTGTGAGGTTGACATTACAATTCAAATTCGTACTCTATTTCGAAAATATCACATGTGTTAATTATACCAAGTATTAGATTGTTTCCCAGTGCTTTCCCAAATATTTTATGCAACTAACTTCATTTTTCTTTTTTTATACTCGAGTCATAAAGGCTTCAAATAAAGTTTGGAAGGGGAAGCACGCGGTCGTGACGTAGAACTCCCGCGACGGCGCAGCAGGAAACAGACGTCTGTTGAGCCAAAATGGCGTCCGTGATTCTTCAGTCCGGAGTGGGTTAGCATGAAACCTGTCCGATTAAACCTCTTATGACACGGTTCGGCTCTTATTAGTCGGAATAATTATTTTTATCGTCAAGAAGAGTCCATCTAAACTAGCGGAAACGCGTTTAGACGCTGTGAGGTAAAGTAAACCTGCTGTTTTTCGATAGTGAAAGCCAAGTGCAGCGATTAGCCGATGCAGATCTGATAAATCGCTTTGTAGAATATCTACAAACCACAACAGCTACAGATTGTCTATTAATAACGACGCTATTTATAATCAGATTACATCTCGTGCTGTTTATTTAGTGTGTTCTTGTACATAACAAGCGATCAGTTTAATCTGTCTGTCTGAGATGACAGCCGAATTATTGCTTATATTTTCCATTTAACCTGTTTGAAACATGTTTTATGTGTCTTACATGTCTTCAGCGCACGTGATTCAGCATCATGGCAGGTTTATTTCCATCCTAAAGCTTGAATGACACGGCAGATCTCATAATCTGAGTCATAAAAAACCGTGTTATTGATTATTATTGATTGACACTAATATCTGATCAATCACGTGTGATAAATTCAGGCAGATCATTAGTACAAATGTGCATAAAATGCACAAAGATGTCATTTCTGACGCTTTGAATGTGCATTAGTGATCTGTCAGGTGTTTAACCTACTTTTTCTAATTGTTTCGAGTAATTATCTTGTCATCAGTGTGTTTGTTTCGGTTTAAAAATGTAATTTCTGGTGTTTGATCTTGAGTCACTTCCTCCTGTGTTGAGGACAGATGTTCCTCTTTTCCCCGAGGCCTGAACGTGCCCTGAATTAAGAAACACTCTACTCTTGGTTAATTGTGTTTGCTTTAGGGAACTGGTTCACTGGAATATTAACTGTGTCAGTGCACTTAAGTGTGTGTGTCTGTGCGTGTGTGTGCGCGTGTGTCTGTGCGTGTGTGCGCGCGTGTGTGCGCGCGTGTGTCTGTGCGTGTGTGTGCGCGTGTGTCTGTGTGTGTGTGCAGGAGCAGATGGCGGGACGTAGAGTCGAGTGTTTGTGGAAACGTCACGTCGTGGAGCAGCTGAAGCAGAGAGACCGAGTTCAGCGTCAGGCCTTCGAGGAGATCATACACCAGTGTAAGACACACACACACACACGCACATTTATTTAGTTATTTATTTATTTGTTTTGTTTATTTACTTAGGTATGGTTATGTGAGCTGGAATTGATTTTGTTATTATTATTATTGTTATTAATAATAATACTAATAATAGATTATTTTAACTTATGTTTGTTTGTTGCTGACACGTTATTGCATTGATTTCAAATTGATAAGAAATTAATAATTAAAAAAATTCATTCTTGTAAATCTAAGATCTTTCTATTAAAGATTAACAATATTTAAAAAAAATATTGATATAATTGATTTGGATTGACAATCAAAAGTCTAAATTGTACATATCATCTTTACCACTAAATATTAAATATTTAAATAAAAAAAAAAATTTAATAATGATTACATTTTCCAACAAATTCAATACAAATAAATATTCGTGGACATACCGTGCACAGAAATTTTTTTTTGTTTTATAATCTTCCAATATGTGCTTTCTGATGTCCTAAACGAAAAATAACATAATATAATATAATATATTAACACATCTTCTTTTAAATTATTTTCCTGTCGGATATTATTTCAATATACAATTTCTGTTTCTCTTTGTCTCCAGATAACCGGTTGTTAGAGAAGTCTGATCTTCAGGTTGTTTTTTCTGAACGTCTCCAGACCGAGAAATATGAGCAACAGAACAGACACGACCTCAGGTGCTCATGGGAAAACTTTCTCCATCAGCTCTGACTTAGACCATGTAATCTAGATCTCTCTATGTGTGGTGATATTGAGCTTATTGACATCTTTTGTAATCCGTTGTAACATTAAGGAGAGGAAATAACGTGTAGAGAGAAGAACATTACGTGAAGAGGAAACCAATTATGAATTGTTGCATTATGAATACAAGAAAGTAACATGATCTGTGTGTGTGTGTGTCTGTGTGTGTGTGTGTCTGTGTGTGTGTGTAACATACAACAAAATTACTAAAACTTTAACTCAAAATATAGTGAAAACAGGAAATATAAAAATAAATTTGAATTCAAAATATGAAAAAAAAACACAACAACTATAGTATCAATGATACTAAAATAGCACTGGCGGGAAAACATGCCAATAAAAATCTAATTTCTTTGTGTTTTTGCAGTTGGCCCAGAGCGTGATTGAACTAAACAACCAGATTCAGCAGAAAGACAAAGAGATCCAGAGTAATGAAGCCAAGTGAGTTCAGTGAGTGAGTGTGCTTTATGAATCTGATTGAGATCAGCGGTGTGTGAAGCTTTCACGTGTGTGTTTGGTCAGGATGCTGGAGTATCAGCAGCAGATCTCCCGTCTGGAAGGAGAGTGTCGCGAGCTGCGCAACTCTCTGGCCGATCTGGAACGAGCCAATCAGACGCTGCGAGACGAGTACGATGCCCTGCAGATCACGTTCAGCGCCCTGGAGGAGAAACTACGGAAAACCACAGAGGACAATCAGGAGCTGGTGACACGCTGGATGGCAGAGAAAGCGCAGGAGGCCAACAAACTCAACGCTGAGAACGAGAAGGACTCCAGGTCAGAAACACACACTATTCAACTCAAGTTTGAACCTGAAATCTGGATGCTGGACTATTTGTGCTTCTAAAATACCCTTTCATTTGTACGACCTTTAAGTTCATCATGCGTGTAAACGACGTCGTTAACGGCTCGTTTGTGTGTGAGCTGAACACTCTCGATCTCGCTGTTTAAATCGATCAGTCGTTAAGAGTCGTTTAAAAACAATGGAAATGCGTGATTGGCCGCCACCCATCAGTTTCTGACCATCTATGCTGAAAAAAGGGGCTCTTTTCCTGACCCTCCATGCAGAAATGAGCTCATTATGATTCTCCTCGTTATTGGTTGTTTGAAACAGGCTGGGAGGTTCAGTAGAGTTTAAATGTGTGTGTAAAGTGTGTTTAACACACTGATATCCTTGCAGGCGCAGACAGGCGAAGCTTCAGAAGGAACTGGCGGACGCAGCGAAGGAACCTCTTCCCATAGACCCGTGAGTTTGTGTTTAGAAATATGTCTACTAGGTACAGTGAAACATATTGTTTTGGACTGTCCCGGTTTTAATGCAAGTAGAAAGCTCTTTTATGAAGTTAGTTCACTTAAGAACTGAAAAGGTTTTAGAATTTTTATCATATGTTAATTTATATGTTAATATGTTGTAATATTACTTGCTGTGTTTGATTGGTTTTTATTGTGTTTATGTGATATTTGCATTTTTGTAATTGAGTTTTTGCCATGAAAATAGCCCCAGATGCTGACATGGCATTAAATAAAATTATACAATTTACAATAATGGAGATTTCTATAGTGTAAACACTCTTTGTGAGCACACTCTTTTTAAAATAATAAACATTTGTATCCATTAGTGTTATTTGTATACTATTGTAGTATTTATTCATTTTGAATTAGCTTTTAATTTTACATTTTCAGTTTTCATTTTAGTTTTAGTTTTAGTAATTTAAAAAAAAATATTTCTATTTAGCATTTAGCTTTATAATATTTTTTTCCCCATTTTAATTGTAGTAATTTTAGTACTTAAACTAATTTATTTCAGTTAGTTGTCAAAGCAGCATTTCTCATTTTAATTTAAGTGCTTTTCAGTTTTCATTATAGTTTAAGTTGTTTTTTTGGTTTGTTTCCATATTGCTATTAGCTTCATATTTCTATTTTTATTTACATTTTTATTTCAAATTTTAGTACTTAAACTTAGTTATTTTCCAAGGCAGCATTTTTAATTTTTTAATTTAAGTGTTTTACATTTAAGTTTTTCATCTAATATTTATATTTTATTTTAGCTTTATTTCAATTACCAATTTTTAAAAATAGTTTTACTTAACAATAACAACACAGGTCTAGTAGTCAAATACCTGTCAAAGTCATAGATATTATATTTTACGTTAATATTAATATTTATAATTATAATAAATATTAATATTTACTCATTTGATTTGAATTTTTGGGGGTAGTTTTTGCCGTTTATGAGGGCATATCAAAATACAATGTATCATCCATTTATGTCAAATATTATTTAATAGGTATGAATTCAAGCCCTGGTTAATTTCTGTAGCTTTTGGGAATCCTGTTCAATCATTCTGAAATCCCACTGGATGCTGTTTTCTGATTGGTCTAGAGATGATGACATCGAAGTTCTCTCAGAGGATGCTGGGAAGGGAACGGGTGAAACGTCACCGAGCAGACAGACCAGTCGTGCACCCAGGTAAACACACACACCAACAACACACACACACACACACACACGCACGCACACATGCGCACACACACATACACACACGTGCATACGCACACACACACACACACACACACACAGAGTTACAGATTTCACAACTCATGCTCTTCACTGAATGCAGTAACTGATGCTGTGTGTCTGTTTCTCAGTAGACGAGTGTCTCAGCCTCCTCCTCCTGCTGGACTGCTGGATTCCATCTCTAATATCTTTGGGTATGTTTCAGTCTGTGTGTATGGGCACAAATGTTTCTTTTCTTCTTCATTTTGCACACAAAATTTGTCTAGAACATCTCCAGGTCATATTTAAGCTCAAAATCTAAAGCAAAACTTGTCATGGAGTGACGCAAAACAATGCAAAACACCATAATGGTCCTAAAATGTGCAAAAAACATTTCTTATTTTGGCCTGGACATGTTTTTGTAACTCTCTTTTGTGTGTGTGTGTGTGAATGTGTGAGAATGTGTGTGTGAGAATGTGTGTGTGAGAATGTGTGTGTGTGTGTGTGTGTGTGTCTCATTCTACACTCTCTCTGTGTCTGCAGCTTGTCTGATTCTGTCCAACCTGGTTTCGTCCCATCTGACTCCAGGTGATACACACTGTGGTGTCAGGATGTGTGTGTGTGTGTGTGTGTGTGAGAGCGATTCTGTGCTGATGTGAACCCTGAAGCATGCTAACAGAATTATATTTCAGAAGGGCTGTGAAAGGGATTGTGGGTAACTGCTCTCAATGCTTCCTGTTCCTCGTATATGTGTCATTTCCTGCAGGATGCTGCTGTGTTTTTGGATCTATTTGTGATGTTTGCAGGCTGCCCGTTGCTCTGTGTGTAGTTGTGTGTGAGTTTTGGCTGGGTGGGTGATTTGCCAGGTGAAACTACGAGCTGGGAGACATTTCTATAAATTTTATATTGGTTTTGCATTCACTGATTGAGGGAATTATATTAGGAATGATCTGATAATGTCTGGTTTAATTGTGCATTTATCCAGTAAGTAAATATAGTCAATTATAAGGTTTCCAGTGTGGCATCTGAAGCTCAAAAAATTAGCTTTACAATCAATGCAAATATATATAATATATATACTTGTATCTTACATGTTATACACACACACAACTCATGTAAATCACAATTAAATGTATATTTTTTATTTAATTGAATTTTACACGAGTTGTCAATTTGTTTGTCTTTAGCCTTTTACATGTGTTATTAAATCTCATCAAATTTTAAAAATAGTTTATTTGTGTGTATTTTATGCATATTGTCATTAAAAATATATGTAGTTAAAATTTGTTTTAGATGTCTCAATTAAATTGCAATTTACTTGAGTTCTCAAAGTTTTCCTTCTAATTATTTTTAAAGCACATCAAAATATATGGACATCGCTATTTATCATTAAAATTTTATACACGTATCATAATTTATAAAACTTTTAAATCTAGACAGAAGCATTTTTAGTTTGTATTTTACGCACATTCTAATCTATAAAAATGAAATATAATTTTAAATATCAATATCATCACCCACCCTGCATAGATTTGAGTTTGCTTTGAAGTGTTTTATTTGCATCAGTTTTGTTTGTCAAAGAGGCGAGTTTTACATTTCACCTCAAATATTGCCATGCTATAATCAATGTTACAGATGCAGTCATGCAGTTATAACAGCTTCAGTCCGTGAATGACCCTCTTTATGAAGATGACATGTTTTGTAAGAAACATGTGACCCTGGAGCACAAAACCAGTCATAAGGGTCCATTTTTCGAAATTGAGATTTCTACATCATCTGAATAATTTGCATTCACTGATTGAGGGAATTATATTAGGAATGATCTGATAATGTCTGGTTTAATTGTGCATTTATCCAGTAATTATATATAGTCAATTATAAGGTTTCCAGTGTGGCATCTGAAGCTCAAAAAATTAGCTTTACAATCAATGCAAATATATATATAATATATTCACGGTAGGAAATTTACTAAATATCTTCATGGAACATGATCTTTACTTAATATCCTAATGATTTTTGGCATAAAAGAAAAATCGATAATTTTGACCCATACAATGTATTTTTGGCTATTGCTACAAATATACCCCAGCGACTTAAGACTGCTTTTGTGCTCCAGGGTCACATATGAGAGCGTAAGATCGTCCAGTATGACTTCAGCTCAGCCCGTGTGACACATGCGCTTTCTTTCCCTCAGAAGGCGTCGCTCGGCGAATTCGTTCGGCTCGTCTCCTGAAAGCGCTGAGGTGCCGTCGGCCTGCGCTGATGTCCGAGTTCCCTCCACTGCGCTGCACGTCTTTGTGAGTGTCACTTTCATTCGTTCTCTTTCATGCATCCTTCACTTCTGATCTGCAGAGGTCAGTGTTTAAAGGTCAGTGATGTGATGTAAAAGGTCTGATATCCAGGTCTCCTCCCAGTCCGTCCGCCCCTCCCAGCAGCCCCTCTTGATTATTTCCCAGCATGCTCTAGTTGTGCATTGCTGGTTCGAGGTGGCGGCTGATACTTTGGACGTTTTTGCTGAATAAGAGTCTTTTAGAGAACCGATTGTGACCTCGACAGCAGCGTCCAACAGAAGGACAACACAAAGGAGGGCCAGAAGGGAGGAGAACGTTAAACTGGTGCATGATCTCAAGTTTTCAAGCTGAGACCTTTAAAACAAGCTCAAAACAGGAGAAAACCTTGTTTATTTGACTAATTTTGCTTTAGACTGGGAGCAAGTGATTTGGTTGAATTTCCATCTCATTTTCAGTCAAAGTTTGGTGAATCTGAATTCTACAAGTTTTAAAAGCAACAACAGGAAACCAACCTACATATTAGTGCACTAATAACACTGTAAATGTAATTTAATCGAATTAAATTGGACCCTTCTATTGTGTTGTAATTTGACCCACTCTTGATTTTCAAAGTGCTTGAACTATTTATTTCTTTTTCCAACTTTATGAATATTTCTCATGAATGTGCAGGCGAAGTTTCGACACATATGTGACCCTGGAGCACAAAAGCAGTCTTAAGTCGCTGGGGTATATTTGTAGCAATAGCCAAAAATACATTGTATGGGTCAAAATTATCAATTTTTCTTTTATGCCAAAAATCATTAGGATATTAAGTAAAGATTATGTTCCATGAAGATATTTAGTAAATTTCCTACTGTAAATATATTAAAACTTAATTTTTGATTAGTAATATGCATTGCTAAGAACTTCATTTGGACAACTTTAAAGATGATTTTCTCAGTATTTAGATTTTTTTGCACCCTCAGATTCCAGATTTTCAAATAGTTGTATCTCAGCTAAATATTGTCCTATCCTAACAAACCATACATCAATAGAAAGCTTATTTATTCAGCTTTCAGATGACATATAAATCTCAATTTCAAAAAATTGACCCTTATGACTGGTTTTGTGCTCCAGGGTCACATATGTGTTTTGGAAAGGCTGTACAGATTTTGTCTCGACCTTTATGTTGGGCTCATATTGACTCCCCCATTGGTTTCCATGCAATTTGCCAAAAATCATTTCACAAAAAATAAGGAAATATTTGTGTTTTGTGTGTGTGTGCAGTTAATTTAGAACATAAAAATAGGTGCGTCAAATTGACCCCTATAAATGTATTAAAATTTGAAAATGTGAAATAACAAATGAAAAAGGACATACTGTTTTATACATGAATTGTCATTAAGATATACGTGTAGTATATATTGTATATGTGTGTGGATTTATTTTTTATTTTTAAATTTAATTGCAATTTACATATCTCAAATAAAATTTGTTTTTAAATCACATTCTCAAAATATATTGATATCACTATTTATAATTTAATAGATTGTCTGTATTTTGCACACACATTACAATTTATAAATTAAATCTTTTTTTTTTTACCTTATCAGCCGCCAAAATTCACTGCATAAAGGATGTATCTATTAATTTCTCATATTTAGTTTTTAGTCTCTGACAAGCTCCAATAAAGGTTTTCTGTTTTTACATGAATCTGTAGTGTCAATGTATTAATTTTTTGGATGAATTGCATGGAAATCAACACAAAACCTACATTTTCAGCACAACAGGTGGCCTGTTTGATTTGAGTCTCTAAAAGCAGAACCGTAAAACTCATAATCTTCCTCGAGTGATTGTGTTGGTGTGTTTGTGTGTAGGACGCCCACGATGGAGAAGTGAACGCCGTGAGGTTCAGTCCCGGTTCCCGTCTGCTTGCCACGGGAGGAATGGACCGCAGGGTGAAGCTCTGGGAGGTTGTTTCTGGTACTGTACACCTGTATTATCATTCACCGTTTCATCAGGGTTCAGAGGTCAGTGATGAGATGTAAAAGGTCTGAAGCCTTCGTCTCCTTCCAGTCCTCCCGTCCCTCCCAGCAGCCTCGGCTCATTTTGTCCAGCTTGCTCTAGTCGTGCATCGCTGGTTGGAGGAGGCGGCTGATATTATGGACGTTTCTGCTGTATATGTAGAGTCTTTTCGAGAATAAGACGACTTGATAACAGCAGCGTCAAACAGAAGCATGACACACAGGAGGGTCGGACTGAAGACAGGCTCATGATCTCAAGTTTTCAAGCTGAGACCTTCAGTCGTTTCAAAGAGGAAGTCGGCCGAATTGTGCGTTATGCCAGCTCAGTTTCACAAGGTTTAATGAAACCACTGCAGAATTTCTGTTTCCTCCTGAAGCAAAGATTCAGTAGATGTTCAGGTTTGTCCGTGGGAGGTTTTAAAAGCTTTTTTTTTGTTTCTCCAGGGCGATGTGAACCTAAAGGTGCACTGACGGGCAGTAATGCTGGAATCACCAGCATAGAGTTTGATAGTGCGGTGAGTTATTCTGTCTACTTTACTATTAACACCACATCTTTAAATAAGGATACAGCTGCTTATAAAAGAAAAGAATATCTGATATGACAACCTAGAGCCCTATGGTTTCCCTAATGCAAACAGAATCAAGGAAATCCATCATTTGCTGATGAAATGTACTATATACCGTATTGACCCGAATATAAGACGATATTTTTTTCTTGGAAATACATCTGAAAAAACGCGGTCGTGTGGATTTTTGGATGAATAAATCAATTTGAGAGTTCACAAGCATTTCACCTTTTTATTTGATAAAAACTGTCCTCAAATACACACTAAAACTCTTTAAGTCCTTCACTGCGAGATTGATTATTGTAAAAAATAGACAAGCTAAATATTAATTTTGATTTTTTGAATTAATATTACATTAATATTTGATTAACATTTAATTAACATTATATATTAGTTCATTTTACACTTTTCAACAGGTTTTTAAATGCATCAGGATTTTTAACGAGAGTTGTAAAAATGACAAACTAAATATTAATCTTAATTTATTTAATTAAATATTAATTACATTAATATTTAATTACTATTTAATATTTAACTCTTAAGTTCTTCACTACAAGCCAGCAAATTAAAAGTTTGGTTTAACGCGATGCCAGAAATTTTTACTATAAAATAAAATTGATTTGAATAAAATAAAAAAGAAAGAAAGAAAAAAAATAATAAAAAAAGTAAATAAAAAAACAATATTAATTTTAAAGGAATTTTTGCATTACATTTTAGAAGATGAAATTGTTAAAGTTTTATGAATTCTATTGATTAGACGTGATATTTGATTATTACCAGTTATGGGACTCTTTAAAACAGAACCCAGAAAAATAAAATAGAAAAATGTATTTCATAGGGCCCTAAAGACCTCATGAAATGATTGGACAATTGCAGATTCTCCATATTTTCAAGTATTGTTACTGGAAAATATCCTTAAAGTCAAAATTCTGTAGATGTTTTTAGCAAATGCATGTTATTGATCTTATTGTGATTGATTCAACAAGTGTATATGCATACGTTACATTTTTAACATGGTCTTTGACCTCGTAATTTTTCATTTAAATTCACAACAAAACCATGATTTGCTACTTAGTATATCTCGTCGGATACAGTCATTGTTTATAATATCGGCTTGAATTTTCATTCAATAGAGCATTTGCAAAACATACAAAACATTTACATTTATTCATTCAGCAGATGCTTTATGGTGTGTACACACAATGCACATGAATCCATTTAAATGCATGTATCTGCTAAATGTTTCTTTTGTCTCAGGAGTTCACTGTCATATATAGATAAAAAGCCACAAAAACCCAATTGAATTAATAGGGTCTTAATTTCAGACCATCAGTCTACGCATAACGTGAGCTATATGTAATGCATATCTTCAGCCAATGATCAACACCAATGAAAGTGAGGTGTGTTTTTACTGTGGTGACTGACAGCAGTGTGTTTGTGCTCTGCAGGGCTCGTATCTGCTGGCTGCGTCGAATGATTTCGCCAGCAGAATCTGGACTGTTGATGACTACAGACTGCGGGTGAGCATTTCACTGAAAACACAGCCATGCACGCATGTTAGCTTATAATCAATTTGTCCTTTTGCTTGACCTTCAGAAAATGTTGTTTGTCCATTTCTGTGTTCTGTGTTGCAAACTAAATATTAATATTAAAAATATTAACGTTAATTCATATTTAATTAATTAATTGAATTGGTGTTAATTAAATTAAATATTAAATATTATTTCTCAATTAAATATTTTTTAATGTTTTTATTTATTTATTTTTTATTATATTTTAAGTTTTTCAACTTTTCAACAGGTTTTAACTTTAAATGCACCAGGATTTCTAGTGATTTTTGTAAAAAATAGACAAACTAAATATTAATTTAAAATGTTTTAAATTAATATTAATTTAATATTACATTAATATTTGATTAACATTTCATTAACATTAAATATTAGTTCATTTTAAACTTTTCAACAGGTTTCAACTTTAAATGCATCAGGATTTCTAATGAGAATTGTAAAAATTACAAACTAAATATTAATATTAATTTCATTAATATTTAATTAATATTAAATATTAGTTCATTTTGTTTTAATTTGTTTAATTATTTTTTAATTAATATAAATTTGGTTTAATATTACATTAATACTTTATTCAAATTTAATTAACATGAAATATTAGTTCGTTTTTTTTTTTTTCAACTTTTCAACAACTTTTTCAATGTGAATTGTAAAAATCTACTTTATTCATTCATATTTAAGTTAATTTTAATTACATTAGTATTTAATTCATATTAAATATTAGTTTATTTTTGTTTATTTCCTACAGAAACAGACTAAACTAAAATGTGTAAAAGTAGCTAGTTTTAAAAACGAAAGTTTTCTGGTAGTTGACGGTTTTTTGAACAGTTATTTCTCTGAATTTGTACTCATGAAAATTGCTGGTTGCTTTTAACTGTCTTGAAGTATCAGCCTAATAAGACTCTCTTTCTCAGGCATGAAGACGGTGTTTGCTGGTTCTAGCTGTAATGACATCGTCTGCACGGAGCAGTGTGTGATGAGCGGACACTTCGATAAGAAAGTTCGTTTCTGGGACATCAGGTGAGTCAGGATTTGACTGGAGAAGACGTAGAGTTAGGCTGCAATGCTCAGATACTTCTGTCTTAGTTGCTAATATTTCTGGTGTTTAGGGCGGAGAGTATCGTGCATGAGCTGGAGTTGCTGGGACGCATTACCTCTTTGGACCTCAATCACGACCGGACCGAGCTGCTGAGCTGCTCTCGTGACGACCTGGTGAAGATCATCGATCTGCGCAGTAATGCAGTGCGACAGACGTTTAAGTGCGTTGCTCATACCTCTTTTACTTTGTATAATAGTTTATCTGTTTGTTGTACATTACTGTTTGGTATTCCAACTTAAAATGTGACCCTGGAGCACAAAACCAGTCATAAGGGTAAATTTTATATACCCCAGCGACTTAACACTGCTTTTGTGCTCCAGGGTCACATATGCATTGAGATTTCTAATCAAAATGGTAATTTTTGTTTTTCTGCAGTGCTCAAGGTTTCAAGTGTGGTTCAGACTTCACCAGGGTCACGTTCAGGTGAGAGCAGTGAAGTGCATGAGTTTGTTTTTCATACACATTTTTAAAATGGACTATTTAGTGGGTTTCCTGACTGATTAGCTGACTAGTTGTTCTTGAGGAAATCCTGTGTAATTAGGCTGGTTTGGGTCATTTGAACTATACAGGTGTGTTTCTAATAACATGTATATGGATGCTAGGCACAAATCCTCAATTATTAATACATATTCAATTAATAAATAGGCTAAAATCATTCAAACGATTAATAGTGTAGGTCAGGGGTTCCCAAACTTTTAGTCAGCTGAAGGCCATAGACGTAAAATATTTACTTGAAGCCTCGCAAAAATTTAAATTAATATTTCAATATTTTAACAACACATTCATGGTTCTCTGATGCCAGTTAATGGTCACATGACATGCAAGTAAACAGATAAAATATATTTTTTATTATTTTTTTATGTGGCTACACGACTGGCAAAAAATTATTACTTTGTCAAATATTGCGATTTGAACTGTTATTATTATTATTATTATATTATAATTTATTACTTAAATAACAGAAATATATGATGTTAATTACAGTTGTACTATAAACAAATGAATATGTGATGATGATGATATTTTTTTAATAATATAGTTAATAAAGTATAAAGTATTTGTATTAAATTCTTTACTTTCAAATATTCAAACCCACAAGCTTTTTACATTTCAAATCCTTGAGCTTTTATTTTAGCGGATTGTTGGTTATTTATGTTAATGTTACATTTGATTGAATTAATTAGCTTTTCATCGACTCATAAAGCTCGTTAATCACCTGACTGCATCTGTAGTGCACATGTATGAGCTCTGAGTGTTTGTGTTTCAGTCCTGATGGAAGTTACGTGGCGGCCGGTTCTGCAGACGGCGTTCTGTACATTTGGAACGTTCTGACGGGGAAACTAGACAAAACCCTTGATAAGGGTCACAGGTGAGCAGGACCACACACACACACTCACAAACACACTAACAGTCACACACACACACTCACACTCACAGACACACTCACACACAGACACACACTTACACACACAGACACACACTTACACAGACACACTCACACACACACACACAAACACACTCACTCACAGACACACACACACACTCACACACACACTCTCACGCTCACACACACACACACGCACTCGCGCACATGCACTCGTGCACATGCACTCACTCAAACACACAGAATCACACACTCACAGACACATACACACACAGACACAAACAAACACAATCACTCACAGACACACACACACTTACACACACACACACTTACACACACTTACACAGACACACTCACACAAACACACATGCACTCGTGCACATGCACTCACTCACACACACGCTCACTCACACAGAATCACATACTCACAGACACATACACACCCAGACACAAACAAACACATTCACTCACAGACACACACTTACACACACACAGACACACACTTACACAGACACACTCACACACACACACACACACTCGCACAAACACACATACACACACACACACACTGGCTGTATTTAGAATGGAATACATCTCTATTCTATATATATACTAGTTGTCTAGTCTAGTCTAGTTATAGTTCTAGTTATTGGTTCTGAAAACGTGAATTTTTTTTTATTCGGTTTTTTGTAAGATTACTAAACTTTTGGTTTATTTATCACAGTGTTAA
>NW_015660885.1:559071-564566 GCF_001515625.1 Sinocyclocheilus rhinocerous
GTGTGTGTGTGAGTGAGTGAGTGAGTGAGTGAGTGAGTGAGTGAGTGAGTGAGTCTGTCTGTCTGTCTGTCTGTCTGTCTGTGTGTGAGTGTGTTGGATGCAGTTCCAGTTGAACTCTATGGATGGCACTGTTCACAAAATATATTTCCTAGAGCAGAAATCCCATATCTCCCTTTTTACAGTCTTGAATAAAACGCATGTATTGAACAGGAACCCAATTCTCTTTAGGGTGAGTCTCACAAAGAAATTTCTATTTTCTCCTAAAATCAAAAGAAAATATTTTGCTTAAAGAAAATGGAGGCATTATGTTTTTATGATAATTTGCATTGACATTTTTGAGGTATTTAAACACATTTTACCCTCATATTCTAATTGTATTGCCAAAAATTGTGATGAATTCTCATACTGTTATACAGTAATAATCATCCTGTCCATAAAGTGTTTTATTTATTTATTAAAATCTGCATAAATTATAGCCAGTACAACTGCCATTATTAAATAGTTATAAGAAATATATTTTATTTTATATTATTATAATTTATTTTATATATTTCTTTCCAGATGAAAGTAATTTTACACCACACCAAAATTATTTATTTTGGTTTGCAGTAATGAACATTTTGTGGGAAAAATGTGATTAAAATATAATGTCCATGTATAAAATAATAATAAATATCTAAAAATAAAAAGTAAAAATTCTGAAATAAATCTGAAATATAATTCTGAATTCTAAAAACAGGCTTAATTTTCTTTATGCAAAACATAAGTTCTATTAGATTGCAGAACATTTTGGGTGAAAATGTGTTTGAATAAAAAAACAATGTACATGCATAAAATAATAATAAAAATCTGAAAAAAAAAATTACTATATAAAATTCTTAAAACAAGCATAAATTTCTTTATGCAAAATTAATTTCTTTATTTTGATTTTGGGGTGAAGTATCACTTAATTTTGTGAGATTTACCCATAAACTGTCTGTTTTTGTATGTTGATGCTCTGATTATTATCACATTCAAAAAAACTTTTTTTTTGGCATGCATAAAGAGATTCTAAAATATTTCCCACAATTCCTTCCTATAGTTGACATGTTTATTTTAATCAGCTGATTAATAGGTGTCAGTTCGTTAGAGGAAATGATTTATAAACCATAGTTATTTCCAGACACCATATTTAATTTGACACAAATGAAAATGAGACTGTGTCACTTATTATTTCGGCCAATCACAGCGCTCTTTGCCATAAGCCCCTCCCCTCAGATCCCAGATGAGCGTGTGCGTGTGATGAACGGGTGTAAAATCCATGCAGTGACGCAGAATGTGTGCGGTGAGAAGTGTGTGTGTGTTTTAGTGGAGAAAGCGATGCTCTTTTGTTCTTTATTTTTATTTTATTTTTATTTCATGCACACAAGCTCATATCCTGACAGCGTTTCCTCCGAGCATGACGTCTGTTTCAAATACTGTATCAAACTCTACGCAGACCCTCTCCTTGAGCTATTTTGCGAAGGAAAGCAAGTGCGCTTGTGATTCACCCTGGTGCCAGCAGCAGATCTGGTGATGCTCGCACTTAAAAAAGACTGTAAAGCACCTTCATATGAGACTAAACACTATAACTGATGCATCTGGCTGGTTTTAAGACACTCGCGTCCCCTCGTGCTCAACGCGGGAGTCTGTCGAGGTGCCTAACAAGTGCACTTGGTTTCAGATGGAGGGGACTGCACACTTTATGGATGACTTGTGGGTGTGGCTTGTGTTTAGCTCCGCCCTCTCTGATGAATTTGTGGGTGGGGCTGAGAGTGGGCCAGCTTAAACGGACTGTGGGAGATGATTGTTGCTAATTTATATGAGGTCTCTGTATATGTCTGCTTAATGTTTGCACACCATAAAATGTGTGGACGATCCTTGCGTTTTTTGGTCTTTTTCTCTGGATTTTTAAAAAGGGAAAGTCGTGCATGTGTGATGGAGTTGTATTTATCTGTATAGTGTCTCTGTATGGACATCAGACAGTTCGGCTGAGGTTTCTTGGACGTCTGTGTAAATGAGATGAGAACGATAAGAGGGTCTTTTCTCTGGGTGTATAATCCCATGAGCTGACATCAGCACTCAGACTGCTGAGATTGACAAAACAGTCTTAAATCGACCTACAACCACCTGCTGATGATCGTTCAGCTCCCGTCCTCTTTCTTTAATTACCCACAAGCATGCATTATGTAATAGATCGTTCCAATCCTGTGTTCTGATTGGTCAATCCAGTGTTCCAGTAAGAGACCAGCTATTAACCTTAGTTGATACGACAACACTAGATCTACTAGTATCATCATAATAGTAAAATAATAATAAAATTAAAAAAAATAATGTTCAGTAACATTCAGTCCATATGACTTAGTCTTTAGAAAACATACTGGTAAAGATGAACAAGGTTCTATTTGTTTGCATTCATTTACATTAGTTAACATAAATTATGAATGAAAAATACTTATTATTTTAAAGCACATTTAAATTTAAGAAAAAAAAACTTAAAGCGTTTATTAATCTTAATATTGATTTTAACATTTACTAAGCAATTATTAAAATCAAAAGTTATATTATTATTTAAATTTATTTTATTGTATTTTATCATTTACTTTTTATTTATAGTTATTGTTTTTGTAAAATTATAAAAACAAAGCAAATTCTATAATTAATCAAATAAAAAATAATTTTATAATTTATATTATGATTTATTCATATTATTATTAAATATATACTTTATTATTATTATTATAGTTTATAATAAAGTGAGTCTGCAGCCAATGTTTGAATTAAAATGATTTAAATTGGACTTTAGACATCTTATAAATAACAAATATATAGTAGTAATCATGAAGATTATTATTATTATTATAGCTTTTTATAAAGTGAATTTGCAGTCGGTATTAGAATTTATTCAAATTGTAAAATTAGACTTCATACAAATAACAAGTATTTCTAATTATAATTATTTTTATTTATTATTGTTATTATTATAGTTTTTAATAAAGAGAATTAGAATTGTTATTAAAATCTTATAACAAATATACAGTAATTATGTAGCTAGACGGTAGCTAGATATTATTATTATTATTAATTAATTAATTTTTATTACGGTTTTTAATAATGTGAGTCTGCAGTCAGCATTAGAAATTGTATTAAAAGTGGACATTAGACATCTTATAAATTACTAATATATTTATGTGATTATAATAATAAAGTAATTATCGATAATTATTGATAATTAATATTAGAGTAATATAGTAACAGGCAAGCAAACATGTTGTTGTGTTTGTGTTGAGGTGTTACTCTAGATTAGTGTCGTGAGTCATCGGTGTGTGATTATTTACAGATACATATTCACTACTCTTAATATTAGTATTTCAATATTTAGAATATTAACTGCTGATGGGGAATATGAATACACACAGCCTTCCTGCAGGGAAAACAAGAACTGCATAGGTTTGGGTGTTAGTCACCAGTGATTGGTTAATGGTGTGTGATGTCACAGGTGGGCGTTTACATGGGGAAGCGGGATTTCGTGGATCACTGCGAGTTTGTTGATCCTGTCGGTGAGTTAAGCAGCCACAGCACACAGCTCACATGCAAATCACGGCTCTCAACGTGCATCCACACCAGACTTTATGGGCAACAGGATATGATGTCATGCTTATTTTTTGTTTGTTTTTAAAAGGGCAGAAGTTCCAACTTCTGTTGTGCCAGCCGAACCCCAATGTCTAACTTAATATTTCAAACATAAAAAATAAATTTGTAAAATTAATCAAATAAAAATAATGTATTTAATTTAATATAAATTTTATTTTTTTATTTTATTTAATTATATAAATCTAATGGACCTGAGCTTACATGACCTAATAATGAATTGTTGTATTTTTATTAAAGTATTTTTAGTTTATTAATTTTAACAAAATTAATTATTAATTTTACTTAACTTAATGCGTTAACAAATGGGACCTTTTGATTTTTTTTTTCTTTCTCACATATTATAATTTTTTTGTCACAAACAGACTGAAATCTAAGCTGTTTTTGCTGAAATTAAGATATTTAGTGTGCAAGGAATTACATATTGGTTTCATGCAAACTATATAATGACTTTTCAGAAGACTTTGAAAATAAAAAATGACTTTTATTCTTTTCTGGAGCCTGATATCCACTCGTTCACTCTATTTAAAACAAGCTTTGACATTCTGCTAAACACCTGCTTTCACAGAAAGTTACAGTGGTTTGAATAACATGAGGGTGAGTAAATGACCACAGAGCTGTTGTTTATGGTTGAACTAGTCTTGTAAACTAAGGTAAGGTTGGAATGCACATTGAGAACCAGCTCTATATTTGTTGATATGCTCCTAACTGACCCTTCACCTCCGAAGAAACCTCCTTCAGTCCTCAGAGCCCACATAATCTGTGTAAGGTTATTACACTAAATATGCTTTCTTGTTGCTTATTTAACGTGTGTGATATAAGAATGATATTCCTGCATGTTTATCAGTGTCTTTATACGCATGTGATTGGATTAGTTGTGCATCTTCATTACTTCTGCAAGCCAGAGACGCTAATCTCGCTGACGGAAAAGAGCCGAATGAACGGCTAGCGGTGGGCGGAGTCACAGCTTACAAATACTGGCCCTGAAACCCAGCATCCACTCACACTTGAACTGAACGTGATTGGTTAATGGTGTGTGATGTCACAGGTGGGCGTTTACATGGGGAAGCGGGATTTCGTGGATCACTGCGAGTTTGTTGATCCTGTCGGTGAGTTAAGCAGCCACAGCACACAGCTCACATGCAAATCACGGCTCTCAACGTGCATCCACACCAGACTTTATGGGCAACAGGATATGATGTCATGCTTATTTTTTGTTTGTTTTTAAAAGGGCAGAAGTTCCAACTTCTGTTGTGCCAGCCGAACCCCAATGTCTAACTTAATATTTCAATAATTTAACAACAAATTTGCATATTTGTGGTTCTCTGGTGTCTTTTAATGGTCACATGACATGTAGGTAAACAAATATTTTTAGTAAGGGTTTTATTGTAATTATATCAGAATCAGAATCAGAAGAGCTTTATTACCAAGTATGTTTACACACACAAGGAATTTGACTTGACGACAGGAGCTTCCAGTGTAGAAGAACATACATATATATATATATATATATTCATATATTCATTTTATTTTTTACAATCAATTATTAGCTTTTCATTAACTCATAAACCCCCAGTTTGGAAAAACATGTTTTAAGAAATGTGACCCTGGAGCACAAAACCAGTCATAAGGGTTAATAAATAAGCTTTCCATTGATGTATGGTTTGTTAGGATAGGACAATATCTGGCTGAGATACAACTATTTGAAAATCTGGAATCTGAGGGTGCAAAATCTCTAAATATTGAGAAAATCACCTTTAAAGTTGTCCAAATGAAGTTCTTAGCGATGCGTATTACTAATCAAAAATCGTTTTGATGTTTTTACG
>NW_015660885.1:564576-591502 GCF_001515625.1 Sinocyclocheilus rhinocerous
TCTATAATTTTGACCCATACAATGTATTTTTGGCTATTGCTACAAATATACCCCAGTGACTTAAGACTGCTTTTGTGCTCCAGGGTCACAAATGAATAATGAAATCATCTAATCAATTCCATTTACTCCACTGCAAAACTTTGAATTATTTTAACACCGTGAAGCCTGAGATATGAAATAATTCAGAAAAATAATTTTTTTTTAAATATGGAAGAAGTTATTTAACCTTTAGACAAAATATTTTTAAAAAATCTTAAAATATGGTTTTTGTTGAGTATCATATTTGATCCATCAGGCTTTTATGGCTCATATAGTCTGATGTAGTGAGAATATAGAGGAAAAACAGTTAAATTTTATTCAGAGACTCATCACAGCTCACATGCAAATCACGGCTCTCAACGTGCGTCCACACCAGACTTTGATAGTAACAATGCAAACTGTGACTATATGGGCAACAGAATATGATGTCATGCTTATTTTTATTTTATTTTTTTTAAAAAGGCAGAAGTTCCAACTTCTGTTGTGCCAGCCGAACCCCAATGTCCAACTTAATATTTCAATAATTTAACAACAAATGTGCCTATTTGTGGTTCTCTGGTGTCTTTTAATGGTCATATATATATCTTTTAATGGTCATATATATATCTATGATCAGATTTGAGACTCTAAAACATGACTGATGGAGAATCACGTAAAGCTGAGCTGCTTCAGTCCAGTAAGTGTTCATCTGGAGATATTACTGCAGTTATTCTGACCTTTACTTGATCAAAATCAGTCAGGATTTGACAGCAGAAAGACACATGAAGCGTTTCTACAATTACACTAAAAGAGCTTTGACTGGATACAAAACTCTAAACTCTCAATCAGACAACAGAAGACATGGAGGAGATTGTGTGAAACAGGTTAAACAGTAGAGTTTGATTATGTTGATCATTTAGAGACCTTAATTTGCATGATACAGTAGACTTTATAGGGTTAAATGAATCTGATCTACTGATAGTCTCTCTCATGTGTGTGTCAGATGGTGTTGTGCTGATCGACCCCGAGCAGGTGAAAGGAAAGAAAGGTGAGACTCGTTCACAGACAGATGGCAGTGCGGAGCTGCTTTCACACCTGTGTCGATGAGTTAAAGTCTGTGTGTTCGTCTCCTCTAGTCTATGTCATGCTGTCCTGTATGTTCCGGTACGGTCGGGATGATATGGACGTGTTGGGGATGGCGTTTCGCAGGGATATCTTCCTGTGCTCTCGACAGGTCTATCCTCCTCTGCAGGACAAGGAACGCAGCATTCACACAAAAGTACAGGACAAGATCCTGCGCAAACTCGGAGACAACGCATACCCCTTCTTCTTTGAGGTGAGAGTCATTCAGGGTCGTTTTTATTCATGAAAACAGCACAATAATTGTGCTGACTAGTTATTTGCCAACGAAATAGAAAATAGTTATTTGAAATTGTAATAATGTTTCACAATATTACAGTTTTTCTTGGTCAAATAAATGATGAACATAGGAGATTTCTTTCAAAAACATTAAAAAAAAATCTTACTGACCCCAAAAGGTAGTGTATATCACCATACTTACCATATTATATATCACCATACATCATTAATATTACCCTGTGTAATATTACCCTGGCATTTAATTACCAAAAAAAGGGTCAACCTTGCTGCGATAGGATTTCTAATAGAGTTTCTGAGGGAGTGACTGTAAATCTGACGTCTTTCTTTACTGTAACTGCTGTAATCCATCTCTCCGCATTTTCTTCCTCTTCTGGAAAGTCGTGGGAACGCTTTTTCACTGTTCGAGGACATGGGAAAGCAAAAATGATATTAGATAATCTCTCGTGTACCTCTATAGAAGTTTACCCTACTATAGTTTACTTGGATTTGAAAAGGGTTCATTTGATTTGTCGCAATGCATTCTGGGATTTGAAGATTACGCACTACTTAAGATTCTGGTTGAAATGAGGTATATTATAATAATTCTGCATTATTCTGATTTCTCAGATAGGACTAGGAATATTTTGAAGCTTTTTTATGTTGTGAAGCGCATATCTGATGCCTTAAAGTGCACACTAGGTTCAAATGTATCATTTAGGGAGTCTCAGCTTTATGATGTCACTATCAGAATGTTACATATGTATCATTTGTGTTCTGATTCTGATGTCACAGGGACACTGTGCCGTCTGGTACGAGTCTGAAGAAGGTTTACACCCTCTGTCCTCTACTGGACAATAACCGTGAGAGACTGGGACTCGCTCTGGATGGAAAACTAAAGCATGAGGACACTAACCTGGCCTCCTCCAGCATGTGAGTGCGGATCATTCAGCACTGTCACAAATGATTTATCAAAGTTGTAAATAAGAATGAATGGAGTATGTTTACAAGATAAAAACTATTTACTATTTTTAGATTTCTGCTTCAAAATTTCACATTTCATTCAGTTACTTCTTGTTTCTTTGTAATTGGAACAATTTTGACTCAGAAGTTGCAACAAAGTAAATCCTACAAATTTTTTCAGTGTTCATGGATAATTTGATAAAACCATAAATGTTTTTGTCTTAAAGAAATAGTTTAAGATTAAGATGAGTTTGTTTCTTCATCAGGTTTGGAGAAATGTAGCATTGCATCAGTGTCTCAGCAATGGATGCTCTGCAGTGAATGGGTGCCGTCAGAATGAGAGTCCAAACAGCTGATAAAAACATCACAGTAATCCACAGTTAACATCTGGAGAAGACAAAAGCTAAAAAGTCCATCTCCTGTTGTCTCTCACACCAAAATCCTCCCACATATTTGTTTAGAGCCGTTTAAACAGTGCTTGATCTGTGCAGATTTCTCTCCTGATTCAGACCAGACCACATTTTCACTGGAGGAAGCGTTATTATGGATTATGGACTCGTATTTTAGTTAAAAACGTCTTAATGCTGGATTTGTTTCAGCTTTTGTCTTCTCCAGATGTTAATTGATGGACTGGAGTGCTGTGGATTACTTGTGGATTATTGTGATGTTTTTATCAGCTGTTTGGACTCTCATTCTGACGGCACCCATTCACTGCAGAGCATCCATTGCTGAGACACTGATGCAGTGCTACATATCTACAAATCTGATGAAGGAACAAACTCATCTACATCTTTGACGGCCTGAGGGTGAGGACATTTTTAGCAAATGTTCATTTTTGGCTGAACTGTTCTATAATATTCTCTGCAGTGTAAAGGATGAAGTTCTGAAGGAGATTCTGGGCATGTTGGTGGCCTATAGGGTGGTGGTGAAAAGTAATGCAGCCGGGTGAGTGAACATGAGCTGTTTTGAGTTTAGGTTCATACATTTGCGAACCAAGCTAATATCTGTTGGTTGAGGAAAGGCTTTGCTGAGTGTTCAGAAGCTAACGGCTTCATTTCCGCTATCTTACAGCATCGTTGGATCCAGGTGAGTCTTGAATCCAGTAAAGTTGTCTTGACTTTGTGAGTATGTACGTTTGTAAGATGTAATTGTGTGTGTTTCAGTGAAGTTGCCGTGGAGGTTCCCTTCAAACTCATGCATCCCAAACCTTATCCTGGTGAGCTGATCACATTGCCAAACATGATTTTACAGCTATTCATTTTCATCACAGAACATGAGTTCAAATCATACCTCAGTTTCTAAAATAATTTAAATTAAATGCACACACAGTAATACTACAGTACATGGAGCAAATCTCACTCACATACATTATGTGATCAGCAATGAATAACCAGACGTTCATCCACCTAAACTCATATTAACATACACAGGAAAAAAATGTAAGTGCTCATATTAACTTCCAATATATGTGGCAGTGTTATTTAGTATCATTATTAGTATTTTTTATTTGTTTTTATTTTTATATTTGCTGTTTTCATTTTAATTTGACATTTTTTGCAATTTTTTTAATTTTTGTTTATAAATATGTCTATGTAGATTTTGTAAATTTTTATTTCAGTTTTAGTTATTTTAGTGCATCAAGTTAAAACTTAATGAAAATGTGAAAAGCTGCCTTTGCAACTAGCTGAAATAAAATTAATTTAAGTTTTTTATATATATATTTTTATTGTATTTCAGTTAAGGTTTATTTTATTTCAAGTAAGAAAATGTTTTTTTTTTTTATGGTTTTATTTTAGTTAATGATAATAACCCTGATAAGTGCATTACTGTGAGCATGATTTTAGTTTTTACAAACTAATGAGTCAAATTATCTTCTGATGTCATGTTATTGTGAATTTGAATGGGATTTAAAAGACAGTTAATATTAAATAATATTATCCATTTATATGCACTGACGCTATCGGATGAGAACAAAAATTGAACTGAATTGAAGCTGCTTTAAAACTGAAATGTCATTTGTTTCATAAATGATGAATTTTACAACATTAACGCTGTCATTTTCCTGCTTTGAAGCAATCAGTATTGTATAAAGCACTACAGAAATAAATGCGACTCGACTTGATCTGATAATCACTGAATGTTATCTACTTTCTTTTTTCTCCCTGTTCTCCTCGTCCTAAAGAGAGGTGAGAAACAGTTATAATTTTCCACTGTGATTGTCCATTATCTGGGTGTATATTCTGTGGGGTTCATGTGATCTTATGCTATATCTGTAATATAATACCCTCCATATAGAGTCCTTGTGTCTCTGATTCCACGTGTTGTGTGGTGTTCACTTCCCTGTGTTTAATCTGCAACATCGTGCACACTCTTGAGATGATAAACGATCCGCGCTGGCTCTGGGAAGGGAAAGTTGTTCGGCGATATCGGTGTCCCATCTAAATGCAATCGGTCTCTTGTGTGGAGCCCCAGTTTAGCGTCGTTCTTTCAGTAAATCTGTTGTTAGTGTTCAATAGAAACTGTACTCTGACATCAGAACAGGGGTGTGTGTCGTTGACATAGAACACCTTTGTCTCTGTTTTCTGATTTACTGTTCCTCTTCATCTTCACATCTGCGAGTCTATCGGCGTTGATTGAGTTTCTTGTCTCTTTGTGTGTTTAGTGAAGACACAACTGACCTGGTGTTCGAGGAGTTTAAACGCTCCTATCTGAAAGGAGTCATCGGCGACGATGACGAATCTCCGGCTGAGCCTTGAGAGCCTTCTCCATGGAAAGTGCTCACAGATGACACGTATAAGTGTTTTGTGTAGGCAGACTTGTGCGTTTAAAGATTCATAAGCATTTATGGATGCATCTTAAAGGGTTAGTTCACCCAAAAATGAAAATTAGCCCATCCTAGGTGTATATGACTTTCTTCTTTCAGACGAATCCAGTCGGAGTTATATAAAAAATTGTCTTTGATCTTTCAAGAAGTTTCATGGCACTCAGCGGGTGTTGCACTTAATTTTTTATTAAATTTTATTTAACTGCTTTTGGACCGATGCATGCAACACCCGCTGGGTGCCATGAAACTTCTTGAAAGATCAAAGACAATATTTTATATAACTCCGACTGGATTCGTCTGAAAGAAGAAAGTCATATACACCTAGGATGACTTGAGGGTGAGTAATTTATGGGCTAATTTTCATTTTTGGGTGAACTAACCCTTTAAGGTTTGGTAGATGTGATGTGCCCTAATGCAAGATTATTTTTTAATCCTGGTGAGAAAAAAACAATTGGCCAAATTACCATTTATCCTGCAGTCTCGATATATTCCTTGCAAATAATTATGGATATTGTAGTTAAATTAATCGTGGCCGCTAAATATTTGCATTTTAACATGTAAGAACCAAAAAAAGTCCCCCTAAAACTTCTGATAACATTATTCCAATTTAGATTAAAAGACTTCTTAGAATACTGAAATTATAACTCTAGAGCTTTCAGTAAGGATAAACTGATATATAGTACATTTTATTTGTCACAAATGGATGTATTGCACAGTAAATTAGTTGCAGTGTACATTTTTAAAGATGCAAATTCTGTTGTTCTGTTGTTATTTGCTCTTTAAATGCTTTGAGCTTTAATTAAACTATTTGTGACCGCAAAACAGCTGTGTTTACATGATCTCTGTACCAAAGGACTGGTCATTTTCAATCATTTTCAATCATCAAAGACCTGTAGCATATAACGTGGTAAAGTCTTGTAAAATTAGTTTATTTAACCAAAGACTCTCATGGCCTGATGGAACACGACCCTACATTTAACATATGGCAGCAGAGATAAACTCAAACCTGTTTACCTTTAATGATCTGTGTTTCAGTTGAGCAGCATTTCTTGTTGCATTAACAGTAATAAATCTATTTCAATGCTTATTTGAGTGCAACAAGTTTTTGTCAGTTGCCAAGTATTTTTCATATTTTATTTTATTCAAAATTATATTATTCAAATAATTTACAGTATTCAAAATTAGTCACTTAAAAGATGTTAAGTTAGAATGCTGCCTAAGTAGACACTAGAAGCAAGCCAGCTCACTAGGTTTTGGAACAGAGCTGTTGTATTTTAAAATTGCCGAATTAAATATTCAATTAATGTTCAAACATTGGTCATTTACAAGGTTTTTTTTTTCAGGTAGTGCCTTGTGGATCTTGGTCTGATCAGAATTAGTCAGATGGAACTAGTTTGACTAGTCTTAATTGGAAAAACAACCAAAAACAAGGAGTCGGATTAGTAGTTTACAGTTTATTGGAAATATAAGGGTAATCAATACACAGAACATGAGCATGAACATGTTGTGTTATGTCATAATGTTGCAGGGTCATTGCTAAAATTCACAGCGACCAGAACAACATTTTTATGGGTGGGCCCCCTCTTCCCTGGACCCATATAGGCAACACCATAAGAGGCTTCCCAACATAATATTGTGTGTCTGAATAATCCATACTCAAAAGCCCAAAGTAAAGAGACTCTCTTTCTCTCTCTCAAACAGGTGTTTAACACTTCAATTGTGTAAGACAACACCTCTCTTTATTGTACCTCTCAAATACTTCTCTCCACTCACCTATCTTGAGACACACATACATGCACCAGCCCACCCAGTTTTCCTGTTCTCATTTTCACTTTTATTCACAGTGTGTGTCCACTGAATAGCTGGAAGGATGATATAACAGCTGATTGGTGCGTTCCTGCTCAGTTTTCATTCTTTACAAACATCCGGCTGAAAACATATCTGTCAAGGGAGCAACCTCCCAACTGATCCACCTCACTGTGTATTGATGGGGGCATAATACAGCTAATCAAGTTACGAGACATGCACTGTGAATAAACACCGCACATATCCACCTGGAGAACTAAGTAATTCCAAACATGTGAACTAGAAGGCCCTGCTTTCAGCCAAAGGTTTGCTTCTACATTCAAACTACACAAAGTGGACTTAAAATAGAATCTACATGTGGAATATTATAGAAAAACTAGGGCTTCAGGTTTTGGGGTTGAGGTTGAGAAGTGGATCATTTTAGAGGTTTGGTTAAGAGTTTAGGGTGTGGGTCTAGAATGTAGGGTGTAGTTAAAAGTTTAGAATGTTGGGTGTAGGTTAACATTAAGGTGCAGGTCCAGGGAGTTGATAAAAGATTAGGTTTAGAATGATGGGTGTAGGTCTAAGGCGTAGATAAAAGTTTGGGTGAAGGTTTAGAATAATAAATCTATTTTAATGCTTATTTGAGTGTTGTGTTGTCTTGGGTGTAGGTTAACATTAAGGTGCAGGTCCAGGGAGTTGATAAAAGATTAGGTTTAGAATGATGGGTGTAGGTCTAGGGTGCAGTTAAAAGTTTGGGCGAAGGTTTAGAATGCTAAGTGTAGGTTAACATTAAGGTGCAGGTCCAGGGAGTTGATAAAAGATTAGGTTTAGAATGATGGGTGTAGGTCTAGGGTGCAGTTAAAAGTTTGGGCGAAGGTTTAGAATGCTAAGTGTAGGTTAACATTAAGGTGCAGGTCCAGGGAGTTGATAAAAGATTAGGTTTAGAATGATGGGTGTAGGTCTAGGGTGCAGTTAAAAGTTTGGGTGAAGATTCAGAATTCTGGGTGTAGGTCTAGGGAATAGGGAAAGTTTAGGTATAGAAGGTTGGGTGCAGGTTAAGAGTTTGGCTTACAATTGTAGAATTCAGGATATAGACTAAGAGTTTAGGGTCTAAGGCCAGGGGTCTCCAACCCTGCTCTTGGAGAGCTACCTTCCTGCAGTCGTTAGTTCCAACCCTGCTTCAACAGACCTGCCTGTTACTTTCACGTAATCCTGAGCACCTTGATTAGCTGTTGTGTTTGATTAGGGTTGGAGCTAAAATCTGCGGGATGGTAACCCTCCAGGAGCGTGATTGGCATCTGGACTGTAGGTGGTGGTTTAGAATGTAGGGTTTGGTTAAAAGTTTAAGGTGTAGTGTAAGAGGGTAAGGTATACATGTGGGTCTCTATGGACCTCCAAAGGGAATGTCTTGATCAGGGAACGACTTTTCAGTGTAATCTCTTCCAAACATGTCATCACATCTGTCTGGGTACAACAAAAACCCGCTGAATGTGCTGCTGGCCTCGGAGCCAGTGTACATGCCGTTAGTGGTGATGTCTTTCACCTGTACCCACACCCAGTCACCCTGGCTCAGACTCAGCACCACCTGCTGAGAGGCGGTGTTCATTTCCACTGGCGTAGTTGTCCTCACCACGGCCTCGAAGTTGTGGAAGAGTCCGACCTTTAGCATACGGGTGGACACTTGCAGATGGTAGCTAAACACGTAGGTTCCGTTAACCGGGGCAGTGTAGACGCCATTATCAGGGTTGTAGTGCAGGTTTAAGTTGTAGATGACACGTTTGAAAGGCACTGGGCGGCTTGGTTGAGGAAAGGAGGTGAGTAAAGCGGCGGAGAAAGTAGATTGCACAGTGGGTGAGCAAGGTCCGGGCATACCAGTCATTCCCATATCTCCCTGATCACCCTTAGGTCCTGTGGCTCCAGTTGTACCCTGCTCCCCTGTCGGACCCAAGTTTCCCTTCTCACCCTTTTGACCTGTTTGACCCTGGGCTCCTTGAGCCCCATCCTTACAATTGCACAGGCCCTGTGGACCTTGGTCACCCTTCCCCCCTGGTACACCTGGAAGGCCACGCTCCCCCACCACACCCGGATCACCCTTCATCCCTTTGGGACCAAGGTCTCCATTCAATCCAGGTAACCCCCGTGCACCTGCAGGGCCAGGAAGACCCGGTTCACCTGCCTGCCCAGGTATGGGCTCACAGGTTTCTGGGCACTGACCATCATCTCCCTTTGGACCCTGTTCTCCCGTAGGACCTTCCAGACCAAGTTCACCCTTCTCACCTGAGAAGCACATATACAAAAATGGTCACCAAGGCCCATAATAGGCATTGTGTGTATGTAAATGGTAATACATTAGCGAAGATTCACTGACCTTTGAATCCCCTGCCTCCCTTTGGCCCTGAAACTCCAGGGTAACCAAGGTCACCCTTATCTCCTGCGTCACCTTTCTCACCTGTGGGTGTGTGAATTACATTACTACCACAGTTAACTCAATCGATTTAAACACCAGTTTTAGAGAATAACATGCTGACCATGGTCTCTATGATCTAGTTAAAGGGATAGTTAATCCAAAAAATGAAAATTCTGTCATCACCCTCAAGTTGTTCCAAACCTGTATGGGATTATATATTTTGAAGAATGTTGGTAGCCAAAAAGATTCTGGCAGCCATTGACTTCCATAGTGTTTTTTTCCAGTACTATTGAAGTCAGTGGCTACCAGCAACTGTTTGGTTACCAACATTCTTCAAAATATCTTTTCTTGTGTTTAACAGAAGAAAGAAACTTGAGAGTGAGTAAATGATGACAGAATTTTCATTTTCGGGTGAACTGTCCCTTTAAGCTTACAATGCTTTTGGGAAATACATCCAAAGCAAGTAGTTTCTCCACTATAAGCAGGAAACTTCACATAAGGAGCTTGTACCATGGGAAGCTACACTTTCAAACTAGCTTTCCCAACACTGATTCACACACATTCATAGTGAAGTAAAATGCATAGTACGAGACTTGTTGTTGAGTCTCACCCTTTATGCCAGGACGTCCTGTGAATCCTGGACGGCCGGGAAGCCCAGAGAGACCTCTTGGACCTGGACTACCAGGAACTCCTGTGTGTAGCAGATGCAGTTATTAAAACGCTTGACAATAATAAACAAACAGAGTATGAGTGAGAAAATGCTGTGTGTGGAGTTTGTACCTGACAGTCCGCGGTCGCCTCTGTCTCCTTTCTGGCCTCTGTTTCCAGAGCAAGCGGAGCAGATGCAGAACCAGGGAACCTGGTCTGCTGTGGGTGGAACTGGAGCTTCCAGAATCATCTGACAATAGGATAAATCAGGCTCCGAAAATCCCGTTTGTCCCTGCGTGTCATTGGGCAGTAACCCAAACTCTGTTGCACGGGAGCCAGGCAGTAAAGCACACTGGCCGAAAAACAAACACACCAACACCCCCACGATACTCCTCATGTCCTGTAGGCAGAATTATAGAGTTAAATCTAATTACAGAGTAGCTTTAAAATATTATGTCACTGTCTCACAGCAAGAAAATCAAGAATGTTTAATTTCAATGCGTTGCTTGATAGGTACAAGGATGTTCTGGGTGGTTGCTAGCTGCATTGTTTTTTTAAATAAAAGATTATCGGAGTACATTCAACAAGAGAATGCTTTTCAGACTTTCTACATCAAAATGTCATGTTTCTTAATATGTGACCCTGGACCACAAAACCAGTCATAAGGGTCAATTTTTCGAAATTGAGATTTATACATCATCTGGAATCTGAATAAATAATCTTTCCATTGATGTATGGTTGGTTATGATAGGACAATATTTGGCCGAGATACAATTATTTGAAAATCTGGAATCTGAGGGTGCAAAAAAAATCAAAATATTGAGAAAATCGCCTTTAAAGTTGTCCAAATGAAGTTCTTAGCAATGCATATTACTAATCAAAAATTAAGTTTTGATATATTTACGGTAGAAAATTTACAAAATATCTTCATGGAACATGATCTTTACTTAATATCCTAATGCTTTTTGGCATAAAGGAAAAATCTATAATTTTGACCCATACAATGTATTGTTGGCTGTTACTACAAATATACCACAGCGACTTAAGACTGCTTTTGTGCTCCAGGCTCACAAATATTTGTGAAATTTAGCAACTAGCAATTTCCAATAAAGCATAATATAGGAAATTTAATAATATGCAAATACTAAGCTACAACACTAAATATTTAACACTATTTAGCATTGTTTTTGTTTTTATTCTGTATGTCATTTTCGTCAATTAACGGCAGTTAGATAAGCCGGACGGACAGATTGATCACCCACCATGTTCCAGCGATACAGCATCTTGCTCTTCCTTAGTCCAGGTCAAGTGTGTGAAAAAATCTCTGATGTCCTGACGACCTACACTTATATACCTGTACCTGCGTGAGTGTGTTTGTGTGTATTTGACCGCTGGGAGTTGGACTTTTTTTCTCTCTGCATTCTCTGCGACCTCATTAGGCCCAGAATATCATGAGTAATAATACAGTAGAGAGAAAACTGCCTTTGTGTGAGTGACACAGCAGTGTGAGAGCAGGCGCGGCTCCGTCAGGACTGTAACAGGAGAGAGCGGATGCGTCTCTGGAGATGATTTATAATACAGGGAAGCATGGGAACACGGCAGGCCTCCGACCCGATCCAGGTCAGATCTCTCACTCACACAAACACAGAGGATTCTCTTTCTGTAAGAACCAGTCAACAGAATATATGTAACAAGTAATACCTAGAATATCTTATCACAGATCTGTGAAGAGTATCCCATAATGCAGCAGTACATTTGTTGTCTTAATCTTTTATTTTGACAGCTGTAGCGCCACACTGAATTTATTGAAGAGTGATAGCTGTGCTATTTATTTCATACAGGGTAGCACTTTAAAATAAGGTCTCATTAGTTAATGCATTAACTAACATGAACTAACAATGGACAATATATTTTTACAGAATTTATTAATCTTTGTTAATGTTAGGTAATAAAAATGTTACTGTTCATGTTAGTTCACACAACATTAACTAATGTTAACAGATACAACTTTAAGTTTTAATCATGTATTAGGAAGTTTTGAACTTAGCATTTATTAATCTTAGTTAATATTATGTAAATATTGTTCGGGTTAACTACTATAGTTAATATTAGCAATTGAAACCTTATTGTAAAGTGTTGCCTCATACAATTCTGACTGTCATTTCCTCCCAGATTATTATGCAGAAACTATAAGTTTGCATATTTTGCATACTTATCAACTATAAGTCGTTTGTTGACACAATGTGGCTTTCAAAATATTCACTGTTTGTTTGAGCATCTCGACCAAGAACAAACAAGAAAATGGTGTTTACAGTAATGTGTAGCTTGTGTTCTTGTTATAATAATAATAATTATTATTATTACAATTATTAAAATTATTAAAATTTATTATTAATTTATTTGTTTATTTTTAAATACAAAGTCACTTTCAGGACTTCAAGGCCGCTCTACAAAGAAACAGCAAAATATTTTGTTATTTGACAATTTTGTTGATTAGGTGGTTATGTCATACGTGTGTGTGTGTGTGTGTGTGTGTTTTACAGAATAGCTTTTAAAAGGCCAAAAAATAACTGTCTCACCCCCTGTTATCCATATGTGCATCATGTGAACATTATGAAAAGTTGGTTTTTCCCAGTGCAATCTTGACTTCCATTGTAAAGGCTTTAATGCAAGGGCGTCTGTATTCCTTTATTCCTTTAGATTGTGTTCACAAACTGGGTACAACTTTTTTATTGTGGGTCAAATTGACCCTCATTGGTTTCCATGCATTTTGCCAAAAAATGACACTATGAAAAATACTAAAGATTCATGTAAAAACAGAAAACCTCTATTGTAGCTTGTCACAAAATACAAGAGGAATTTAATAATTTATTAATAATTTTTATTGTGTTATTTCTATTGTGTTAGGAGCCAATTCGACCCAGATATTTTTGTTCAAAATTAGCTGCACAGACACAGAATTAAAGAATGAGTAGTCATGACCACTTGTAATGACTTTTTACACACTGAGGTGCAAGAAAGTATCTTTGTATTAGTGTAAGCAGTATTTATTGCTATTTGCACTTCCTCTGCCTTTTTATGTCTCTTTCTCAAATCCCTGTGAGGCTAAAGGTTTCTCACACTTCTTTTCAGTAACTGTGATCCAAACTAACAACCGACAGATGTTTTTGACTGTGAAACTCAACTAAGTAAAAAACAAGGATTTAAGATAAAGATGAATGAATTTCGAGTAAGCTTTGAGTCTTTAATCACATAAGTCATGTTTTCCATATTTTAGGGTTTGACAAGTTACAGTAAAGGTTTTCTGTTTTTTTTTTTTTTTGCCCGACACTTGTGCTGATTTTTGGCAAAATGCATTGAAAACAATAGGGGTACAAAATTTGTATAGCCTTTTCAAAACACATCTATGCGTCGAAACTTTGCATGCACATTCATGACCCTAAATAAGAAATATCCACCAAATTTCAAGAAGAAATAAATAGTTTAAGCAGTTTGAAAATCGAGTTATTGGTCAAATTGACCCCAACACAACAGGGGTCAAATACTCTTTAAACTCACGTATTAAATATCTATACCAAAAGATGTATTTGTGTACATTTATACATTTTGCGGAAGTTTTTATCGAAAGCAACTTACAAATATAATATCTGCAGAACGCAATGCTTGGTTTAAAGTATAAAGTTGATCAGTATAGCAGCAGAAACAGAAGTGAAATGCAGAAAAGAGAGAACAAGTGCATTTGTTTATGGTTGTGGATGAGTTCAGTGCTTGCAAAAGAGGTGTGTCTTCAGATCTTCCTTGATGACATTAGAACAATGGAAATCAATGGGAATTCCCCAATTAATTAGCTTGGGAAATATGCATCCTTTGTGCCTGATCTGAATCCGATTCACATGCTGTTTTTGAAGTTGTTGCATAATTGAAACTGAACTGAATTGAGCTGAATAATGACACTATTGTCTTCTGAAATTGAATTTTTCATAATTGACAAATTTGTAACATTAACACTATAACTGAACTGAGATGAATCAACATTGAACTGAATAATGACACTGAAAAAAAATGGTGGTGTTGAAACAATTCCTAGTAACATTTACAAATAATTACAAAGAAATGGCAAGTAATAGTGAATGAATGAAGACTGAAATGGTATTTTCCTTGTAAAAAGTGCTCTGATAATCTTTGTTTTTATTTACCACTTTTTTTTTTTACAGTGTATACTGCTTCACAGCATCATACAGCATTTAATAGTCATTTAATAATTGATTCATTTAGCAACATTACCACTGTAATTTTCCTGTTTATTACTGTGAAGCTGCACTGAAACAATCTGCATTGTATAAAGTGCTTTATAAATAAATGTGACTTGACTTGACTCTAATTTCCAGACAATAGTGGACATAAAAAGGTGTTTATGTAACAAATAACACACATAACGCGTGGTAAAACACACACATACACATTATGCATGATCAGATCCCATCATGTAAAAGAGTGGATTACTGTAAAAGGTGTGTGTTTGTGCATATTTGTGAAAGAGAATTATTGAGTGTGTTACTGAAGGAGACACAGTGTTGTTTGGAAAGAATGTGTTATTATGTCAAGGGGATGCATCTTAATGAGAGCTAGTGTGCGTTACTGAGGAAGTATGCATTGGCAAGATGTGAAACACAGATGTGAAACTGGACACACAAACACAAACAAAGCCATGGCCGCTTCTTCACAGCACCGCCCAGCTCCTGACCCTGTTTCTGCTGTCCTGCGCTTCTTTACACGGTCGCTCTGTGTTTGTTGTCTTTATGAGGAATTCGTATGTGCTGCGTAACCCCCCCAAAACCCATCAGGATCAAGTCTACAGTTACACACTCAGCAATCATTGCTGTATTGATTACATTAGGGTGTATATTTACAGGAAACACGCACTCTCGGTATTAAATTCTAGACTGTTCCATAACCTCAGGTTCAACATTTTGCTTCAGGCTGTTGTGATTGTTATTGTGCTTTTAACGTCCACAGCTTTTTCTCGAAACATCCATCAATCTCCTGAAGAAACAGCTGAAGCTGACTCTATGGATGTATGACGTCAAGTAAAATTGTGCATGATTTTAAAAATGATGATATCCAAAACAATACATAAAGTGATATAAAAAAAAAGACGAGGCACACTTCCTTGTAAAGTTCACGTCCTGAAAAGATGTCGGATTTTTTAATCCATTATTCGACAGGGTTGTTCTTAAATGTAGCACTGATTCCAATGGATCCTCTGCAGTGAATGGGTGCCGTCAGATGCTTGATCTCTGCATATTTCTCTCCTGATTCAGACAAGAAGACTTTTTCACAGGCGTGATTTGCTTCATTTTTGCTTTTAATCAGCTGTGTTTTGTGATTTTTAGTTAGTGTATGAAGGCAGTTGAACTATGTTCCATAAATGTTTCATAAACACAAAGTGGCTTTTATTTCAAACACTTTATCTATTGTTTTAACATGTAAAATGGTACAAACTTCTTTTTAATTGAAGGTATGCTTATGGTATCTTACTTAGCTTTTTGTAATGTAATGCAATCCCAGTTTACAAATATAAGTTGTAATGTTCACATTCATTTATGAAAACATTATTTCTGAATGTTCTCTAAACATTTAAAAAATGTCAAATTTTTTTAATGTTTTAAAAACTTTTTTTTTCTTGGTTGCATGAACGTTAAGGAAATATTCCATTTGATTGTTTTGTAAACATTATGGGAATGTTACTTTTGAATGTTCTCTGAACGTTCTGAAACAAGTAGTAACATTTTAAAACGTTAGATGAACAAAAAAAAAAACGTGCACGAATGACGTATGAATACAATTGATGTGCTAATGTTTTAAGAACGGATAACATTCCATTAACGTTAGAAGAACATTTGTTCATAACTTTCAGAATTAACTTCCCTGAACGTTATGAACGTTCCCTGTTTGCTGGATGACAAGGTTACTTTGGAAATGTAATAGGTTACAGATTACAAGTTACCCTATTTAAAATGTAATAAGTAGTGTAACGATTTCAGTTACTTTATTATAGTAATGTAACTGATTAATTTTGATTACGTTTTAAATTTCGAACGAATGTAGTGCTCAACACTGATTACTGTCAGACTTTCAAAATCTTCTTCACTTGAATTAAGATTATAATAATACAATTTTAAAGCACAGCCACCACAAATCAGACTTTAGCAGCTCTTTTTACTTTGAGGTCATTATGAGGTTAAATACAGATTTAAAATCATAAGTTTAATAGTTATGATACTGTTTTTGAAATCAAATCTTTGCATGACAGGAAACACTGGCATCTAACAAAATAAAATCAGTTAATTAAAAAAATAATATAAATAAAGCATACACAAACCCAAATAAAACGTTATCAAATAAGCATGTGTCATATTCTGTGTTGTCAACTCCTGAAACATTGGTGTCTCATATTTTAGAGCAGTCAATGCAATTTGGGAAAGAAATCAATCAAATCTGTATGTGTGTGAAAATATTCAGATGTAACCCCCTTTGTAATCGTTAACATTTTCATAAGTAGCTGTAATTTAATTACACACAACAGATTACAGTTAATTAAATTACGTAATTCCGTTACATGTAACTAGTTACTCCCCAACGCTGCCTGTGCGTCCAAATCAGTGTTAATTTCGTTGACGAATAATTTTCGTCATAATTGTCGTCAATGACATTTTTTTCACAGATGACAACGAGACGATAACGAACTAAAACTCTTTTTGAATGACAAAAACTATGACGTAAATCTATTGACATTTTCATCAACTAATAAAAACGAGACGAAAATGTTAGGGAGGGACGATTTGGGATGAGATTCATTCAGAACGAATTTGCTGCGTGGCGAGAAATGCTTAATAAATGCATTAGGTTACACTGTAACTAAACCCATTAGATTTTAGCCGACTAAATTTACTGTAGATTTAATCGACTAAAATCTTATGATATTTAGTCGACTAAAACTAGACTAAAACTAAAAATAATTCAGATGACTAAAATATGACTAAAACTAAATGGCATTTTAGTCAAAGGACTATGACTAAAACTAAATCAAAATTTGCTGTCAAAATTAACACTGGTCCAAATGTGTCGGGGGTCACTCGTTTAGTACAGCGTCTCAGCTGTAGCTCCTCTGTCCGGTAGGCGGCGCACTCTCCCGCTCTCCGGGCTGCAGTGCTCGGTCTGTCCGTGCGGCGGCGCTGTGAGGCCGGTCCCGCTGGAACACGTCCGTGAGTGTGAGTCCCGGGGGCTGGAGCGTAGGATGGCGGCGGTCGGTGCTGCTGCCGCTGCCGAGGCCGAATCGTCGGACAGTGAGCCGGAGCAGGAGCACGGCTCCCCGCAGAAGCTCATTCGGAAGGTCTCCACGTCCGGTCAGATCCGGAGCAAGGTAATATAGCACGTGCGTGTGTGTTTAGCGTCGGTTTTCCAAAGAGAAAAGCGCTTCAGACCGAGCCGCCGGCCCGTCCGAGATCCGCGACGTTTCCTGCGTGTCCAGACCCTCCGGTTCCGACCGACACCGACACCGGTCGCTGATACGAGCGCGGGTGAATGTAACAGAACCGCGCGGCTCTGTGATGATGAGCGCGCGCGGTCGGCTGTAGCGCTACATTGTAACCGTTTGTTCGGAATCTGTGCTTTTGAAAATGAAACACTGTAACATTTGCAGCGCAGCGGTTACATTCAAACACAAATTCCCTTACAAAAAATGACCATACTTTGTTTCTGCCGCAGTACAACAGTTGCTGCTGCAGTTATTTTACTATAGTAAAAATATAGACATAAATAATACTAAAAAGGAGGAAACAATAGAAAATTTATTGAGGCGGTTTTTAAGGAAATTACGTATTAATTTATTATAAAGCATATTATTATCAGTAACAAAATATGTGCAAATATATCTTAATTTTGGTGGAAACTGGCTACCGTAGTTCATTTTGAAAGGCACTATTTCTTTCTGTCGGCCGGTTCATTTTACAAGCTCAAACCTAACAGAAAATCCCTCTTTTAATCATAGTTTATGCCCATATGTCATAGTTATCATTTATTATTATTACTGTAAAGCTGTGGTAACTTGTATCAACCTCCACTGTCATCAAAAGTAGCCTATATGTAAAGTAAAATGAGGTCGGGCAATGAGGCAAATTTAATGTCATGTGTGCATTTTAGTAATAATAACTACAGTAACTCTGGCTTTTTGTAAAGGTTTGAGCTTCAGGATCTGAGCTGGCAAACCAAAGGTTGAATTATGAGTTATCACTGTTCACTTATTAAAAATCAGTGTTTGCGATCAGAATCATATTAACAGTGTTGACATTTTGAGCTTGTTCCGTTACTGACAAACAGCGAAGCGTAAGATAAAGTGATAGAGAACTTGTTCTTGCAGAATTCACTTCCTGAAAGCTTGAGCTTGCCATTTTGACAGAATTCTTTGATTTAGTGCATTCTTCTTGTATGTTGGATCTGGTTTCGTGAATGCATATCCCGATTGCCCTATTCGAAAGACTCAAAAATAAAAAAAATGTATAGCCATCTATAAATATCAGCTGCTTTCTGTGTGAATGAGGTCTAGATTTATGGTTAAGATACAGCATTTCTGTAAATATCATTAGCTTGCTATGAAAAGCATTGTGTATCTGAGAGAGCCTCAAAAGCCTGTTTGTATCCGGTCTGTGAGATGATGCTCTGTTGCTCAGGACTGACCGGAGATGATCTGCGTTTGCATCATTCATATGCTCTTATGGTGTCTGTGATTTATCGTTTAATATCTTTCACCTAGAAAACTAACCGAGTATATGATGCTGAAGGGCAATTCACAGCCAGAGTCAGAGGAAAGTGCTTCTGTGTGATTAAGGCTAAAGCCTTGTTTTTTTCATGAACTGGTTTAGTTTTGGAGATTTCTATAACATTCTTCTTTAAGACTAGTGGAAACGAAACATACTAAATACACATTTAAGTGTATTTTATTACATTTGATCTATTTGCGGCTGTTATAATGCATATCTTTTAAGGCCGTTTTGTCAAAAAGAGTTTCCTCCTCCACTTCAGCAGCACTTATAGAATTTATTTCTCTATATTCTGAAGGTATTTATACTGAGGGGTTTGTTCATATATGATTCATCTTGATTTATATAACATTTTATTCCTAAAGCATAGTATAAATGTATTTGTTTTCTGGCTGTTGACAGTATTTCCTGATTTATTCAGTGATAAAAAGAGAAATCCAAAATCCCTTCTGTAAACACCTTTAACTCTAATGTGTCAACAACATTAGACAATAATTATGAACCTGGCTTCAGATTTCTGTTCTGGACCATTCAATTGATTGCGTATTTAACAGCAAAAGTTATTTTATACGCATAGAAAGCATATTAAATGCAAGCAAAGTATGTGCTTTAATGTTTTAAATAACTTTTGCAAATTATATGAGTGGAAAAATGTTCCATTATCATTGTTCCATTTTCTTTTCACATATATTTATGTAAAAATGAAACAACATATTTTTTTCTGACCTGTACTTATTAAAATATATGTGACCCTGGAGCACAAAACCAGTCATAAGGGTAATTTTTTTTAAATTGAGATTTCTACATCATCTGAAAGCTGAATAAATAATATTTCCATTGATGTATGGTTTGTTAGGATAGGACAATATTTGGCCGAGATACAACTATTTGAAAATCTGGAATCTGAGGGTGCAAAAAAAAATCTAAATATTGAGAAAATCATCTTTAAAGTTGTCCAAATGAAGTTCTTAGCAATGCATATTACTAATCAAAAATTAAGTTAACACATTTACAGTAGGAAATGTACAAAATATCTTCATGGAACATGATCTTTACTTAATATCCGAATGATTTTTGGCATAAAAGAAAAATCAATAATTTTGTCCCATACAATGGCTATTGCTATAAATATACCCCAGCGACTTAAGACTGCTTTTGTGCTCCAGGGTCACAAATATAAAAGAATTTTTTTTTGATAAAACCTAGTGGTTTGAAGGATCGTGGTAAAGATTTAAAATAATAATTAAATAGTTTTTGGAGGCTGTAAACCTTAAATAGAGTCTTTTAATGTCATTCTTGATCTAAATACGCCTGACTTGATTTATTGTTGAACTATTGTTACACCGATTGACATTTTAGTGGGTGTCTTCAGTAAATCATGGAAAAAATTTATGATAGTCATTACTTTTGCTCAGAAAAAAATAAAATTAGACACAACACATTCTAATGCATGGATGAAAGTTTAAAAGCGGTATTGCACTTTTGTTCTTTTGATGCTTGAAAACCCCTTTACGTCTTTGACCCAAGTGTGTAGGGACAAGGCATGGACATGAGGGTAAATGATGACACGCTTTGTTATTTTTAGGTGCACTATTCCTTGAAGTCTACAGGAAGTGCGCATTAGTTAAGGTAGCACTAACGCGTGGGTGGCCAAAGGCTCCTCTGCAACAAGGCCGGCCTGTAAACGCCGCTGCGGCTCTGGGCTGGATTCTGAGAAGAGGAAGCCGTGTCTCGCCCCTGTACTGTCATCACGTCTGTGTGCTGCGCTGCGCTGTGGTGGGGGGAGAAAGGAGAAAGGTCATGGCCTCTTTGAGTCTGATCAGACAGAGGTGAGATGAAAGCGTTCGCTACAGTAACCGCAGGCATCTGTCCACTGAAAGGTCACGTTTGACCAGCAGGTGAATCTGTGATTTCAGAGCATTCGCTTGGTTTGCTGAAAAGCATCTTTATGAGAGTAAAAACACTATGAGTTTTCACAGCTGTGATTCAAGGAACGCTCAGCCCTTCATCAGACGGATTACTGTCGCACAGCTGCAAGCTGTAAATCTAGAGGACTGTTGGACACAGTATTACTGAGATTCTTGCTATAATCATCTATATTTACATTTGAATTACATTATTTAGGAAATGCTTTGGATAAATGACTTAGTAAACTCACCCTCTGGCCATCCAAGATTAGGATGAGTTTGTTTCTTCATCAGATTTGGAGAAATGTAGCATTGCATCAGTGTCTCAGCAATGGATGCTCTGCAGTGAATGGGTGCCGTCAGAATGAGAGTCCAAACAGCTGATAAAAACATCCACAAGTAATCCACAGCACTCCAGTCCATCAGTTAACATCTGGAGAAGACAAAAGCTGAAACAAATCCAGCATTAGCCAGTCGCTTCTGGCTAAAATATGAGATTTCGGTTCATCCAGTCCAACTAACTTGTTACCTGACAGGTTTTGACATCCCATGTTTTAACTTTTATAAAAAGCTCAAAAGTTATACAGGACAATCAGTGCAAACATTCACGTGTAAATATATTCTTTATATACTGTAAATAGTGGTTCTGTGTGGTGTACCGCACAGGCTTTGTTTCAGTTTATTAAAATCAGTATTATTTTAGCATCATATACTAGTTTTTGTTAATATTTTGAATACAATTTTAAATGTTCTGTTTTCATTTTTATTTTAATTGTGTTTTTCTTTTAAAATAAGTCTATATCGTTTTTATTGAATATTAGTTCTTAGTTTTAGTTTATTTAGTTTTAGTTATTTTAGTACTTCAACATAAACTAATGAATATGAGAATTTTTGCATTGGCACCTAGCTGAAAAAATAAGTTTACCTTTGTTTTTTTTATATTTGATTTTATTTCAGTTAATGTTTATTTTATTTCAAGTAATGAAAATGTTTTTTGGATTTAGTTAATGATATTAATAAGTTCATAATATTTTGAATGACATTTTATTTTTATATTTTCTGTTTTCATTTTAAATTTTAGTTAAAGTTTTAGTAATTTTGTTGTGTTTTTTATTTTTGTTTTAAAATAGTTTTTATTTGATTAGTTCTTAGTTGTAGTTTTAGTTATTTTAGTAGTTCAACATAAACTTAATTAAAATGAGAAATGTTGCCCTGGAAACTAGCTGACAAAAGTTTACTTTTATTATTTATTTTAATTTATTTTAATTCAGTGAATGTTTATTTCATTTCAAGTAATGTAAATGTTTTTGGTTTTAGCTTTGGATAATGATATTAATATATGAACAATATTTTGTATTGGATTTTATTTTTATATTTAATATTTCCATTTTAAATTTAGTTAAAGTTTTAGTAATTTTGTTGTGTTTTTGTTTTTTAAATATATCTATATTTTTTGATAGTTTTTATAATTTTGTTATAGGTTTTTTATTTTATTTTAGTACTTTTTTTAGATTTTGTTTTAATATTTTATTTCAGTTAATGTTTATTTTAATCAAATTTTTTTTAATTTGTTTTAGTTAATAACCCTGATTAAATCCTGAGTTCATTAAAAACGGCATCAAATGCTCATGTCATTCATGCTGCAGCGCACGCGGATGTAAAGATGTAAAGTTAGCGTGCGGTTAGGAAATGGCTCTATTATCTGCATCAAGGCTTGGAGTGAGCTATTTTGGTAGCTCTTCTCAAAGCCTGAGCACTGCACAAGCGGGTCAAGCTTCCTGTGGGGTGTGTTTTAGACTTCATCGCGTGTGTGTGAGCTGAAATGACAGGTGCCTTCAGTGGCAGAGAAAAGGGCATTTACTGTCAGCGGAAACCAGCATGAGTGTGTGTGTGTGTGTGTGTGTGTGTGTATGTGTGTGTGTATATGTGTGTGTGGCGTAGAACCCTCACGTCAGTCAGACGCTTCTCGCTCTGACCGGTGTCTCATGGATTGCACTAGGGGCCAGGTTAGTCTGTTACACTCTCTGAATGTTTGTGTTTGTGCTGCTTTATGATACTTAGTCATATTGACTGACTGTGCATATTTTGTAAGATGGACCCAGAAAAACCTTTATCTCAAGTGCATTTAAAGAATCATATATGCAAAATGGTTTAGTCTTTTTTTATTCTAGGTGCTTGTATTTATGATAAAGTTTGTTGAATGCTGAATCTGTAATTGCTTGTGATGCTGATATGGCAATGCATTTAAATAAAACCAACCATACTGACCGTCTGTGCTCTGAATCCTGCACGCAGCCTGATGTTCGGTGTGTTTTGTGGACTTGTAAAGCTTTCGGATAGAGTTGCATTTGTGCATTTGTCTCATTACTTTGCTGAATATTTATGCATGAAAAGTTTGCACGCTTTTTCTCACTGTAGCGACCTTGAGTTTTAAAGATATGATGCATTATTATCAACCTGTTCCTGGAGTTAAATTTGATCAATGTTTTTTAATGTGTTTTTTAAAAGTCTGAATTTTGCAGCATCCTGCGTCCGATTTATTTAAGTGTGTGTTTGCTGTTGTACAGTATGTTTAAAATTGTGTAATGCACGATGAGATTGAATGAAAACTAAATTTTTATGGTTTGTAGACCCTCTTTCAATTTGTGTTTGTGGGATTTTTTTTCAGTTTTCTGATCTAGTGGGTGAAAATGGTGCGTCTGATTACTTAGTAAAGTAAAATAACACATATGTTTTGAGGAATCATTCATGTCTGGAGCACAAACACTGCCGGAATCAATCTTAAATATGAACAATATTAATAGTTATGCTTGTAAATTAGAAATAAGATGTTAGAGTGAGATGTGTTGAGCTCTGCTGCTCCCTTTAGGACTAACATGGAACTGCAGGCTGTGTGTGTGTGTGTGTGTGTGTGTGTGTGTGTGTGTGTGTGTGTGTGAGTGTGTGTGTGTGAGAGAGAGATTGTGTGTGTGTGTGTGTGTGTTTCTGAGGTTGGAGTGAAGTTGTGTGGTTTCTTGGTGTAAAAATATAATTCCATTAAAGGTTTGTGGGAGATGTAATGATGTGTAAAGAGCCGTTCGAGGAGGACATTTATTACGTAAATGAACGAGGGTGACTGGAACGAAAGGAATTTTCACATACTTTTCTCTCTCTCGCTTCTTCTAGACGATTTTAAAAGAGGGAAAGTTAATGAAACAGACAAATTTTCAGCGCTGGAAGAGACGTTACTTTAAACTGCGGGGAAGAACGCTGTACTACGCTCAGACGGCCAAGGTCTGTCTAAACAACACACACACACACACTTTTAATTAGCTGTGTGAATTAGAGCATACCATAAACTTCTATTACTTCTATGTAAAGCTTTTTATAATTAATACACACTAAGCCAAACAAAAGCTGAGACAAATCCAGCATTAAGACATTAAAAGACAGCATTAAAATACGAGTCTATAATTCATAATAACGCTTCCTCCAGTGAAAAAGTGCATCTGCTGTTGTCTCTCACATCAAAATCCAGCCACATATTTGTTTAGGTCTGTGCTTGATCTGTGCAGATTTCTCTCCTGATTCACACCAGACCACTTTTTCACTGGAGGAAGCGTTATTATAGATTATGGACTATTTTAGCCAGAAATTAAAGTATAAACGTCTTAATGCTGGACTTGTTTCAGCTTTTGTCTTCTCAAGATGTTAACTGATGGACTGGAGTGCTGTGGATTACTTGTGGATTATTGTGATGTTTTTATCAGCTGTTTGGACTCTCATTCTGACGGCACCCATTCACTGCAGAGCATCCATTGCTGAGACACTGATGCAATGCTACATTTCTCCAAATCTGATGAAGAAACAAACTCATCCTAATCTTGGATGGCCTGAGGGTGAGGACCGTTTCAGCAGATTTCCATGTTTGGGTGAACTATTGCTTTAACGCAGGGTTAAGCGTAGTGAAAAGCATTAGATTAGTCTGAAACTGATAGTTCTTTAGGTGCTTTATTAGGTTAGTGTGGCAGCTGTGTGTTAAAGTGTTAAAACAGGATGTGTTCAGCTTATGTAACTGAACCCCAAAAGCTCTTTGAGTCGTATGACACGGTTCAGCTGGTGTTACGACAGCGCTGATAATGTGTGTTTGTGTGAGGGATAAAAGTGGCTTCAAGATCTACATCAAAGACATTAACCAGACACACACTGACTCTCTGTGTGTGTGTGTGTGTGTGTGTGTGTGTGAGTCTGTCTCTCTTCCGCTGCGTGTCAGCTGATCCGTGTGTCTGTATATTTTAGTTGGTTTTATGAGGCAGCTTGTGTACTCTGTGAAATGAATAATATGATCGGTTTATATGTGTGTGTGTGTGTGTGTGTGTGTGCTGGTCGAGGAAAGGCGTGAGTTATTTTTATCCATGTGGGAACAGAGGGTCTTTGTCAGCAGCTGGAGGAAACGGACTGGGAAGTTGATGTAGACACACACACACACACACACACATACACACATACACATACACACACACATACACACACACACACACACACACACATACTTGTATTTGTGGTTTACGGGGACTCTCCATAGGCGTAATGGTTTTTATACTGTACAAACTGTATTTTCTATTGCCCTACACCAACCCTACACCTAAACCTACCCCTCACAGGAAACTGCTGCAAGTTTTTGAATTTCATAAAACACCGTTTTGTATGTTTTTTAAGCCTTTTGTTTTACGGGGACACAGGAAGTGTCCTCATAAACCATGTTTACGTTGTAGTACCCATGTCATTATACACATTTGTGTCCTCATAAACCATATATACCTGTACACACATACACACACACACACACATGCTATTTTAGGCCTTTGAATGCTTGTTGGTTTGGCTTTTGTGATATAGCTGAAAAAGTTTGAGTTCCTGACGTTTCAGGCCACTAGTGAACGATTCTATTTTCAGTATAAAAATGTAGTTGATAATATCAGTTTGCATGAATTTCTGGTTTGTTTTAGGTTTTTTTGGTCATTTTATTAACAGAGCTGAAATGAACAAATGTCTTTCTTTCATCTAAATCCTTTAAACTCCTAAAACCTTTCTTTTTAGGTTTAAATCTGGTTTTGAATCCCTGATTTTTAATGTGCTCCCAGACTTTTAAAGTGTATCTCAATAATTTCCATTTAATTGTATTTGATATTTACATACTTACTAACAAATGTATTAATTAATTAATTAATTTATTTACATAAAGGGCTTTAAATGGGTTGCAAAAGAGATTCAAAATATTGGTAAAACTTACAATAAGGTTTCATTTGTTAACATTAGTTAATTATATTAGTTAACATGAACAATGAAAAATATTTACAGCATTTATTGATCCGAGTTCATTTTCATGCATTTTTACAATTAAAAGTTAACATTAATTAATGCACTGTGAACTAACATGAACAAACACTGAACAACTGTATTTTTATTAACTAACATTAGCAAAGAATAATTCACGCTGTAGAAGTGTATTTCTCATTTTTTCTCAAAAAAATGTATTGTCCTTTAGTTCATGTTGGCTAATGCTTTAACTGATGTTAACAAATAAGATCTTTTTGCAAAGTGCATTTAAAATCTCGATAAAAATAAACAAACAAGGCACTTTTTCACACTGGCTGATTTAACAAGAATATTTCAGCATTTTTATTTATATAACAATACATAAAGGTATACACTAAACATGAGGAATGCAAGCCTCTGTGGACATTTGTGAATAATAATGTAAACTATTTGTTTGACTCACTCATGAACTGACGCAAACTGAAATGAATTGATCTTATCTACTTTTTTGCTGCTCAAATGCTATTTATACATCTCTTAACACACTCTCTTACTCATGAGTAGCTGAAAATATAAACGTGAAACTAATCTAATGTCACAGTATTTAGGTGAAATTAATGGCCAATAAAAGCCTGTTAAAGGAATAGTTCATTCAAAAATGAAAATTTGCTGAAAATGTCCTCATTCTCAGGCCATCCAAGATGTAGATTTCTTCATCAGATTTGTAGGAATGTAGCATTGCATCAGTGTCTCAGCAATGGATGCTCTGCAGTGAATGGGTGCCGTCAGAATGAGAGTCCAAACAGCTGATAAAAACATCACAATAATCCACAAGTAATCCACACCACTCCAGTCCATCAGTTAACATCTGGAGAAGACAAAAGCTGAAACAAATCCA